>NW_027533170.1:3876632-4196463 GCF_008692635.1 Crocuta crocuta
GGGGCCTCACCACCACCCCCCCCCCCCACACACACACACCCACACACGAGGCAGCTCCTGCCTCAGCCTCAACCTCCTCTTCCTTTAGTGAATCACTCCTTTAAAGACTTCTTTTCAGCACATGAGGTTAACAAGAAACCTTCTAACCTGATAAGAAATGCTCTTTATGTAGACTCGAGTTCGGTGGGAAAATTCAACCGTTTTGCCTTAATTCATTTAATCACAAATAGCTAAATCTCCAGATGCAGCCAACCACTGCTAAATGTGACTTCTGTTCTCATTGATCGTCAGCAGCCTTGTCATTGTCAATGCTCTGAACAGCATGTGCTGGGAGGCAGAGGGGTGCCCAGGGCCCACTGCTGCAGGTATAAATAAAATCAATCTGCTCATTTGGGCAAATGTCTTATTGATCAGAGCTGTTAAAAGCATGTTTCCTCCTCCACCTTCATCCAGAATGTGGTACCTTTATGCTTGAACATTAAGTATCAAGCAGTCTGTCTACATTCCTGTCAGAATGGCTACAAGGACCCGTAATAATATAGCAGCGAATACATTTAGACGTGTTCAAGTGAGAAACCAATTGGCTGTGTGGGGATAAAAAGGAGGCGAGCATGAGGCATGATGAGTCAAAGGCTAGAAACACCTGTATTGCAAATCATACCGCTGCCCTTGCACGTGGCTTCCTCTTTCAGGTGACCCTGTATAGAAGCAGAATGAGAGAGTCGAGTTTGGGGACTTTCCCCAGGGCCATCAACCTCAACTACCCCTGAACAATCCTTACCCATGAGGATTGCATCAGGATTAAATGAGGTGATCTATGGAACGTTCCTAAAGCCCTGGGGACTTCATAAATATTTGTTTCCTTTGTGCTGTTAAGTGCCTTTACCTCCAGGACAAGGAGGGCATTCCCTCAAGGGAAGACGGTGCTGTGATCTAAGATCTTCCATCAGTCAGAACTTTTCCCATTTCAAGAAAACACCAGGGCAAACTGGTGTAAATAATTAATACATTTACGGCTCCTGTAACCATTGATTCCTGGAGTAATGCTGGTTTCAGGCAAGTTTTGGAGAAATGTTATCATTGGAAAGCTGGTCTATCTCTTTCTCCTGCCTCCCAGCCTCGGCTTTATCTTAAAGGCCCCACAAGGGAGCTCCCAGGAGCTTCATGCGCAGCAGAACGGACTCATCTTCCAGGCACATAGCCTGTCCCCTCACACTGTCTGGAGAAATAAAGGGCACCTCTTGTGCTAGGTCACACACCAAGCCTAACGTTCATTTTACAGCATGCACAGCCATGCCTTGACTAATCTCCACAATCAAAGGGATGGGAAAGGTCACTTACACCCAAACAAACTGCAAGTCTCAACAATTGAGACTTGTGAAAACTCAGAAGATCAGGTTACCACTGGCAAAAACAAAAATGTACCCTGTGCTTGTCCATTACCTACCAGATCTGACAGGTTCTAAAGGCTAACCGGCCCACCTGTAGGCATAGGAAGCAATCTTTGTTGTACATGTGAGTTTGGGGAATGATGTGTTGCCATAGCTTTGTTGTGGTAATAGCTGACCAGTACAGTCACCAGTGGTGACTGCTAAATGGGAAATGTGACTCAGATGGGATGTGATTGGTGGCCATCACCAATAGAGGAGACACTATCAGATTTAAGCTGAATCTGATAGGTAGAATGCTTACCATTCGGTTATTGACTAATTGAATAGGCTGGTCCAAGAAAGAAAGAGAAGAAACCAAGACGAATCCTGTTTGGGGCCTCAGCAACTGGGTGAACAATGGCGATGTTCACTAAGAAGTTAAAATCTGAGGGTGCCTGGGTGGCTCAACCGGTTGAGCGTCCAACTTTGGCTCAGGTCAGGATCTCACAGTCCATGAGTTTGAGCCCCAAGTAGAGCTTTGTGCTGACAACTCAGAGCCTGGAGCCTGCTTCAGATTCTTTGTCTCCCTCTCTCTCTGCCCCCACCCCCACACAAGCTCTGTCTCTCTCAAAATAAATAAACATTAAGAAAAGAGAGTTAAATCTGAAGAAGGGACAGGTTCTTGGGAAAGGGGATAGAAACTACAAATCCAATATTAGCCATGTTAATTTTAAGTCAGTAATGTCTTTAGATTTCCAAATGGACATAGAGCAGGTGGTGTCTGATATATGTGCTGTCTATAAAGTGGCTGGTTATCCATTCCCTCAACTCCTTTGCTAGGGTCACCTTTTTGAAAATCCTGACTACAGTCACAATCTTCAGTATTTCCCTGTTTCAGCAGTGATGATTTCTATTTATGATGCTTTATGCTGAGAGTGCTTCTTTTAATTGAACCAGACAGAGAGCCAGGATTAAGAATCTTCAGAGACTATCATGTCTTCTAGACAACATATCACCGAGCCTACATAGATTATGGATTAACCAGTGGCCCCCACCTGCCATCAACAGATAAATGCCTTTCTCCCCCTGTATTTCCCATGTCCTTCAAAGGAGGGCAACATGCTTCCCTCTGGACCTATCAATTGGTACAAAAAAATAGAGGCACATTTCTACGGACTGACATTTTAGAAGGTACTATCCCTTCTTGCTTCACAACCTAAATGTGTATTATGCATAGGGTTTAGGCTGCCATTCAAGCTTGGCCAGTATTCTTTCTGAGTCTTAGATGCTGATGAGTTCTCTTTGGGCTTCAAATCCAACAGTCTGCAGCTGGAAGCCCTTTTGACCCCCTCACCAAGTGCAAGCAGCTCACACAACCCCAACTGGTGAGGTCTCCATCTAACCATCACAATACACGTGACAGATCTCTGTCATTTGCTAAGCAGTACCTTTGCCACATTCCCAGTTGAGAGGGAACATAAAAAGAACTAACGGACAAAGAAACAAAGTCTGAAGAAGAAGCAGAAACAAAGTTTCAAGTGGAGGGGCACCTGGGTGGCTCAGTCGGTTGAGCGTCCAACTTCAGCTCAGGTCATGATCTCATGGTTCGTGGGTTCGAGCCCTGCCTCCGACTGTGCTGACAGCTAGCTCAGAGCCTGGAACCTGCTTCAGATTCTGTATCTCCCTCTCTCTCTGACCCTCCCCTGCTCACGCTGTCTCTCTCCCTCTCTCTCTCAGAAATAAAACATAAAAAAAATTTTAAAGAAAGAAAGTTTCAAGCAGACAGAGCCCAACAAATACCGTAAAGATCCTATGTGTCATACAGTATAATCAAACCTTTCAAAACTAAGAGAGACCAGAGTTTCCAAGAGAGCTCTAAATACTTGAGTGCCATGGGTCTCTGCCCTCCCCACTGGGTGAGCTCATTCCATGTTGCTCCATTAAATATCATCTGTATGTCAATGACTTCCAAATTTATATTGCCCTGACCTTTCCCCTAATTTATGGATCAAATTGTCCACTTGACATCTCTGTTTAGCAGTCTGAAAGGTGACTCAAATATCATGTATCTTAAACAAAAACTCTGGATTCCCACCACCTTGGCCTCTTCCCCTCTAACTCCTGTCACGTCAGTAACATCATCCCATGTATCCAGGGGCTCAAATACAAAACTATACCTCCTCCTTGACCCCTATCCCTCACCCCACATATTTACTCCATCAGTAAGTCTTGCTGAATTCATCCACAAAGTAAGTCCTTTCCTCCAACCCCCCTCTTCTTTGCATTGACACTGTCATGTTCTCCCTGGACTCTAGGAAATCCCTCTTAACTGGCCTCCCTGTTTCTGTCCTCCATCAGCAGCTACAGGAATGATGCTAATGCATATGGAACGTTGCCAATCCCAGCTTGAAGTCATCAAGAACCTTTCCATTTGTTTCCAAGATCAAATCCAAACTTGACATGACATCAAGGCTCTAGCCGGCGGGCGGGGTCCCTACATTTCCTCTGTAATCTCACCTTCCCCCTTACTGACCTTCTAGCCACATCTGTTTCTACAACAACTATGTTCCTCCATCTGTGTCTTTCAGGACCCAGTTTAAAAGTCAACTTAGCAGGGCACCTGGGTGGCTCAGTTGTTAAGCATTTGACTTTGGCTCAGGTCATGATCTCACGGTTGGGTTCATGAGTTCGAGCCCCCTGTCAGACTCTTTGCTGACAACTCAGAGCCTGGAGCCTGCTTCAGATTCTGTCTTCCTCTCTCTGCCCCTTCCCTGCTGGTGTTTGTGCTCATTTGCATTCCCTCTCAAAAATAAACATTAAAAAAACTTTTCACCTTAGTGACACCTACTTCCCCTCCCTCACTAGATAGGGGGATCCAAGGCATACCAAGAGCTTTCACAGTTCTCTATTCATGTTTCCCTACTTTCATCACTTCTCAGGATCATCACGCTAATTTATTTGCCTTTTTCTGTCTCCCTACCAGAATATAAGCTTCAGGAGAGCAGTGACTTTTATTTCCCCACAACGGAACACCCAGTGATTGCTATCTCCTAGATACTCAATGAGCATTTCCTAAATGAATCCTCTATTTCTGGGGTTTTCTAAATACTTTCTGTGGTATCCTGGGGTTCTCCCAAAGTTCTTCAGTGACAGAGTGAGGGGAAAGAGGCCAGCAGAAGGGGTAAACAATGCTGGCTGAGTTTTGAGCCCTCCACGATTCAACTGGAATGTTTCTGCTTTTTTCTGCTGATGCAATGATTTCCATGTAAGATTTTGTTTGTTAAGACGTCTGTGCCATGCGAACTATCGGACAACCAAGAGTCCCTTGCTACCATCTCATTTGATATGTGAGCCACTTGCCTATGGCTTCAAACTGTGTTGGTACAAACCCCAACCCAAAAATCCAGTTTCTGCTGACAAGGATTCATGGCCTCTTTACTACATCTAGTTCATTCCATGTACCCAAACATCCAACATGCAGCTGTTGTTTCTCACTGTTATTAAATAATAAAATCACACTTCCCTTGTTGCTGTGAAATACAATACACTGTCCAGTCCACTGGATTTTCTCTTACAGTTACTACAGAACTGTATTTTTAAATGACAGAACTGGTCGGGCTTTGTGCTGACAGCACGAAGCCTGCTTGGGATTCTCTCTCTTTCTCTCTCCCTGCCTCTTTCTCAAAATAAAACAAACAAAAAATTTAATGGCTGAATTGTTTGACCCAAGTCCTCATTAGCTATTTAACCACTGTTTTTCAAGCAAATCCTTGAGACAAAAGAAATAAATCAAGTGCGATTTTCTTCACGTTTCATGTCTTTCAATGTACATCACGCTGTCAAGTGACAGAACATACTTCAGAGCTACAATGCAGAATAAATATCAAACATGTTAGGATAATCATTTTATAAACCAATAGGTAAGGGTTAATTCAAAATCATTAACTTTAGCTGAATTCATAAAGGCATTTATGAATATAAGGTAATAAGATAAATGTCCCCTGATCTGGAATACTCGAGATTCTTCACAGGGTTTATAACAATAGGAAGAGCCAAACTATCAGTTCCTCCCAGCCTATTAAGGATTAAGATTTACTACATTTCCTAATATGCCACAAACGGAGTGAATGCCACAAACCACATTCTGTACAAGGCTGATTTAAAATAATGTTTACATTTGGAAAACTCAATTTATGGTCAACCAAACTCAGCTCTAGGAAAATATATGTAATATTCAAATATAGGAAAGAGCCCCCAATAGGAATGTTAGAAAGTATAATAAATAAACTATAAAAAGAGATAATCTTGGGGCACTTGGGTGGCTCAGTTAGTTAAGTTCAACTTCGGCTCAGGTCATGATCTCACAGTTAGTGGGTTCTAGCCCTGTGTCGGGCTCTGTGAAGGAGCTTCCTTCAGATTCTGTGTCTCCCTCTCTCTCTGCCCCTCTCCCACTCACACTTTATCTCTTTCTCAAATAAACAAATAAAAAACTGTTAAAAAAAGAGGAGACAATATTGAAGGAGAGAGAGAAATTGTCATGTAGTGAAAGGAACATCTTACAAGTTCAAAGTCCTGCACTGGGGTACTTTCTGTGATCAGTAGACAAGACAGTTTATGTCTACGGACTTCAATTTCCCACCTGCAGTTTAATTGCATATTGAACCTTTTCTGGCTCTTTTGTCATCCATTTCCCTCTTCTTTTCATCGAGGAACACTCCAACCTCATCCTCTGTACTGAGTTACAGATGGAATAGACTCTGCCTGAACTCCAGGGGTGGGCCCCTGACACTCAGGCCAATCAGCACATTCCATCCCTTGTCACTGCTCTTGGCCCAAAAGTGAGAATAAACTTCAATTAATGCCAAGAAGTCATGAGGAGACATTTTCTAGAGTTTAGAGGATCTAAACTTCCTTTCTCTTCTCTAATGACCAGACGGAAGTCCTCTCTTCCTGTAGCCAGTATGACATAAGAATATAAAATTGGACTTACTGGCCATTAGTGTTGTTCCCAAGGAGCCAGCCTGAAGACAAAGAGGAAGTATACCTACAGAGTGAGCTGAGGGCTTAAAGTCCCAGACAACCAGGGCTGAAACCATGGTTATCTCCTAAACCTCTCGCATATAACGATGCTGATAGCAGGGTAAATCTGGACCTTCCAGTCATTGGGCCAATAAAATTATTTGATTAAGCCAGTTGAGGTCGGGTTTCACTTTGTTTAAATGTAAAATATGCTAACACAGACAGAACTGACTGTACCTGAGGCCATTCTTAGAAGCATCTGTTAGTTGCTATCCAAGTGTCAGCAGCCCCATCTTTCTGGCCCCAGTCTGGGCCCAGCACTGAACAGTGCACAGTCACGTGACTCAGAAAAGGCCGACCCCCATTCCTAGTTACAGGTATAGGGGAAACTGGTTTGTGAAAACCAATCTTTGCAATCCAATATATCCTGCCAATGGTTGGCTTAAGAAGGGTAATCCATGAAGATAATTCTGTTGGGGACAAGGTTAAGATTTCAGGTAACAGCTATATAGATCTCAGCAAGTGGACCAAGGGGCACCTGGGTGGCTCAGTCAGTTAAGCACCAACTTCAGCTCAGGTCATGATCTCACGGTTTGTGAGTTCGAGCGCCACGTGGGGATCTGTGCTGACAGCTCAGAGCCTGGAGCCTGCTTTAGATTCTGTGTCTCCCTCTCTCTCTGCCCCTCCCCCACTCATGCTCTCTCTCTCAAAAATAAATAAACATTAAAAAAACAATTTTAATGAGTGGCTCAAGGATGCTGCTGTGTGGGACATTGGCTATGGAGTCAATGTCACCCCCCACCCTTAGACTCCTATGTTGAATCCTTACAGCCAATGTGATGGTACTTGGAAGCAGAGATTTTAGAAAGTGATTAGATCATGGAGGTGGAGCCCTCATGAATAAGACTAGTGTCTTTATAAAAGAGATCTGAGAGAGATGGTTTTCCTCCTTACAGGAAGTACTACACATAAGGAAAGCAGATTTGAAAGTTTTCCTGATTATTTCAGGGTTTTCTGGCCCCTAAATTGATATTTTCACCTCAAATAATGAGATTTTAAGTACATCTTCCCATAAGGCCTAACATTTATATATACTTATTTGTCACCAATCACAAACAAGTAACAGGAAGGTGTCACAAAAGCCTGAAACAGGAACACTGATAAATGCCAGCTAGAACTTTGAGTAATTCTAAGAACCCTTAAGTACTTCTACTTACCACCTGAGGAAAATCAGTATGCTGAGCTTGCTAAGAAATTAAAATTTACACTCACATAGAGGAAACCTAGTGCAATACAGCAATGTTTAGAGCAAAGCAAGATGGACCAGTGGATTTTATAGAATGTAAACTTATTGCAAATGGCTCAACTTACTTTTAAAATATTAAACTGGACATCCTTTCCTTCTTAAAACAACTAGGCAGCTGGTCCACTAATGATTTTCCAGAATATAGGAGCCAACAAGTTGGACTCTTGCATGAGTGGGTACTTAGACCTTTGTTTCCAACTCTGTTTCCATGTGACTGTCTGCCTTTCAGGCAAATTCTCTATCAAAGTTTGGCTCTTTGACCCACGCATATGCAGGCAGAAATGAAAAATAAAGCATTGTATGGAGCAGCGTGAAGAAGCCAAAAAAGACATTTAACTCTTTGTGTTTTTAAATAGAGTAAAAACAATTGTTTACTGAGTTCATTCGTTGGAATAAAATCAAAATGCACCTCCTGGTCTGACATTATGTCCACCACTGCCAGAGGCACGTACTATATCATCCTTATTCATCTTACAACAAACCATTTTGCTTCATAGGTGTTATTGAGTTCCTGTACAAACTCTTCATTCGGGACATTCTACATGACTCCAGGTTCTTATTTTCTAGGATTCACTGGACTGAATAACTTCTCCTTACTACAGCCATTTTCTAAATTTTTTTAATGTTTATTTCTGAGAGACAGAGACACTGTGAACAGAGGAGGGGCAGAGAGAGAGGAAGACACAGAATCCAAAGCAGGATCCAGGGTCTGAGCTGTCAGCGCAGAGCCCAGCATGGGGCTGGAACTCACAAATCATGAGATCATGCCCTGAGCTGAAGTCAGATGCTTAACCTACTGAATCACCCAGGCACCCCACTACAGCCATTTTCAAACAGACATTGGAACTCCCAGGCTTAAGACATCATGATCTTTGCAAGCCTTCTACTTCTGACAAATATTAGAGAGCTTTTGGGCCAGAAGAGCTAATTCATAGTTTTACTTATGCTGCTTCTTTGAAAATGTAGTTTCAAATACAAACACCAGGTACTATTTTTTAAAGGTGTATTGTGCATTATTTTCAAACCCTGAGCCCTAAATTGTCTAAGAAGATCTTCAGGATAAATTTACATGAACTCACTGCCTCAAACCTTACAGGAAAAGTAAAAGGCATTTTTGGTTTTCTTAGAAATCCTCTCCTCCTTGTGCTTTCAACAATAGCCAAAGTATGGAAAGAGTCCAAATGTCCATTGACAGATGAATGGATAAAGAAGATGTAGTATATGTATACAATGGAATATTACTCAGCAATCAAAAAGAATTTGCAACAATGTGGATGAAAGTAGAGGGTATCATGCTAAGCAAAATTAGTCACAGAAAGACAAGTATCGTAAAACTTCAATCCTATGAGGAATTTAAGATACAAAACAAAAGAACAGAAGGTAAGGGAAGCAACAATAATGTAAAAACAAGGAGAGGGACAAAACATAAGAGACTCTTAAATATAGAAAACAAACACAAGGTTGCTGGCAGGGCTGTGAATGGAGGGATGGGCATTATGGAGGACACTTGCTGGATGAGTATTGGGCGTTATATGTAGGGGATGAATTACCAGATTCTACTCTTGAAATTATTGCACTATACGCTAAGTGACTTGGATATAAATTTTAAAATAAGCAAATAATGCAGAATGAACAATAAAAAAAGAATGGGGGGGGTAGAGAATGACAAAACAGTTTTGTTTTGTGTTCTTGCTTACTAAAATTAGCTGCATATGTTAAAATAAAAAAAAAACAACAACAGGGAAGAATAAGATTGTCCATGGCCATGTGGTGTCATAGGTTGGCATCATTAAACTCAAGAATGTGGGAGGGGAGGGGAGAGAAGAAAGAAAGAAATCCTTCTTTAGAATGAGGAAAGGTAAGATCTTCAGGGTGAACTCACAGTAAGATATAATTCAGTAATTCATACAAAGGGGCTGAAGCCCAGAGCCTGTCACTAAAAAAAAAAAAGAAAGAAAAGAAGAGAAAAGAAAAGAAAATGCATGGCATATTGAACACACTGTTTTTCCTCCCTTTCACTTTTGATCATCTTCTACTTGCAAATCAGAGTTCATCTCAAAATTTATTATCTATTCTTCCTCATACATATTTCCTGCGATAGAATCTGAACCAACATTACTGCCTTTTGAAAACTGACCTAAACGTTAGGATGCCTGATTGAGACAGTCTATTTCAGAATTCACTATTTATCACCAAAGAGATGGTGGGTGTTTTACAGGACAAAGAACAGTGTCTCTATTATGAACAATTAAAAATATAAAATAATGGTCAATATATGATCTGCATATACAAAAATCTATGTGTAAGGCTAACTGACTGCCATATGAATAGTAATACATGTATGAAACTGCATATGTATATTTAAATATATTTTTATATAGACATAAATACATGTATATTCTACAGAAAGGTGTACATATATGCTTCTAAGATGGCTAATCTCCAAATCCCACATAATGGTATATAATTAACCAAATAATACTAGCATCAGACATCCATATAAAGAGGAAAGTAAATGAATCTTTCATTCAGAAAATTCAGACTCAAAGTAATTTTAACCAGTAATTATTTCACACACACACACACACACACACACACACACACACACACACACACACACACACAGCTCCATCTTTGTTCATTCAATCAATCAGTGATGTTATCAACACCCCAGATTGTCTTCCTCTCTCTCATATGCCTTTAATATTATCAGCTAGGTCCAGATTGATTGTGTGATTTTGATTGAGACTAGCAGCTACCAGAGCAGTCAGGGTCCAGTGGGAGAGACGGAGATTTCCACAGTGATGCTATCTAGGTTCTTTCCCTCAAACTGATTGGACCAATTTACACCAATATCCATGACCTCCCTAAGAATAGTTCTAATTAGCTGATTAGCTCTCCCGTGTGTTCCTGGGTGCATTGTTGGTAGTGGAGCTGGAGATTACCAGGATTCAACCAATCACAAGCCACCATCAGACTTGGATTTAGCATACCCACCCACCTTGCACCCCCTCATCAAAAGTTGACTAGAAAAGGGTTAATACCTAACGGGGGGAGAGGGGGAACGATGTTCTACTAGAAAGGTCCAAGTATTGGAATGCATACTGAATAAGAGAGGCTTTCTATACTTTTAAAGAAAGGCAAAATATCTTAAGTGTCCTACACTTAATTATCAGAATTTATCATCACAGTGCCTGACCTCTTCACAATCAGTTTTTACATCATAGTTTTTTTTAACATGATCTGGGAAAAGACACTAGGGTTCCCTTTCCATTGCTAAGTATAGAAACCTGCTAGGTCTCTGAATGTACCAGAAGTCAGTTGGAAGTTACTGAGATGGAAAATCCCACCATGAAGAGGCTTAATGGCCTCTGGAACTGTATGAAGCTTAGTTAAAATCATAGATCTCATGATCAATGGCCAATGCCTACCAGATGCCAGTATTGCCTTATGGTTGGAGCCAACTAAAATCTATATCCCTTCCCCCAAACACATACATACACACAGGCAACTTATCTAAGGCCAGGCAGCAATGTTGTCCCAGGCAGAACAGTTGCTCTCCAGCGGTACAATTGTTGGCACTAAGATGAAGCCAGAGAAGTGCCCCACCCACACGTACCAATTCAGTGAGGCATTTGGGCAACTCTGACAGTTATCCTGGGCATCACTCTTGCCCCACTCCCCTTCCCAGCCATGGTGTGCCCCCATTTCCCTCAAATCCACATTCAACCACTTGCTCATCATGGAGTTCAGGAGGTTTTAGATCCCATTGAGTTATGCTTGGTATTTTCATCCCTTTCTTTCTTACCTAAGAAGATTTCATTTTGTCAGTATTAATTTCTCTTTCCAAACATGAAGAACACATAATTGTTCTCCTTCACCCCACCCCCATGCCCAGCATGAAGGGGTTTGGTGATTATGTTGAATGTGTGAGGTTTTTTTTTTTCTTTTTGAAGTGTTTCATGCTTTGTGGATGAAAGGTGTTTCTTGAGTTCAAAGCATTCCCATTATTATTTGTCCACTATTCAGGACAATCGGTAATTTGGCAACAGCTTTTCTCCTTGGCAGAAGAAAAGGCTGACTGGGGGTTGGGGGGAATTATGTTCAGTTTATGCAAGGTTAAGGTCATGAGCAACGCAAGATAATAAAGCTCTTTGTTTTATGAATAAATAAAAGATTTCTGATTTATCCCCTTATTTCAGAATACCAGCATACACTCATTTTTTAAATGTTTCAAATATCCTTTTCCCACAGCATGAGAAGGAAACTTCCTCAACTTACAAATTTATTATCCACAGTTTATATTTTGCAGCCATGAATCTTCACTGTCCAAGCAAACTTTGATGCAGATTTTGATATTCACCATAAATCATGTCATCTTTGGTGATTCATTGCTTTGCGATCTATCTGTGGTTTGAAATAATGTCATGACTGATATCCCTCACTTAAAGCACGGACACTGGACATCACCAAGATGAGAGAGCCAAGTCTCAGGACTATTTGCTTCTAATAGAAAATTAGTAGAAATCAGTCACTGAAGAACATGATTTATTTAATTCACATCCTAGAGTGTATCCAGTCATTCTTCTGCTGGCTCTGGTAATTGAAATTCTCAGCCACTTTTAGAAATTTGGCTCTCATTTTCCCGGGGGTGGGGTGGGGGGGGCAGTTTTCAAGGAGATAAATTTTACTCACATATAAATCTAGGAACTTTATCATTCGTGAGGAACTTTTCTCACTGCTTATTTTAAAGTATTTTATTACACATCTCTGTTTTAATTAGTTTGAATCTAGATCTCTTTCTCCCACACAGCCTTCTAGTTTTGAGTTGGTGAGTCTTTTGTGAAAATATGGTGGCTACTTCACACTTGGAAAAATGCACTGATTTCACTAACATCTATCTGGTCTACACACCAGGAGTTGTGCAAATAGATATTCACACATGGGTCTGCAATGTGTCAGTTTGTTATCTGCTGCTCTGTACCTTAATATTAAGGCTCCAATAGATATAATTAGAAGACCAGGAGGGTTTTACCAAGCTAAAACCAACTGAATTTCCACTTTGTCTAAAGAAATTTAAGCAAGTTTTCTAACAAGATTACATGACTTTAAGTGCTATTCACATAATTAAATGGCGTTGTCCACCCTTATATAATTAGCACCTAGATTAAAACTCCAGCAATGTATTCCTTTTAGAGCATTTCTATAGAAAATAATATATTATTAATTTGGCATAATTAGGGTAGTATTCCCAGGGCACATGGGTCCTCAGTCACTTAAGCATCTGACTTTAGATTTCAGCTCAGATCATGATCTTGCAGTTTGTGAGATCAAGCCCTGCATCAGGCTCTGTGTTTACAGAAGAGATTGCTTGAGATTCTCTCTCCCCCTCTCTCTGCCCCTCCCCCTGCCTCTCTCCCAAAATAAATAACATTTTTTAAAAAATGATAGTATTCCCTCACTCTCTTTATGTATCTTTATCTTGTTCATCTCTCTCACACATGTGATTATATACACACACTATATCCTGACCCATCACATTATTTTCATTCTCTCAAGGAAAAAAAACAACTTCAATCTACTCTATGCTTAAAACTGTGTTTGCATTCTATCTCGCTTCAATGAGAAAGTAAAAATCTCTGCATTCAGGAAATGATCTCTAGATCCTTCTCAAAGAGTAAACCACTCTCCACTAATCTTCAGGGTTCACATCTTTTTCATTCTGGGCTCTTACATGCTGGAAGCCTCAGTCTTCACTGACCTCCCACATCCTTCCTTGGATTCATTTTCTCTTTACAGTAGAATATGATCCCCAACCTCATAGGAGACCCATAATGACAGTATGATTTATAAGCAATTTCGAGTTTCAAGGTGAAAGTTACCAGCGGTGCTTCATTTTTACAGGTGTCTGCATCCATTCTGTTCTATTCTCTCCTATGCCAGTGCAGGGCTGGGTTCAAGATTCCATGACTGTAAACAAGGTATGTGCTTAGTGGGCAATATTCAAGAAAGACAATTTCCCCGTTCACCACCCTACAATATCTTGAGTCTTTAATAAGAAACTTGAGAAAATGACAAATCAACAGTCACTACTAGTTGTCTTCCACTGTGAACTACTGTACAGCAAGGAGAGGGGAAATGACTGAGGGCAACTATATGAAAATCAGTGTCAGCATTTGTGAAAGCCGTGACTCAACTTGAAATGTCAGGGCTAATAATCTGACTATGGTAGCTTGTTCGTCTAGTTAATTGATTATTAGACCTTCAGGTTTGGCTTTAGTTAATCATTGCATTCTGGAGGCACCTGGGTGGCTCAGTTGGTTAAGCAACCAACTCTCACTGTTGGTGAGATTGAGTCCCACATCAGGGGTTCCCTGCTCACAGCACCTGACAGCACAGAGCCTACTTGGGATTCTCTCCCTCCCTCTCTCTGCCCCTCCCCCTGTCACACACTCTCACTCTGTCTCAAAATAAATACATAAACTTAATTTTTTTCCCATTTTTATTCTTTAAGAGTAAAGATGGGTATGTCGTTTTATTTAATCTGAAATATGTTTCCCCAGGACAAAATAGTTGCTATCTTCCTTTGCGTTCTACTATTAGCATCTCTCTTTCTGCCTCGTAGCAAATGTAAACTCCCTTTTAAAGCAAGGTTTGACTATGCGTGCTGCAACTGGTGACCTCCCTTGCCAACCCAAGCACTGGGGCCTATCTAGGTACTTACCCACTTAAGAGTCCCCAGTTTTCAAAAGAGGACATCAACTCTCCCCCAGATTCAATGCTGATTAAAACCCATGGTGGTGCCTTTACTGAGTAAACTTGCTTAAGTATACTTTGGTCACATGTTATAAAAGGAGTTTTCTGTATTCACAAGCAAACCTGTACATTTAGTTTTGGTTTAACATGTATTGTTATTTTTATTAAAATTGACAATTAAAAATTCTCATTCTTTCTTAAGCTTGTGATCTCAGGCGACCCATCATGCCACATACTTGTAATGTAGCTGACTTTAGCAATTCTTTCTAAATTATTTCTGGTTGAATAAGCTAAATTGGCTAAAAACATTTCAACATGTTTAACAGCCATTTATTAAAGCTGTGACTTTTGCTTCCTTCTTCAAGTTCTTATCTCTGACAATACAAATCACCGATGTACAAATAACTCCTCAACATAATTAAGTTTATAACTATGATGAATCTAGTATTATTAATTTCCCCACACTGTTTATACCTTTAGTACAATTCTTAAACTTGTAAGATTGAGTCTATTACTCACCCATTTTCTATTAGAGATGTAAGGCTGTCAAGGTTATGCCATATTCTTTTATATATTTGTATCTACTTAAAACCTCTAATATACAAAATTCTTTTAACACCAGAAGATTACTACTATGATTTATTATTTCTCAGTTTGTAAGGGCATCACATTATTTAATACCTAATACCTAATACCTATTACAGCAGAATAGATGTAACAAATACCTCAGTTGTAAAGCATAGTGACAAAAGTGAATCTCTGTGAGTATCTCACCCATGTCAGAAGTAAAAGACCATGGTCATACTTCCACTCTTACTATCTAGGAGTCCTGTCCCCATCTAATTCCCCTACTTCAGCCCAGACATGACCCACTGTCTATGCAATTATGTCTTTAGTTTATCAGCCCTTGCCTATTTTTATGTGTATATTTTATCATTTATATATAGATCCCTAAAAAAGGTATTATTTACTATGCCTTTTGGGTGGCTCAGTGCCCTTTTTAAAATTATTTGTACCTAACTCTTCAACATCCCAAAATTATAAGAGGCATTCTCGTGAAAGAAGACCCCAGGGAACCATGCCTACTAGATTCTTAATGTTCTCACACCTAGAGAGATTCTTATTTTACCCCAACTACTATTCTGAAGTCTTCTTTGTATTCTCTGTATTATGGGTTTCCAAACTTTAAGACGTGCTAGCATCTTAGGGCACATGTTCAGTTCTCTGCTCAGAGGAGTTTGTGACTCTCACCAATATGAATTACTTGGTTAGCTTTTATCTTTTCACCTGGACTCCACCATACCCTAAAAGATGAGAAACTTCTGTTTAGGGACTCTTGAAATTTATGAGTTTATGCTTTATTTCAAAGTTAGCAGTCAAATATTACAGATATTTGAAATGTTTTTTGATTGACATTGGGAGATCTCAAACTGCTTACTCGAGATCACACTGCAGTTCAAAAAGTATGTACCTTATTATAAGGGCTTTTAATTTAGTCTAGGTTTTTTTTTTTTTTTTTTTTTTNCCTAAACGTTAGGATGCCTGATTGAGACAGTCTATTTCAGAATTCACTATTTATCACCAAAGAGATGGTGGGTGTTTTACAGGACAAAGAACAGTGTCTCTATTATGAACAATTAAAAATATAAAATAATGGTCAATATATGATCTGCATATACAAAAATCTATGTGTAAGGCTAACTGACTGCCATATGAATAGTAATACATGTATGAAACTGCATATGTATATTTAAATATATTTTTATATAGACATAAATACATGTATATTCTACAGAAAGGTGTACATATATGCTTCTAAGATGGCTAATCTCCAAATCCCACATAATGGTATATAATTAACCAAATAATACTAGCATCAGACATCCATATAAAGAGGAAAGTAAATGAATCTTTCATTCAGAAAATTCAGACTCAAAGTAATTTTAACCAGTAATTATTTCACACACACACACACACACACACACACACACACACACACACACACACACACACAGCTCCATCTTTGTTCATTCAATCAATCAGTGATGTTATCAACACCCCAGATTGTCTTCCTCTCTCTCATATGCCTTTAATATTATCAGCTAGGTCCAGATTGATTGTGTGATTTTGATTGAGACTAGCAGCTACCAGAGCAGTCAGGGTCCAGTGGGAGAGACGGAGATTTCCACAGTGATGCTATCTAGGTTCTTTCCCTCAAACTGATTGGACCAATTTACACCAATATCCATGACCTCCCTAAGAATAGTTCTAATTAGCTGATTAGCTCTCCCGTGTGTTCCTGGGTGCATTGTTGGTAGTGGAGCTGGAGATTACCAGGATTCAACCAATCACAAGCCACCATCAGACTTGGATTTAGCATACCCACCCACCTTGCACCCCCTCATCAAAAGTTGACTAGAAAAGGGTTAATACCTAACGGGGGGAGAGGGGGAACGATGTTCTACTAGAAAGGTCCAAGTATTGGAATGCATACTGAATAAGAGAGGCTTTCTATACTTTTAAAGAAAGGCAAAATATCTTAAGTGTCCTACACTTAATTATCAGAATTTATCATCACAGTGCCTGACCTCTTCACAATCAGTTTTTACATCATAGTTTTTTTTAACATGATCTGGGAAAAGACACTAGGGTTCCCTTTCCATTGCTAAGTATAGAAACCTGCTAGGTCTCTGAATGTACCAGAAGTCAGTTGGAAGTTACTGAGATGGAAAATCCCACCATGAAGAGGCTTAATGGCCTCTGGAACTGTATGAAGCTTAGTTAAAATCATAGATCTCATGATCAATGGCCAATGCCTACCAGATGCCAGTATTGCCTTATGGTTGGAGCCAACTAAAATCTATATCCCTTCCCCCAAACACATACATACACACAGGCAACTTATCTAAGGCCAGGCAGCAATGTTGTCCCAGGCAGAACAGTTGCTCTCCAGCGGTACAATTGTTGGCACTAAGATGAAGCCAGAGAAGTGCCCCACCCACACGTACCAATTCAGTGAGGCATTTGGGCAACTCTGACAGTTATCCTGGGCATCACTCTTGCCCCACTCCCCTTCCCAGCCATGGTGTGCCCCCATTTCCCTCAAATCCACATTCAACCACTTGCTCATCATGGAGTTCAGGAGGTTTTAGATCCCATTGAGTTATGCTTGGTATTTTCATCCCTTTCTTTCTTACCTAAGAAGATTTCATTTTGTCAGTATTAATTTCTCTTTCCAAACATGAAGAACACATAATTGTTCTCCTTCACCCCACCCCCATGCCCAGCATGAAGGGGTTTGGTGATTATGTTGAATGTGTGAGGTTTTTTTTTTTCTTTTTGAAGTGTTTCATGCTTTGTGGATGAAAGGTGTTTCTTGAGTTCAAAGCATTCCCATTATTATTTGTCCACTATTCAGGACAATCGGTAATTTGGCAACAGCTTTTCTCCTTGGCAGAAGAAAAGGCTGACTGGGGGTTGGGGGGAATTATGTTCAGTTTATGCAAGGTTAAGGTCATGAGCAACGCAAGATAATAAAGCTCTTTGTTTTATGAATAAATAAAAGATTTCTGATTTATCCCCTTATTTCAGAATACCAGCATACACTCATTTTTTAAATGTTTCAAATATCCTTTTCCCACAGCATGAGAAGGAAACTTCCTCAACTTACAAATTTATTATCCACAGTTTATATTTTGCAGCCATGAATCTTCACTGTCCAAGCAAACTTTGATGCAGATTTTGATATTCACCATAAATCATGTCATCTTTGGTGATTCATTGCTTTGCGATCTATCTGTGGTTTGAAATAATGTCATGACTGATATCCCTCACTTAAAGCACGGACACTGGACATCACCAAGATGAGAGAGCCAAGTCTCAGGACTATTTGCTTCTAATAGAAAATTAGTAGAAATCAGTCACTGAAGAACATGATTTATTTAATTCACATCCTAGAGTGTATCCAGTCATTCTTCTGCTGGCTCTGGTAATTGAAATTCTCAGCCACTTTTAGAAATTTGGCTCTCATTTTCCCGGGGGTGGGGTGGGGGGGGCAGTTTTCAAGGAGATAAATTTTACTCACATATAAATCTAGGAACTTTATCATTCGTGAGGAACTTTTCTCACTGCTTATTTTAAAGTATTTTATTACACATCTCTGTTTTAATTAGTTTGAATCTAGATCTCTTTCTCCCACACAGCCTTCTAGTTTTGAGTTGGTGAGTCTTTTGTGAAAATATGGTGGCTACTTCACACTTGGAAAAATGCACTGATTTCACTAACATCTATCTGGTCTACACACCAGGAGTTGTGCAAATAGATATTCACACATGGGTCTGCAATGTGTCAGTTTGTTATCTGCTGCTCTGTACCTTAATATTAAGGCTCCAATAGATATAATTAGAAGACCAGGAGGGTTTTACCAAGCTAAAACCAACTGAATTTCCACTTTGTCTAAAGAAATTTAAGCAAGTTTTCTAACAAGATTACATGACTTTAAGTGCTATTCACATAATTAAATGGCGTTGTCCACCCTTATATAATTAGCACCTAGATTAAAACTCCAGCAATGTATTCCTTTTAGAGCATTTCTATAGAAAATAATATATTATTAATTTGGCATAATTAGGGTAGTATTCCCAGGGCACATGGGTCCTCAGTCACTTAAGCATCTGACTTTAGATTTCAGCTCAGATCATGATCTTGCAGTTTGTGAGATCAAGCCCTGCATCAGGCTCTGTGTTTACAGAAGAGATTGCTTGAGATTCTCTCTCCCCCTCTCTCTGCCCCTCCCCCTGCCTCTCTCCCAAAATAAATAACATTTTTTAAAAAATGATAGTATTCCCTCACTCTCTTTATGTATCTTTATCTTGTTCATCTCTCTCACACATGTGATTATATACACACACTATATCCTGACCCATCACATTATTTTCATTCTCTCAAGGAAAAAAAACAACTTCAATCTACTCTATGCTTAAAACTGTGTTTGCATTCTATCTCGCTTCAATGAGAAAGTAAAAATCTCTGCATTCAGGAAATGATCTCTAGATCCTTCTCAAAGAGTAAACCACTCTCCACTAATCTTCAGGGTTCACATCTTTTTCATTCTGGGCTCTTACATGCTGGAAGCCTCAGTCTTCACTGACCTCCCACATCCTTCCTTGGATTCATTTTCTCTTTACAGTAGAATATGATCCCCAACCTCATAGGAGACCCATAATGACAGTATGATTTATAAGCAATTTCGAGTTTCAAGGTGAAAGTTACCAGCGGTGCTTCATTTTTACAGGTGTCTGCATCCATTCTGTTCTATTCTCTCCTATGCCAGTGCAGGGCTGGGTTCAAGATTCCATGACTGTAAACAAGGTATGTGCTTAGTGGGCAATATTCAAGAAAGACAATTTCCCCGTTCACCACCCTACAATATCTTGAGTCTTTAATAAGAAACTTGAGAAAATGACAAATCAACAGTCACTACTAGTTGTCTTCCACTGTGAACTACTGTACAGCAAGGAGAGGGGAAATGACTGAGGGCAACTATATGAAAATCAGTGTCAGCATTTGTGAAAGCCGTGACTCAACTTGAAATGTCAGGGCTAATAATCTGACTATGGTAGCTTGTTCGTCTAGTTAATTGATTATTAGACCTTCAGGTTTGGCTTTAGTTAATCATTGCATTCTGGAGGCACCTGGGTGGCTCAGTTGGTTAAGCAACCAACTCTCACTGTTGGTGAGATTGAGTCCCACATCAGGGGTTCCCTGCTCACAGCACCTGACAGCACAGAGCCTACTTGGGATTCTCTCCCTCCCTCTCTCTGCCCCTCCCCCTGTCACACACTCTCACTCTGTCTCAAAATAAATACATAAACTTAATTTTTTTCCCATTTTTATTCTTTAAGAGTAAAGATGGGTATGTCGTTTTATTTAATCTGAAATATGTTTCCCCAGGACAAAATAGTTGCTATCTTCCTTTGCGTTCTACTATTAGCATCTCTCTTTCTGCCTCGTAGCAAATGTAAACTCCCTTTTAAAGCAAGGTTTGACTATGCGTGCTGCAACTGGTGACCTCCCTTGCCAACCCAAGCACTGGGGCCTATCTAGGTACTTACCCACTTAAGAGTCCCCAGTTTTCAAAAGAGGACATCAACTCTCCCCCAGATTCAATGCTGATTAAAACCCATGGTGGTGCCTTTACTGAGTAAACTTGCTTAAGTATACTTTGGTCACATGTTATAAAAGGAGTTTTCTGTATTCACAAGCAAACCTGTACATTTAGTTTTGGTTTAACATGTATTGTTATTTTTATTAAAATTGACAATTAAAAATTCTCATTCTTTCTTAAGCTTGTGATCTCAGGCGACCCATCATGCCACATACTTGTAATGTAGCTGACTTTAGCAATTCTTTCTAAATTATTTCTGGTTGAATAAGCTAAATTGGCTAAAAACATTTCAACATGTTTAACAGCCATTTATTAAAGCTGTGACTTTTGCTTCCTTCTTCAAGTTCTTATCTCTGACAATACAAATCACCGATGTACAAATAACTCCTCAACATAATTAAGTTTATAACTATGATGAATCTAGTATTATTAATTTCCCCACACTGTTTATACCTTTAGTACAATTCTTAAACTTGTAAGATTGAGTCTATTACTCACCCATTTTCTATTAGAGATGTAAGGCTGTCAAGGTTATGCCATATTCTTTTATATATTTGTATCTACTTAAAACCTCTAATATACAAAATTCTTTTAACACCAGAAGATTACTACTATGATTTATTATTTCTCAGTTTGTAAGGGCATCACATTATTTAATACCTAATACCTAATACCTATTACAGCAGAATAGATGTAACAAATACCTCAGTTGTAAAGCATAGTGACAAAAGTGAATCTCTGTGAGTATCTCACCCATGTCAGAAGTAAAAGACCATGGTCATACTTCCACTCTTACTATCTAGGAGTCCTGTCCCCATCTAATTCCCCTACTTCAGCCCAGACATGACCCACTGTCTATGCAATTATGTCTTTAGTTTATCAGCCCTTGCCTATTTTTATGTGTATATTTTATCATTTATATATAGATCCCTAAAAAAGGTATTATTTACTATGCCTTTTGGGTGGCTCAGTGCCCTTTTTAAAATTATTTGTACCTAACTCTTCAACATCCCAAAATTATAAGAGGCATTCTCGTGAAAGAAGACCCCAGGGAACCATGCCTACTAGATTCTTAATGTTCTCACACCTAGAGAGATTCTTATTTTACCCCAACTACTATTCTGAAGTCTTCTTTGTATTCTCTGTATTATGGGTTTCCAAACTTTAAGACGTGCTAGCATCTTAGGGCACATGTTCAGTTCTCTGCTCAGAGGAGTTTGTGACTCTCACCAATATGAATTACTTGGTTAGCTTTTATCTTTTCACCTGGACTCCACCATACCCTAAAAGATGAGAAACTTCTGTTTAGGGACTCTTGAAATTTATGAGTTTATGCTTTATTTCAAAGTTAGCAGTCAAATATTACAGATATTTGAAATGTTTTTTGATTGACATTGGGAGATCTCAAACTGCTTACTCGAGATCACACTGCAGTTCAAAAAGTATGTACCTTATTATAAGGGCTTTTAATTTAGTCTAGGTTTTTTTTTTTTTTTTTTTTTTTTGAGTGAGAAACAGAGAGAGATGAGGGAGGGGCAGAAAGAGGAGGTGAGAAAGAATCCTAAGCAGGCTCCATACTGTCAGCACAGAGCCCGATGCAGGGCATGAACACACAAACCATGAGATCATGACCTGAGCTCAAACCAAGAGTTGGATGCTTAACCAGCTAAGCCATTCAGGTACCCCTAATTTACTCTGGCTTTGAATCATAAACCACTTCCACTATATACCAATCCTTCTAAGGTAACACTCCACTGTTTCCTTTAATCCTCACAAGAACAAAGCAATCTATTTACATGTGTTTTGGTTATAGATGTTTCCTCTTGAAATGAGATAAACTCAACCCTGTACCTCCAGGCCTCCATTAGGCGTTTCTACCATTCCCCTACTTAAAATAGGAAATGAAAATCTTAGACCGCAGTTATTTTTGGAAGCCCAAACATCTGTACCGAAATATTCTTTGTGTTCCTTTTAGACTCACTGGCTCTTAATTTCAGCGTGTTGAAGAATGACAGCGTAGGATTCTATACACAAACATGCATATTTCACTTGACCAAAGATTTAAGAGAATTTCAAAAGTAAATCTAACTGAACGTAATTTTGGCTATAGACTTTGACTACAGAACCCAGTCCTGGCTTCAAAGCTCAGTTCTTTTTATTTTTAATTAATTTTTAATAAATGCCTTTCAAATACTCAGCTTAAAGCAACAACAGTTGTTAAGGGATGGTCTGCCTCCTTTCCGCTAATATCAACAGAAATTCTTCACTGAGACAGTTTCCACCAATAGTTTTCCCGTCTAAAATGCCCCGAAAGTCCATGTAAAATTGGATTTCGGTTAACATCTTTCAGACAAGCAACTCACTGCTTCCAGCAGATTATAGAAGTCAGCAGTTCCCAGCATTTCTTATGCTATGGTACAAATAGAAAAAAAAAATGATATTTGCATAACACACTGGGGAAAACTGAACAGGTTTGAGGAAAACTAAGTGAGGAGATATTTTAAAATTCATTACATTTTCTTATTAGGTAATTATAACCGTGAAATGCAAAGCTTTGGAGAATAAAATTATCATCAACTGTACACAAAATGTCCAAATAAAATACTTTCAGAAACATTTAATAAAAAGATCTTGCTTGCTTTTGTGAACTTAACCTTTCAATACCAAGTTTAATTCTGAAAATGGCTAGATGTATTTCTCAGGGAAGGCTTTTCCACAATGATGTATTCGAAAATCTCGAGAGTCACCGTGAGGGAGAAAATTGTGTGGGCACAGGTAGCAAGAAGTGTAAAGTCAGCTCAAGATCAAGTAACAGGGACCAGATCAACATTGTCACTGCATACAAGAAATTCCTCACAAAATATATGAAAGAATGATATCCAGGACACTGGACATCCAACAACCAAAGATGGTGGTCTCTGAAAGACAACAGACATGAGGCAAGTCCTAGGATTAGCCCAGGCCTACAGGTCTGAAAGCCTTAAAGCAAGAGGTATGGAGTGGGAGAAGGAAGTAGAACCCAGAGTATCACTTAAGTTAATGGGAGGGAGATAAGGACTCGAGGCTATCATGGCAGTTCACATTCATAGACAGGGTCCCAGAGAGAAAAACAAATGCATCAAGTAGTTTGTGACTCTCACCAATATTATTTGCAGACCTGCACAAGTCCCACACAAGTATTTAACAAAGCACTGATCAACGTGTGCACATGAAGAAAAATACCCAAAGCCAAGTAGAAAGCCGTGTCAACGAATAAAAGAAAACTAAGAGCTTATGGGCCATTGGTTAGAATCATGAAGAAGCTCTTGGCCCACTAAGTGGCAACAGTTAGCCCTCACCTGAGCCACCATTCTGGACACATGTAGCAAATTCTAAAACCATGACTCAATAGCATCAAACAACTTTCCAGAACAAAAGCACAACAATATTTATAGGAATATAAAAATAGTCAGCATTCAAAAATTCAAATTTACAAGTTTGGGCATCTAGTCAAAGATTATCAGGCATGCAAAGAACAAATTAAAAGGAGAACAGTAGTTAATAAAAACAGACCTAGTACTGACACGTATGTCATAACTTGCTGGCAAGAACATTAGAATGGTTATAATTATATTCCACGTATTTTAAAAAATTAAGCACAGATGTGGAATCCATAAAAAGCACTCAAATGAAGCCACCAATGATTTAAAAAAGAAAACAAAAACCTACTCTGAGAAGAAAAACACAGTAGATGGGGGCGGTGGGTCTGGGTTGCCTAGGTGGTTAAGTCAGTTAAGCACTCAACTTTGGTTCAGGTCATGACCTCACAGTTGGTGGGTTCGAGCCCCACATCAGGCTCTGTGCTGACAGCTCAGAGCCTGGAGCCTGCTTCAGATTCTATGTCTCCCTGTCTGTCCACCCCTTCCCCATTCATTCTCTCCCTCCCAGCCTCTCTCTCTCTCTCAAAAATAAACATTTAAAAATTTTTAAGAAAAATACAGTAGATGAGATTAGTGGCAGATTAGGCATTACCAAAGGAAAGATTAGTCAACTGTTAAATACAGCAATGGACCCTGTTCCAAACAAATCACGAAGAGAAAAAAATTAACTTAAAAAGTGCAAAGACCAGTGAGATATGAAGAGATTTTAAGTAACCCAATATAACATGTAAGTAGAGTCTCTGAAAGGCAACAGAGAGATGGAAGATAGCAAAAATATTCAAGGAATGAGATTTTTTTTCAAAATTTGGCAACTATAAAACCCTACGTGCAGTAACTTCAACTAGCTCCAAGCACTTAAATCATGAAGATGGATACACCAGGAAAAATATAATCAAACTGCTCACAGTTTTTTTTTTAATTTATTCATTTATCTTGTGAGAGAAGGAGAGGGGGAGAGAGAGAGGAGGGTAGGAGCAGAGAAAGAGAGAGAATCCCAAGTGGGCTCCACGTTATCAGCACAGAGCCTGATGTGGGGCTCACATTCACCAACCATGAGATCATGATCTGTGCTGAGACCAAGGGTTCCATGCTTAACCAACAGAGCCAACCACATGACCCACTCACAACTAGCTTTAACGAGAGACTTTCAAAAGCAGGCAGAGAAAAGATATTTGCTACAAAGGAACAAAAATTAGCATGATGATAATATCTTATTAGAAATAATTCAAAAGAAAACACAGTAGAGTAACATTTTCCAGTACCAAAAGTGGAGAAAAACTGTCCACCAAGAATTCCATAGCCAGCAAAAATATCTTTCACTAAGACAAATTAAAAACATTCTCACACAGAGGGGCGTCTGGGGGAGCTCAGCCCATTAAGTATTTGACTCTTGATATCAGCTCACGTCATGATCTCTCAGTTCATGAGATCAAGCCCTGCATCAGGCTCTGGGCTGCCAGCACGGAACCTGCTTGGGATTCTCTCCCCTCTCTCTGCCCCTCCCCCACTCACGCCCTCAAGGTCTCTCTCAAAGTAAACTCTATATTAAAAACTAAGAAGTCTCAGAAAACTTGAAGGAAATCATCACTTGTGTCACATAGTATAACTATAATAAAAATGATAGCAGCTTGACTGTGAGTGAAAAGAAATGAAGAGCACAAGAGATAGTAACTACATGGGTATATATAAAAGATCGTTTCCTTTTTTAAAATATATTTTCAAAAGATAATTGTTTCAACATAAAGGCCATATTGGAAATGCAACTTGCTATGGAAAGATTCTCCTACAATACATGAAGTGATGTAATATTGCTTAAAGATAATGTGAGACCAAGATGTAGTCTATACGTCACAAAGACCCATAACTAAAAGGGCCAAATATTTAGAGCTAATAACCCCCAAAAGGATAGAGGGATATAAAATATATTTGAATAATCCAGCATACAATACAAAAAGAATTAACAAAGAGCAGAAGGGACAGATAGAAAATGAGTATCAGGAAGGTAACATGAAATCTTAGTTTATGAGTAATCATATTAAATGTAAATGACCTAAACATCCTAATTAAAAGTTAGATTACAAGACTGCATAAAACAAGACCACTGTATGCTGCCTACCAGACCAAGCACTTACAATGTAAAGATAGATTAAATTAGGTTAAAAGGATGGAAAAATGTCCACCGTATTAATACCAATAAGAAGAAAGCTGGAGTGGCTACATAACTACTGAAGTAGAATGGAGAGTTAAAACTATTAGAGACAAAGAAAGTCACTTTATAAATGACAAGGGGTCATTTCACCTAGGAGACATAGTAATCCTGAACACGTAGGTACTTAGTACTAGATCTCCAAAATTAAAAAGGAAAAACTGAAAGACTTTCCAAGAGAAGTATACTAATTCAACATTTATAGTCAGAAGTTTTGATATCCCACTCCCAGTAATTGACAGCAAAAGTAGACAGAAAATCAGTAGCAAATTCTTATCCACTAATTTGACCCAACTGACACTCACAAAATACTTTACACAAGGGCAGAATAGATTTTTTTGCACATTGTTTTGAAGTGCATACAAAAACAGTTACTAAGTTAGACCATAACCTAAACTGAAAAGCAAATTTCAATACATTTCAAAGAATTGAAGTTAGGTACAATATGTTCTTTAACCACAGTGGAATTACAATAGACATTCACAGCATTACTTCCGGGAACCCCTAAGTATTTGTAAAGTCACACTCCCTAAAATTCAATGAGACAAAATAAAAAAGCAATGTAGAAAATATTTTTATTTGAATAAAAGTCAAAGCGCAACACAGATCAATCTGTGGGATGCCAGTAAAAAAAAATACTTAGTGGGGGACATGATAACATGAGCCTACATTAGAAAAGAGGAAAGGTCTCATAATTATGACCTTGGACTCCACATTAAGTCACCAGAAAAGAACAAATTAGACCCAAAGCAAGCAGAACAAAGAAAATAATAAAAGTTACAGTGGCAATCAACACAAGAGAAAAGAGGAAAGCAAAGATAAGCCTTTGTTTATCCAATTTTACTGAGAATAGATAGAGTACATAAAACACTAGCCACATTGACCAGGAAGAAAAAGACAGAGAACATAGATTGCTACTCTGAGTTAGGGGAGGGAATTTCACAAGTCTCTCATTACAAATAATGAAAGGATAGTCAATGAATATTATTAATGACTTTATGTCAATCAATTTGAACACTTTATTCAGTCAACAGATTTCTGGAAAGATGCCATCCGCAACAGCTCACTCAAGAAGAAATTGATAACCTTAGGTAGACTTGTATCTAATAAAGCAAACGGGTATATACTAACAACATTGGCACCAAGGGAAATGTAGAAGGAGAGAGCTTCACTGGCAATGCAATAAAATATTTCAGAGAAAAAGAATACTGATTTATTTAGTTTCAACAAATTGACCGGGAGGGTACCCACCTCAACTCCTTCTGTGAGGCCAGCATTAACCTCCTACCAATAGCAGATCAAGACATTACAAGAAAGGAAAACCACAGACCAAGAGATCTTCTGCACAGAGATGCAGGCATTGTGAGCAACACTTTGGTAACTCAAATCCAACTCTCTATTAAAAAGCATAAGACATCATGACAAAGTGAGGTTTATCCCAAGAATGCTTTTGGTTTAACTTAAAAAAAAAAAAATCATTGCATCTCAATGTACTAAAGTATGTGCAGAGGAGACATTTGAGAAAAAGCAACACTCATTTCTGATAAAAACTGAACAAAGTAGGAATAGAAGAGCAGTTCGTCAACCCTGTAAAGAAAAGTAAGAAAGAAAGAAAGATTTTTCTTTGTATTACTGCAAATTCCAGTTGAGGGATATACCAAGACATTGATTCATCTACATATTTATGTAGAAGAGAGGGTCAGAAATGCTCCCACACATACAGACCACTGATTTTTTTTTTTTTAAAGATGAAAAAGATCTTTCAGAAGAGTATCTTTTCAGCCAATGTTACAGGAACAATTGAATATTTGTATGCAAGAAAAAAAGAAAAGGAAGAAGAAAAGAAAGACTAACAATACTATCCACACTTCTCAGTACATGCAAAAATTTAGTCAAAATGAATCACAAATCTAAATGTAAACTCTGAAATTATATAACTGCTTTAAGAAAGAATAAGAGAGTACCTCTGTGACCTTGAGCTAAGTAAAGATTTCTTAAATGTAACTTCAGAGGCATGATACATCAAGAATAAATTGACAAATTGGACTTCACCAACTTCAGAAACTCCTGCTGTCAAAAGATACTTTTAAGAGAAAGAAAAGATAAGCTATAAGCAGAAAGAGGGTACTTGCAGATTATTTATTTGGCAAAGGACTTGTATCCAGAGTACAGAAAAAGCCCTCAAACCCAATAAGAAAATTAACAACAGAGTTAGTTGAGAATAAAGAGTTGACAATCAATAAAGTGAGCAAAACATTTCCTTTTTTTTAATGTTTATTTTTGAGAGACAGAGTGTGGGTGGGAAAGGGACAGAGAGAGAGGGAGACACAGAATCTGAAGCAGGTTCCAGACTCTGAAGTGTCAGCACAGAGCCCAACATTGGACTCGAACACACAAATTGTGACATAATGACCTGAGTCAAAGTCGGACACTTAACCAACTGAGCCACCCAGGTGCCCCAAGCAAAACATTTCAATAGACACTACACACACACAAATGGGAAAAATGCACAAGAAAACTTGCTCATTAGTAATTTTAAAAAATGCAGATTAAGAGATACCACTACATATGGTCATATGTAGAATCGTGGAAATTTTAAAAACTGACCATCACAAGTGTTGGTGAGGATACAAGGGACAAAGTCTTCTACACTGCTGGTGGAAACAGAAAAATGGTACCACCACTTGGAAAACATTTAAAAGTCTCTTACTAAGTTAAACGTGTAGCTATTATAGGATCCAATCATTCTTCTCCTATGTTTTTATCTGAACACAACAAAGACTATGACCACACAATGTCTTCTATATGGAAGGTCACTGCAGCTTTATCTATAATAGCCTCAAACTGGAAAGAACTCAAATACACATAAATATGTAGATGAATAAATATCTTGGTATATCCTTCAACTGAAATTTGCAGTAATACAAAGAAAAAATATTATATATGCTGCAACATGCATGAATCCCAAACTAAGTATGCTCATCAAGCCAGACTAACAAATGGACATATCCTAGGATTCCATGCATAAAGAACTCTAGGAGTTCAGACTTTTCTGTAAAGACCTTCATAGTGAATATTTGCATGTCGTGGGATTTTCTACTCCAACTACCCAGCTCCCATATTATCGAGCCAAAGTAATCATGGACAATGCGTAAATGAATAAGCATGGCTGTGTAACAATACAACTTTATTTACAAAAACGCGGTTGATTCAGAGGCCACATAGCTTAACAACACCTGCTCTAGAAAATGCCAAAACTGATCTTACAGGACAGAAAGCAAATCAGTGGCCCCCAGGGCAGGGCTGAGGATTGAGGAGCAGCAAGGAAGGATTCCAAGTGGACAGGAGGAAACTTCTGGGAGTGATCCATATGTTCACACTTAACTCCAGTGATGGTTTCACAGGGCATATGTCAAACCTATCAAATTATACACACTTTAAATGTATGCAGTTGATTATGTCAATTACATCTCAATAAAGCTGTGAATAGCAAGCAAAAAAATGCGTAAGACTTTTTCATATCCTTCAAGAAATTTACAACAGTTGACATTTTTAGTTCAAAAAGCTAACAGCTCTTATTTTTCTTCCATTATCCAAAGTAATGTTGAATTTCCAATGCAATCACACTTTTCCACACAAGTTTTTGTTTTTAATGGAGCTCTCATTTGCAGTATGTTAGAGTTACCATCCTGCGAGTTAGAAGGACACATCAATGACAAAGACAAGTATTTGTTACATGGGAAGAAAAATATTTAGGTACTCATTTCTCTGTACTTGCCAGAAATCTCTGCCTGATCCTACCCCTCCCTCACCTCTCCCTGCATCAGAGTGGCCACAACTGGGCTCTGTGAGGATGGTGAGCACCACCTCTGACAATCCCATGGAGCTCCCATTATGCTGTCCATAATGGTATTTTCCTCCAAATGGACGCCAAAGTACACGGTAAGGTGGTAGTGTCACTTTAAGCAAGTTCAAGCAGTGTGGGACAACTAATGACAGCTGATGCCCTTGATTTCTGCCATCCATGTAGGTCACCATTCAGGTATGTGAGCCCTGAAACATCTATCTGGGGCTGTGACTATTCCAGACACACTAGCAGTACCATTCACATTGAAATAGAATGGCCAGCCACCTGTGAAGCTCCATCCTAAAGCTCTGGGCCAGCACAAGCAATACATTTTTGACTCCTGGGACGCTGCCTGCCACAAGGATTGTTTCTGCACAATTCTGTCTCAAATGATTTCATTGCACCTTACTGAAGGGAGCTGTGAAAAGCAAAAGGTTTCCTTTTCAATGTGTTCCAGTGTACACAATATGGAAGTTCCCAAGAATGTGTGTGATTTGGTCATTAAGAGCATTGGCTGGTGACCCAAAACACCTGGGTTGGAATCCCAGGTCCACTACTCACTAGCTATGCAACTTAAAGCCATTCAACTTAATTTTATTTCACCTCAACTTTCCCATATTCCAGTTTAGACTAACTCCCAATTTTCTATGAAGATGAAATGGGGTAATGGACACCAAATGCTGGATTGATTAAATGTTAGTGATTAACGCTATTATTTATGAGGTCCCTTGGAGGAATTTACTTCTGTTCTCAGTATCTGTAGCAGTCAAGTTTTTCCAATGTTGCTCTAATTTTATACTTTATGGACTCTATGAATCTTATAAGTTATTTTCTCCCTTGATAGTAGTTGCTAATGTGGCCCATTTTTAACAAAAGCACTTATTTGACTGCTTTTATTTTGTGCAGTCTGCTCTCTTTGGCTTCTATTTTCATAACCTCTGATCACTTTTCCTCATTTTAAAATTGTTTTATTATACTGTATTTTACCCATCTTTTGGTGAGCAACGTTCAATGGGTCCCTTTACTGTTGTTCCTGACTGATGGCAGGCTAGAGTATATGTAATCTAACCAAACTATGTAAAATTGTGGGTTACATCATTAAATGTAAGGACATCCATTTAGCCTGCCTTCATCTTTAAGTGTTTTCTCACTTGGGGACACATGGTTGACCCAGTCCGTCCAACACTGTACTCTTGATTTCAGCTCACATCCTGACCCTAGGGTCATGGATCAAACCCTGCATCACACTCCAAACTGAACATGGAGTCTGTTTAATAATGTCTTTCCCTGCCCCCCTACCCCTTCCCAGCTTACACCCATACACTCTTCTAAAATAAAAATGTTTTCTCATTTTTAAAACTGAAATAATGACATTACCTCTATCACATGACAACAATCAGGATTCCATAAAGCACATCTAGCACTGTATTGCCTGGCATTGAACTAGCAGCCAATAAATGTCAGCTATTATTATCCTAAGGGAGAGGTTCTATTTTTCTGACTTTATTGTTTACTTTCTCCTATCAAATTGTCTAAGCCACGCAACAGACTAACATCCTCAGTACGGTGCCTGCTCTCTTCATTTCTGTCACCCTTCTTTTTAAACTCCTGTCTCTGTATCGATAAATCATATGTATTTCATTTAAAACACATGAGTATCTGGTTTATAGCAACATACATTCATCAGAACCAAAAATAAAAATAGCTCATGTTAAGAACCACCAACCTTTCATATATTCCAAGTGTGGTTTGAATTATTCTGAAATGCGGACTAGAACACAATATTATTAATATAGATTTGTCCTTCTTAATTATGGACAGATTATATTCAAAAATCCATTATAAGGGATATTTTGACATGAGTGGACGGGTAATCCATTAATAAAATGAGCTAGAAAAACAGACTAAGAAAAAATTCAGATTATACCTGTAATATCCCTTACATTAATTTTGTGGATTTAATTGACATATTTAAACTCTACCAAGACTTGGTTTCTTTTGGGGTTCCTAGGTAGCTCAATTGGTCAAGCATACAACTCTTGAGTCCAGCTCAGGTCAGGATCTCATGGTTGGTGGGTTCAAGGCCCACATTGGGCTCTGTGTTGACTGTGCGGAACCTGCTTGGTATTCTCTCTTTCTCCCCCTGCCCTTTCTCCCTCAAAAATTAATGAATGAAAATGAAAAAGACTTGGTTTCTTTTTATGTATAATGAGGATATTGGCCTACATTTAAGGTTGCTTTTCCAACTTCAGGTATCTCTGCATCTCCAGGAATAGTATTTCTCAACCCTGAGTATGCAGAGAATACATGAAGATCTTATTAAAAGAGATTCCTGGTCAGGAGCCCCAGATATTTCCACTTAGTAGGTGTGAAAGGAGCCCAGAAAATTTGCATTTGTGACAAGTGCTCAGCTGAGTCCAGTGCTGCCTGACTAAAAACCATACTTTGAGCAGCTCTGTCCTACAACAGACCTCTCCGAGTGCTTCATCATCCTCACTGGACTCTTCTCTCCATGCTGGTTTCCAGAGACCTATCACTAAAACAATTGTCCCCTGCTGATTATCACCCTCTTATCCAGGCAACAACACAAACTATGAAGTAGATTTTTAGAACCCTCCGACTGCCATGTTGATCACCATTACAGGCAACAGGTACGTAGTGCTTCTCTTCGAGGTCTAGCAAACCTACTCTCCTTTGGGATACCTGTGTCAGGAGCAGGGAGACTCTGGTCCCCAGCTTGCTCACAGTTCTGGCTCATGCCTGGTGTCCCAATGTCATTCTGAATGGGCTCTGCTTTCCTTTTCAAAAGTTCCCTGGCTTGGATGATAGATTACATGGTCACCCTAACCAGAAAGAACCACTCAAGCTGTTTTGTTAATAGCTCACTATTTCTTATGCATTTAGAAACTGGGCAAAACGCTTTTCACATCTCTTCTGTCTTAACACTTATCAACCCTAAAAGCAAAGTATCATTATGACCATTTTCACATGAGGAAACATTTTAAGAGCTGACCGTAATTGCAAAGCTAGGTCTGTCTGACACCAAAGCCCACCAGTATATCCTATTGATTAGAATCAAAATGTGATTAATGTGCACTGCCACCTATTAAATGACTTGAGGGCAGTATCAAGGTTCACTGTTGACCATAAAATAGATAGAGGCTGGAAAATAAGTTGAATTATAAAAAGCTAAAATGGGAAAAATTCAGGGAGGGGGCAAGATGGCGGAGAAGTAAGGAGCTCCGTACTTGCACTCGCGCCCATACATCACACAGANTTTATGTCATCAATTTCAATATGGCTGTATTTATTTTTAAATTCCCAACACTTCAGTTGATCGAGAGTAATTATTCACATAGTTCCTGATTTCCGTGAGTTTCCTATATTGGCTGAACAACGATTTTCTCCAAACACTTCGTTCATTGAGAGGAACAAAAGACTGGGACGTCTGAGTGGCTCAGTTGGTGAAGCATCCAACTCCTGTTTTCGGCTCAGGTCACGATCTCATGGTTCATGAGTTCAAGCCATGCACTGGGCTCTGTGCTGACAGCTGGAATTTCCTTGGGATTCTCTCTCTCCTTCTGTCTACCCTTCTCCCCTGCTCATTCTCTCTCTCTCTCTGTCTCTCTCTCAAAATAAACCAACTTAAAAATTAATTAAAAATAAAAATATTAATTAAAAAGAAGAGGAACAAAAGATTAACTAATGTGTAACCATCAGCACACAGAAATACACAGCCACTGGATAAAAAGCCTTCCTGCTCATGACCAGGATCTTATCTAGGTTTTCACTGGTTTTATGGTACATTTTTCCTCCTGTGCCTTCACTCATTCCAGAACCATGACTGAGTGTTTATTTTATGCCAGATAGCTTCGTAAAGCACTTAACCTTGTGTAAAACTTTTTTATTCATGCCACTGTTGTTAAAATCTATCTGGTTCTAAGTCAGAGAAACCTGCCCTTTACAAAGGAGGCATCTCAAGTAAGGATGAATGTGGAAAAGCCTGTTTCCAACTTTCACCAACAAACACTAGTAAAAGCTTTCATACTGTGTAGGCTAAGACAATAGATTGCCTGATATTATCAGCTTCTTAGTGTTTTCCATCGGCATAAATATTGTGAGGAAAGACCTTTGTTTTTATGGTAAAACAAAGACCCAAAATGACACCCCCGGAGACAGTGACATTGGCTAGCACGCAGTTTGATTTCGAGAAGAAGGTATTTATGGGAGAATCCTTCTGCTCACCTTGAATCCCTTAAAAACATCCAGCTATTTCTTCTTAATTGAAAGTTCTAACAGAAAATGATACCTGATTTACATTTCAAATTTCCACGTAACTACCAACTTTTATAGTGTTGAACAGATGTTGATGTGAGTTTTACAAAGCTGGGAAATACTTTTCAAATTCATGTCAGAGGGATGTCAAATTGAAACCAGGAAAAGAAAAACTAAAAGACAAGCAAAGCTCCCAAGTTTACTGTCATTTGCCTTGTGTGACCATGTCTCTTTCCAACTAAAATCCTAGGTGAGTAATAGTTGAAAGAAGTCTTCATCCATGTGAAGCCAAGTTTACAGATACCAGCCTACAACCAACTTCATAGTTTATATGCTCAGTAAACACACACAAAGATCATGAGCCCACCTCCTTATGCACACGGTTCTGTATTTCAGAACAATTTTAAATGTTAAGCACAAAGTTGTCGTGGATTGAGATTTCATAAACCCCGGCATCCATGATCACTGATAGCAAACATTTCAGAAAGAAATTCATAGCAACTAGCCAGTCTCTAAACAAACACTGCTGGATTTTGCTTCTGATAAATCCAACCAAGTTTAAAAAAAAAAAAAAACTTGGACATGCTAGAGCTGCTATGAACTCAGAATTGACCCTTTAGACTCCTTTCTACCTTCCAGTCTGGCATTTATTTGCCTTAATCCTCAATTCATAAGGCACAACTCCTTGGAAGATAGGCGCTAAGCGAAGAGATAAACAAGGAGCTTATCTGAAGAGCATCCTATGAATAGGAAAATAGTCTCTGCCAAATGTACAAAATATTTAAAGTCATTTTTATAGGTCATGTTAAAAACACAAAAGGAAATTTAGGACAAGATGAGGAATATATTACCCCGTGGCCTCTCAAGTCTGAGAACTTGTGTTTGGGTAACAGAGCAAGTTCAGGATTTTCTTCCTTCACTATACTCCTTCCAAGAGATTTATTGTAGTGAATTACTGCTCTATGTTGCTGATATTTAAAGAATAAGATAAGGGTGCCGGATATTGCATGGGGAATATCATCTAGTAATTCACAGATCTGTAAGATCTGGTAACAGGCTAGACTCTCTTAATTACATTTGTCATGGTCTGATAAGACATATTTTACACCAAAATGTTTTCTCTAGCTGGGCAGTCACAGAGGTTTTTGTTGAGGGCTTGATCTTCCACCTCAAGTCTCTCCATAAATTTCCAAATAAGTAGGATAATTAAGTCAGCCTTGCACCAACTTCCTACTTGCATGCCATTTTATTGGGTGTTCTATTTCACTTCCACTTGTGGTTTGATAATTTCCTGTTCTTTCCACTCACATCCAAGGAGTCATCTCACCGTATTTACTGGGCATTCACTGATCCTGAAGGGTTGCCATAGTCCTGACACACAACTCATAAAGCATTTATGCGGAAGCAAATGGGAGTCCGACTGCTGCTACTTGACATACAGCAAGAATCACCCAAGGGGCTTAGAACAAACATAGCATTGTCCAACCCAGGGCAGCTGCTTGGCTAAATGTGGCCCCCAGCTGTCAATGAGACCACTGATGATAATTAATTACTACAGACTCAAAAAGATTCTGCATGTGTTTAAGTCCCTGGTCAGATGACACGCTCTCTAGGAAGATCTGTTCTCATTTTTTTCAGACCACTAGAAGAAGTTTGGGGCTCAAAGGCAGAGCCACAGATCCACCGACAGTGTGGATTTACCTGGAGTCTGATGTGGTAAAATTTATGGAATGCAAATTATAGACTTCAGGGAGACCTGTGTGAGCTCGTTTTATTGAAGTAGGTATTCAGCTATATTCATTTCCCTTGCATGCACTTGTTATTTACTTATAAAAGTTTTTAAGTGCATCAAGACAGCAATGGAATGTGGGGGGAAATCTTTGGTGTAATCATGAAAAAAATGGCTAAACAATTCTCGGCATGAAATTCAGAAAGTCTCTAACACTAGGTAAAAATTCATACCACTCTCAGCAGAAACCCTTAGTATGTGTTTCTCTTAAGTATGATTTATCCTTAAACACACAAACCAACAAAACCAAAAAAGAATGGCTTATCCTTTGTGAGGGGGAATTCTGCCCTGTACTGACTTTGAGGTTCTCCATCTACTTTTCAATCCTGTATCTGAGGCTATCCATCCCCTGCATCCTGGGGCTCAGAAAAATTTCCTGATGAAGTGTTCCATAATGTCAGGAAAGGGTAAAGAGCTTGTATACACAATGAACTGCTCTCAAGTTCCCACCCAAAACACATCACAGGGGCATCATCACAGGATCTCACCAGTGGCATTTGGTTCAATTCCTACTTCCCCTTCCTTACTGTACAAAGAGTAGGACAAATTATTTATAAGTGCAGTTTGATCTGAAGCTCACTTTGCCTTCTGATACAGTCATTTGTTTCTTTTTGTTTTAACATACATCTACCTTAACCGTACCTTGCAGAGAGGCCCATCAATATGGAACAATTTAAGATAATAATTAATAATGAGGCACAGTGCTGATCAAGAATATTGCAGCATAACCCTTATCCAACTAACAAACGTTCAAGTGGGTTAGGGAAAAAAAGTTAAACCATTTGATTTTATTTAGACTTACTATAATACCAGAAAAGTTAATTTTTCATTCTGTATTTATTTTGGTATGGGCAAAACAAACAATTCATAACTTCTTAATTTTCTCTAAAATCACACTGAAATTCATGACATTTGGGAATTATTTGGGGGGAATATTTGCCTGCAATGTAAGTTTCATAAAAAAATGATGTGTTTTGGTATTTTACAGGATATAAAAAAATACTATCCCCAGAAATGTCATAAAATTGGGGAAAAAATTATTTTGCATGTATTTTTTGTGAGATTTAAAAAAACATCAAGCAGGTACTCATGAAAATTTCCACTCTAACTCATCTTGTTTGGATTCTGTTTCTAGAACGAACTTAGCAATACATATTGTCCACTCACTCAGGATGATCACAATATATACTGAACAGAGAAAGAATATACAAATTTTAGTAATTTCCATCCTAAACATTCTTTTCTGGACTTGTTAAAAACTATGTGGCCTTTCCTTATCAAGATTCTGATATTTTTTGTTTAAGCGTTTATTTTCTTTGAGAGAGAGAAGCCGAGCGTAAGCAGGGAAGGGGCAGACAGAGAGGGAGACACAGAATCTAAAGCAAGTTCCAGGCTCTGAGCTGACAGCACAGAGCCTGATGTGGGGCTCAAATCCATGAACCAAGAGATCATGACCTGTGCTGAATTCAGACAATCAACCGACTGAGCCACCCAGGCACCCCCGGATGGCATTTTTTAAAGAAGTAGAGAAAACAATCCTAAAACTTTTTATGAAACCTAGAAAGACCCTAAATGAGCAAAGCCATCCTGAGGAAGCAAAAAACGTCACATCACACTTCTTGATGTCAAGCTATCCTACCAAGCTTAGTCAACAAACAACATGGTACTGGCATAAAAATGGACAAAAAGACCAACAGAACAGAATCAAAAACCCAGAACCAGATCTAAGCATACACATCAACAAATAACTGGCAAGAAAGTCAGGAATACTCCACGGAGAAAAAACAGTCTGTTTAATAAATGGAGCTAGAAAAATTGAATAGTCACACATAAAAGAATGAAACTAGACTCCAATCTTATACCACTCAAAAAATTAACCCAAAATCTAAAATCTGAAACCATGAAACTCCTAGAAGAAATGAAGGGTCATGATGACATGGGTCTTGGCAATGATATTTTGGAGAGGACACTGAAAGCACAAGCAATGAAATAAAAAATAAACAAGTGCGTCTCCATCAACATAAAAAGCTTCTGCACAGCAAAAGAAAATCAACCAAGTGGAAAAACAACCAGTGGAATGGGAAAAAGTATTTTCAAATCTTAAATCTGATAAGGAAGTTTATATCCAAAATCTATAAAGAACCCCTACAACTCAATAGCAAAATAAATTTGAAAAAAAACCCAAAAAACACAAATGACCCAATTTTTAAAATAGGGAAAATACCCGAATAAACATTTTTCACATGAAAGGTAAACAGGTGTGTGACAAGATACTCAACTAGCCATTAGGAAAATGCAAATCAAATGAGACATGTTTCTCCAGGCAACCAGGAAAGCAAAAGTAAACTGGGAATACATCAAACAAAAAAGCTTTTGCCCAGTGAAGAAAATCACCAACAAAATGACAAGCCAACCTGTTGAATGGCAGAAGTTACTTGTACATAATGCATCTGATAAGGTGTTTACATCCAACAACCTAAGAACTCCTACAATACAACACCAAAACCACAAACAGTCCAATTATTAAAAAATGGCAGAGAATATGAGTAGACATTTTTCCAAAGAAAACATACAGGTGGCTAAATGACATAGTGAAAAATGTTCAGCATGACTAATTATCAGGGAAATGCAAATCATAACCACAATAGGAGATCACTCCTGCCTGTTAGAATGATCATTATCAAAGAGACAAAGGATAACAAGTTCTCATGACAATGTCAAGAAAAGGGAGCCTGTGTGTTCTGTTGGTGAGATTGTCTACTGATTCAGCCACTGTGGAATACTGACTAGGGAGGATCTTCAGAAAATGAGAAACGGAATTAACATGTGATCCAGCAGGTCCATTTCTGGGAAGACTTTCAAGGCAAACAAAAACACACACTTGAAAAGCTATCTTTACTCCCATGGTCATAGCAGCATTATTTACAAGAGCCAAAAGATGGATACGATCTAAGTATTCATCAAGAGATGAATGGATAAAGAATTTATAATACTATTTATACATACATACACAATAGCATGTTATTTGGCCTTTAAAACACACACACACACACACACACACACACACACACACATACACACACACAGGCACGCACGGAAACTCTACCATTTCCATCGACATGGATGGACCTTGAAGGCATTATGCTCACTGAAGTAAGTCAGACAGAGAAAGGCAAATATTGGATGATCTCATTTACATGTGGAATCAAAAACTAACAAAACAACTCAGAAAAAGGGATCCATTTGTGGTTACCAGAGGTGGGAGCTGGAAAGGGGGTGGATGGGGAAGGAGGGAATTTTAAGAAGGTAATCAAAAGGCACTAATGTCCAGTTACAAGGTAAATAAGTACTAGGAATGTAATATACAGCATGATGACTATAGCTAACACTGCTGTATGGTCCATAGGCAAGTTCTTCAAAGAATAAATCCTAAGAGTTCTAATCACAGGTAAACAAAAAAAAAGTTTCCTTCTTTCACTTTTGGCCTTCTCTTTTTATTTTTATCTCTGGGAGATGGTGGATGCTAACTGTATCACAATAATTATTTCCTAATATACATAAGTCAACCATTATGCTATGTGCTTTGTACTTTTACAGTGATGCATATCCATTAAATCTCAATGCAACTAGTAAAAGCACAGGTTTTAAAGGTATTTACGAAAATGCTACTTGTAGGATACACAGAGCAAAGTGTTCAAGTAATTTCAGAGACAGCTTTTCTACACTCCCTTGCAAGAAGTGTAAAAAAGCACACATAAAAAAGATGCTGATGAATGTAAAAAAAACAAAGTGTGACCCAACAGAATGTAATTATAATACTGAGGAACTCAAGAAATGGAGAAGGAGTATTAGAAAAGGTGATGAATAAGAAGGTAAAGACATCAAGATAGGGACAAGAAAAGGGGCACTTGGGTGGCTCAGTCAGTTAAGCCAGGACTCTTAATCTCAACTCAGGTCTTTACCTCAGGGTCATGAGTTTGAGCCCTGCATCGGGCTCTGCACTGAACATGCAGCCTTCTTAGAAAGAAAGGTAAAGAAAAACATTAATGCATTGGGACAAAGGTGAAAGAGATGAAAATCAGGACAAGTTGGAACCAAGTTCAAAACTTGTGGAATTCTACTTCACCCAGCACCCATCCACAAAAGTCAAATATCCCTGGGAATGGCCCAAACTATCTTCAGAAGAACATGACAAATATGTGCATACAATACTACGTACATATGCCTTCATGAAACCATGATTAGAACGTGGTGACTGTATTAGGTCTTGCCACCAGAAACCAGTGTACCTAGTGGACTTATTTTCTTTCAGTGTGATCAATTATTAAAGGGAATTATTAAATCAATTCCCCAAATACAGCTTTTCAATTTCACTGGGTGACAAGAGGGGGAGGGTAAGAATGACCATCTTTCTATTCAATTTTAGCCTCTTTTGTCTGTAGATTCCTATCCCCTGGGACTTGCGTATTCACATAAATGAAAACATATAGGGCAAAAATTAAGTATGTGTGCACACCTTTAAAACAACCTAAGAATTATCAACATATACTTCAGGAGAATGAGCAGATCTCTCAGTGTTTCTAGAATGCAGCATAAAGATGCCAAGTTTCTGCGAGGATTGGTGTAGTATACTAAGCATAAAGGAAAAAGCAGGGAGAAACATGCAAGTAAGAAAAACCTATCATAATCATGTCTGCTGTATTGACTAGAGTAGCAGGCCCAACAAGGATTGTCTTGTGAACATGATAGTGGACATCTGTTGTTTGTGAATTTACAGACCCCCCTTTCTCTATTTTCTAACAGCATTGGGATCTCCCCGTGGACAAACACCCACCTCACCCCACCTTCTACTTCTAATCCACCTGGTCTGGGTAAGGCTAAGGCTCCAAGAGTAAGCATGTGACTCAGGCCTGGCCCATAAAAACAACACAATGCCATCATCACAGAGACTAGCTGAGGGGTGAGCATGTGACTGAAACCAGTCAATCAGTATAACACAAGGAATTACTAGGAAATTTGGGGGGAGGAGAGATATTCTCTTTCATCTGTTTCTATGTAAACCTGCAGGTTTTAGTGGTAACTTTTACCACCACCTGGGAACAGCCTGCTTGAGAAAGTTGCCAATAGAAATAAAAGTAATAGCCATACAGAGGAGACAGATGCCTGATAACCTTGAATACCCTGGATCCAACCATGCCTGAATTCCAATAGCCAATAGATCTTTCAGTTATGTGAGCCAATAAGCTGCCTTTTTTGCAAAAGCCCATTTCAGTTGAGTTTCTATTACTAAGGTATCTTGACTGATACAAGGAAATACATGTGATGGGGGGAAAAAGAAGATTTTTGAGCTCTAATCTGAGGCACTGGGCTGGAAAACCCAGGTGTATAGGTAAGGCTCACTTGTTGGTAGAAACAGAATCCAGAGTTCAAGCATGTCAAAGTTTTGCACAATTTTTCTCTCAAAGGAGGTAGTGTAATTAGCAATATAACCTAGAGCAAATAATTCAACCTTTCAGAGCCTCAATGTTCTTCTCACCTGTAAGTAGGGATAATAGTATCCATCCTACCAGATTTTTTTTTGCTATAAAATCAGGTCATATGTATGTAACAATATGGAAGGGTCTCAGTAAGCATGACATCTCTTTCACATTCCTGATTAGAAACACTATGGCCAATATTCTTACACAGACTCTGGAAACTCAAGTTATTTTATGAATGTCCCAGGGTCGTGCATCTTCCCAGGCTAATGCTCAAGCGTTATATTCCTGCCCATTACAGTCCTCCCTAGCTCTTCTCAATGTGATTTTATTCAAGACAAGACATTTCATCCTTCAAGGAAGTCTGCATTTTAAGGGGGGAGGGTCACATAAAATGGCGATATTTAAACATGTAAGGATGATTTCCTCAAGTGACTTTCTAAGTATGTTAGGGCAAGTCTGTGGAGACAGAGGATTAGTTCACCTAGCTCTTAAGATGACCTATTTAAAAAAATAGCTGAAAAATAACTTCAGGTTCATAAAAATCAACTATAAGGAAGTACTTCAGCTCCACGAAACAAAGCTGCAGGTCTCAGAATTACAGAATCAAGTATGCTATATATTTAGACTTGAAAAGTCTACTGTACCAATGCAAAGTATACTACAACACTGAGGTCAATTGTGAAAACAACTCAATCATTTACAAAGTGTTTCTCCATCTTCCTTTTCCCTCACATTTTCAACCCAAGAGTGACCTCTTATAGCTGACATTGATACACTTCCCAGGCTCTGGAAAAAGTACCCGTGATTTCTCAATGCTCCAATGGCACAGATTGCTGATCTAACCTTCATGACCTCTCCTGAACTCTTACACCACTTGCCATAAACATCCTGCAACTTCGTCCATCTTGATTTCCCTGTTTCATTCTTACCTGGTTCTCTTCCTTGCTCTGGATTCTCTGATGTTCACACTTCTTTAGTGTCTTCTCTTCCTTGTAATAGCTAATTGATCTCACACTGCAGTTGCTACCTAATTGCTCTTAAGTGTCAAATCTCTATGTCCAGACCCTTAAATAAAATCAAGAGCATCTCCACCTCAATCTTCCAAGGATGTTTCACACACAGATTCTCCTAGTCCTGATATTTCTACTGATTTCCTTTCTTCTTGAATAGCACTTCTATCCACATGTCCCCCAGACATCAAGGAGTCATTCTAAATATCCTGTTCTTCCTCAGGCTGGCACCCAAGCAGTCCACGTTGAACAAGTTTTATAAGTTCCTATGTTCTCTGTTTTTCCTACCTGATTTCATATTCCTGTTCATGTTTTTAAAAATATTTTTAATATTTAATTTTGAGATAGAGAGAAAGAGAGACAGAGCACGAGCAAGGGGGGGACAGAGGGGGAGGGAGATAATCTGAAGAAGGCTTCAAGTTCTGAGCTGTCAGCACAGAGCCTAAGCTGGGGCTCAAACTCACAAACTGTGAGACCGTGACCTGAGTCGAAGTTGGATGCTCAACCAACTGAGCCACCCAGGGACCCCTCCTGTGCTTGTTTACTTTTTATATAAAACATGGTCTGTCACCAACAAATAGATCCTGATGTGATCTGCTGCCTCTAATCTCTTATTCCTCTAATTCATTCTCCATATCACTGTCATGGTATTTTGTTTTTCTAAAATAAAAAGCTGTTCATGACTCCTACGTTCATCCACTTCATGTCACCTGGACTTTTTTTCCTGTATCTCAAATACCCTACACCACACTGCAACCATGGGATGAGTCTCATTTCTTTGCAAGCCTCATTTTCCATCATCTCCACTATTACCTTTTTGGTAACCATTCCTCTTCCCTTCTGTGCCAACTCTCACTGACCTGACTTCTTTCACTGTGCCTTTAACACCCCACTAGGTTGGTTCAGCTAGCTCTTTTTCCTACTTCACTTGTTATGTTGTAGACATTCTGAGGTCATGTCATGTTTATTATTCATCTCTGTAGATCCAAGGACTAGATGCATAGTAGATGCTTAATAAATACAGAGAAATGTATTTCACTTACACAACTGGTATACATGATCTAGTGGGAGAAAATGTGGAGAAACTTGAAAACAATACAATGATATTTTGTAGCCATTGTACAAGTAGGTAACATAAGTGGTATTTAGTCAGAGGGTGGGGTATAAACTTCACTCCAAACACATCCCATACTACAGCAGATAGTATTTTCCAAAAATGCCACTGCAGTATCACTCATCCCACATGGTCTTCAACATGATCTTGCTATGCTTCCATCAAGCATTAGAGTGTCCACCACTTTAAACCCAGGTGAGTCCTATCACTGCTTTGACCCAAAGAACATGGCACACGTCATACTACTGCAATTCTGGGAATAGCCCTTAGCTGGCCTGTCAATGTTGATTTCCTCCTTCTCGGAAGCTAGCTACCATGCATAAAACATAACCACCAGGCCACCAGTCTTGATGAAGGCCAATCCCCGTGAAAAAGAGATGAATAGTATGTGATCAATCAACACAGAGGCAGGAAACATGGGAATGAAGATTTCATTCCCACAGAACAGTCCAGTTGAACCTTTGGATGACGCCAGCCCCAGGCACCATCTCCCTACACAGCATGGCAATCCCGAGTTAAAACCACCCACCAGTGCCCAGAAAACCCACCGAACTGAGAAAGAATAACCAGTTATTTCAAGGCCCTAAACTTTGGGGTGATATGGTACACCACAACAGACAACTGGAACACATAATTAGGTGTTCCTTTTTTCTCTAACATGGTTAGAATTTCTCCATTGGTTAGTAATAATACAGGCTACCCTTCAAGTACTAAGTCATCTATCAACTTCATCAACAGAAAACAAGAATGCAAAGGCAATAGCAGTAAAATTGAGTCATATCTGAAAAAAGTAATAGAGACTAAAGACATAAAAGATGGTCTCTCAACAGCAAAGATAGAGGATAACAATTCAATATCCACTTATGCTTGAACTAGCTGAAATAATTATGACATATCTCCCCCGTTGAACATCATACACTGTAAAAGGACGATTTCAGCCCTGTATAAATTGTTACCAAATGAGGTCATGCAATATGTTAAGTTGTGTAACAGTATGCACAATATGGATCTCATTTTTAAAAGGAATACATACTTATAAGTTTAGAGAAAAAAAAAAAAACAACACTGAAATATGTACCTAAAAGGACATGATTACCTCTGGGAAACTGATCAAAGATGAAGATTTAACTTTATGTATGCCATAATGAATACTTTTTTAATAAATATGGATCATGACTTTTTAAAAAGAGAAATGCAAATCTAGAGGAAAAAAAAGATGTTTATTAAATCTCTGATTTTCTCTCCTTCTTCACCCTCCCCTCATTCTGCCAACAACTGGCTCTATCTTCACAATTTATATACACGTTTGTTCATCTTTAGCTTAACATTTCCACAGAATTTCAGGGCATACGTCATGTTATTCTCATCAGGAGTCAAATTATCTGACAAATGCAAATCCAAGCTCCTTAACCTAAAGACCAAGGCATTCGCATTTTGTTCTCAACTATCAACACATTCTTCTCCCAATTTTTGTATGCTTGATTCCAAAACTACATCTGTTCCTGGAGCTATAGCCTGGCTTTGCTTTCTTGTTTTGTGTTCCCGGCATCTGGAGAGCTTGTGCTGTTCTCTTCATGAAAGTAATGCACTCAGTGTCACCCTCACGTCTGCACACGGCACCCATACTTTGGGGCCAAAGCTTCTGCCATGTTTTCTTTCAGTAGGAGTCATCCCATAGCACTTAATCTGCTCTTTCCTTGCATCTGTCACTTTTTACCTAGAATCTTTTTGAAATTGTAATTTTTACCAGTATTATGAATAGGTAATTTGTAGAGTTCACAGTTCAATTTTATTCATAGAGTTCACAGTTCAAATTTATTTAAAAACATACAGTGAATGAACTCTTACTCCAGCCAACCTCTTCCTCATCCTTCATTCCACAAATGATTTGTTTTGTGATCCTTCTTAGGGATGTTTTAAGGTACATAAGAGCACATGTATGCCTATTGCTTTCCCTACCTTTCACATAAATCATGGAGTACGATTCATACTGCTCTGGGCTTCACGGTTCTTATGTTTACCCATGCCGCCACGAAAATTTACAGAGCAGCTACTATATTCTGGGAGTAGTTACAAGCAGTGGAGAAACAGAAATAAACCAAAAAGTTCCACCAGTCATGGAGCTAATGTTCTGAGAAAAGAGAAAGGCAAGGAACAGAGTAACTACAATATATAGTGTCAGACAATAAGTGTTAACTATAAAATAATAGCAACAATAAAGCAGGACAGGAAAATATTATGGAGGTTAACATTTTAGATAGGGTGACCTATAAAGTCCTCACTTTTGAAAAGGTACTTTTTCAATAAATTCTGAAGACAATTCGAGTATTAACCAGGCAGCTCTCTAGGGAATTAGCATTTCAGACAGAGAGAACAAAGGCAAAGGGCTAAGTGAGATTCTGTCTCGTGGGTTCTAGAGAGAGCAAAACGACAGCTGTGGTCGTAACAGTCAACCAGTGACCTGCCAGTAGTTTAAATATATTGACTTGTCTTTTGCTTACTTGAGTCTAAAAGTGCATGGTACTTGGTAAGATTCATATGCATGGTTCACCTTAATGTCTTCTGATACTTAACTCAAAGTTTTATGCATGGTAAGTGCTCAAGGGTTGCTCAGCCATAAGTAGATATGTAAATTAATGAATGAAGCAACAAGTAAAGGATGCATCATCTAAGGTCAATGGTATTTACTGAGTCAAGGCCCTTCTCTTGCTACTTACTTCCTTGGTGTGCAGTGCTGTCCTCCTACATACCCATGTGACCAGAATCCTCAGTTCTCCAAGATTCTTACTTATATGTCACTGCTCGGTGAGCCTCTGATATCTAATGAACCAAGCAACAAAAGTAAGCAAACAAAGACCAGAAAGCTGATTAATAATAACTCCACTTACACTGCAGGGCACCTGGGGGGCTCAGTCTGTTAAGCATCTGACTACTGATTTTGACTCAGGTCATGATCTCATGGTTCAAGGGATCAAGCCCCATGTTGGGCTGTGCACTGAGAACTCAGAGACTGCTTGGGATTCTCTCTCTCTCTCTCTCCCTCTCTCTTTCTCTGCCCCTTTCTCTCCACTCCTCCCCCCAAGATAAAAAACAATCATGAAAAAAATTGTTTTAAATAACTCTACCTACACTGCTGAACCAGAACCTTGGCATTGCTGCCTATTTTCCTAGCAAGATGATCTGGAGGAAGAAGGTACAAGTAAAAATTGACATAACACGAATTCCCCATCTTTCCACCCTGAAGGTCATGTAGATATGTTTCATCCATTAGTGGCAACTATAGAATATTTATTAGGTGGTGGGTTCATATCTGTAATACAGTGACAGGCATGATCCAATTTTCTTGAATACAGACCTGTCATCTCATGACAAATAAATGGGCTTGGACGGATTTCTCACTGTGACTGAAGGAGATGTATACACTCAACTTTTCCAATTTGTCTCTTACTTGCCACATGCATGCATTTCCAGCTCTCAAATGAGATATGTGCCTATTAAACTGAGTGAAGCTAGGTCTCTCTCCAGATGACATTTCAGAAAAAGGGACAACTACTGTATTTAAAAACCAAAAAGAGGGGCGCCTAGTGGCTCAGTCAGTTAAGTGTCCAATTTCAGCTCAGGTCATGACCTCACAGTTTGTGAGTTCCAGACCCATGTTGGCCTCTATGCTGACAGCTCAGAGCCTGGATCCTGCTTCAGATTCTGTGTCTCCCTCTTTCTCTGTCCCTCCCATGCTCATGCTCCTTCTCTGCTTCTCAATAATTAATAAACGTTAAAAAAATAAAAAACCAAAGACAATCAGCAAAGAATATGTAATTCTTAATAAAATCTAAATTCCAATATTCCTACACTAGTTTTCCCACAAAAGCAGCCTTAGCTCCGTTGTTGAATGGCTGCCAAATCTGACTCTGTTTTTATCTTATTGAAATGGATGCTTCATGAAACAAAGATCTACATTCTGGAAATTGTTTTCCATGCAACATGCATTAAGGAAGCTCGTTCCACAAGCACATCTGGTCCCATCTCGGCACGCTGTGAGGAGAATCTATATGCCATCTCAATGCCCCAACGTTAAAACTCGCAGAAACATTTTGCTTCACTGAACACATTCAAGGACAGCTCGTTGTCAATATTTTCAAACCCTTTAAGCCATCATGTTATCCTAGCATGCATATTATATTGTCGTTCTTGGGGTTTCTCATCAAGGCAAACAAGAGTTCTGAGAACACTGCTCCAATGTCTTCAGGATGTCTCAAGTACAGCACATCATTTTTCTATAGATGCTACAAAAGCACTCATTGATCTCCCAGGCATTTAATACCTAGATAAAAGTCCAAACTGTGCCAGTACTTGTACATTTTTAAATCAGGAGTTTACATAGCTGTTTACAGGCTCTTCCATTTTACTGCCCTAAAAAGTGTCTTCCTCAATTGCCAAACCTTGTCCAAGGAAAATTATGGGCTAGAAACTACAATGGAAGAGCCCTCTCTATACTGTAAATACCACAGCATATTCCTACCCTTCACGTAGAAGTGTCTTATGACTAAAAGTTGCTTTCAGTGTCCTCTGTATCTACATTTTGGACAAATACATAACATGAGCTAAAATGATCCATCTTTTGGGGCACATGGGTGGCTCCGTTGAGCGTCCGACTTCAGCTCGGGTCATGAACTTGCAATTCATGGTTTCAAGCCCCACGTTGGGCTCTGTGCTGATAGCTCAGAGCCTGGAGCCTGCTTTGGAGTCTGTGTCTCCCTTTCAACTCTGTACCTCCCCTACTCACACTCTGTCTCTCAAAAATTAATAAATTTATTCAGAGAGAGACCAAGGGCAAACAGGAAGGGGCAGAGAGAGAGATAGAGACACAGAACCCAAAGCAGGCTCTAGGCTCTGAGCTGTTAGCACAGAGCCTATTGCAGGGCTCAGACCCATGGACCAGGAGATCATGACCTGAGACAAAGTCAGACGCTTAACCAACTGAGCCACCCAGGCACCCCTCAACAACAAAAAAATTTTAATGATGCATATTTTTTCAGTTTTTGTTCATTGCAAGTACTTAGTCCTAAAAGACGGAAGTGAATCTCATACATATGCAAGAAATATTTGTGCTTCTATAGGTGTACAAGTTATTTGAAACAGGAAAATAATATCATTTGGAAAGAACACTGAAATGACAAGAGAAGGAAATGAAATATCTGTGACTTCATGAAGGAGTCAATTAACAATTTTGAAAAGGATGAAATAGTTTTTGTAGTATTACTGGGTAAGTAAAATGTCTAATGAGAGGACACGTTAAAAATTTTTAATTGTGACTACGTTTTCAGCTTTTCAAGTATTTCTCCATCTTCTCTCCTGATTCTTTCAACCCTAAAAGTTTCAGAAACACCATTAATTTGGTCAAATATTAACTCCACAACTACCAAGCATTCATTCAGAATGCCTATGTAGTCATTAAATCATGTGGAAGTCTTAAAATTTCTAATCCATCCAGTTACAGAACATGGTTTTCAGATATATTATTTATTTTCCAAAAATTGCCATTAAAATATGATTTACTTAATGCAATAAAACTATGTAAACTGAGGGTAAGTATTCTAGGATCGAATTTTTTTTTAATGAGGTAAGTACCTTTTCCCCAATATCAAAGACAAGGGTATAATATAAGCTCACAAAAATTCTAGGTTACATAACCTAAACCTACTTCAAGTGAACTTCCCAGAGCACCTCAGCCAGTATCATCCAGTTAATGCAGGGTTTTGAGACCAGAGCACCTTTCTTCTGTCTCTGTTCATCTTACCACTATTCCAGAAGCACCTTTCAGTGCCAGTCACTAGGCTAGCTCTGGAAGTGGAGCCCTGAAATAGAGTGAGAAGATCACAGCCCTTGAGGAGTTCACATTCTAGCAAGCAAGGGAGACAGTGAACAGGTACAGGAATAAAGCAACAAGGTAATTTTGAGTGGTAATGAAAGTGATGAAGAAAATAAAACAGGGTATTATTGAACAACACATGTGCCAAAGGGGCTCAGGGTATTTTAGATCCCAAGATCACAGAAGGTGACATTTCAACAGAAACCCAAATGATAAGGAGCCAGCCAAGGAAAGAGAGAGAGGCCAGAACATCCTAGAAATAATAAATATTAGTAAAAGGGACTTCATGCAAATTTAACATCTTCAGAGAAAGTAATTTAGCAACCACCAAATTTGACTATGATGGTGTAATGTTCAGCAGCATTTTAAGGATAATGAACTCCCATTGTAAGTGTAAGAATGGGAGTAAGTGTATAATGGTTTTCAGTCATGGCACAATGGACAGCACTTGTGTGGGTCCTGGACAGCTGGAAAACATGTGCATGGTGCTCCATAATCACCTGGGGATACACTCCAAATCCAAACACTGAGAAGGAGCGCTCCAACAGACAAGAATGGTCTGGTACCACAGAGGACATAGAGGCAGGACTCAGGGCTACTGGAAAGGCAGCAGTTTGTGAGACAGGACACTGAAGAAGAAGCAACTACACAGAAATGTGCACAAGAGTCTCCCAGAGTCTCATGAGAAATACGAAGCTATGCATATACATTCGGAAAATACTCCCCAAGGCATGGCACAAAACAACTCCTGGGATTGAGAAGCTTAAAGAGATTCTGGAAGGTTCACAGTGCTGGACTGATGTGGGAGTATTGACTAGCCTCAGCAGGAAAACTTGCTGAGCATGCCACACATTCAATAGAGATCTCAGTAAGGATGTAGCTGATGAACGGAGCTACGCTTACCCTAGCATGAAAGCTACTCTGAAACTGCCCTAAAAAAGCCAAAATCAACCCTTGACAAGTTCAAGTTGAGCTCCAGTAAGTTTAGGGCCACTCAGAAGAAGATCCAACCACTATTAAGCCAAGATAATACAATCGAGATTTTCAATAATGTAGTATCCACAGTAAACGGCATGTGTAAAAATAACATCATTAGACAGAGAGGCAGAAATGTGACCACAAGCCAGGGGGGAAACATCAGTCAAGATGACAGATGTGGAAACGAGCAGGTAAAGGCATTTTTAAGAACTAAGTATGTTCAAGGATTTAAAGGAAAAAATGGACATGGTACAGGATTTAAAGGAAAAAATAAGGGTTCTCAAAAAAGAACTATAAGCTATCTTTAAAAAATAAAGCAAATGCAAATTCTAAGCACGAAGTGTAAGAAAATTTTCCTTTTAGATCTTTCAAACATGACAGGCAGAACCCAGAAGAAAACAGCGGTGAATTTGGGGGCAGATCAGTCAACACTCTGCAAACAGAGGTGTAGAAAGAAAAAACTATCCGGGGGGAAAAAAAAACAATGAATATCGCTTCAATCACATCAAGTATCATTTCAAGTTATCTAACATAGATATTTGAAATATAGCAAGAGAGACAGATGATGAGGCCAAAAAAATTTCTAAACCAAAGAAATTCTCAAATACAATTTTCAAAAATATCAGTGCAGAGAGTTTCAGAAGCCCAGGGATCCAGAAGCCAAATAATCACAAAGACCACATTTGAGGTCCCTGGGTGGCTCAGTCGGTTAAGTGTCCAATTTTGGCTCAGGTCATGATCTCACAGTTTGTGAGTTTAAGCTCCGCATTGGGATCTTTGCTGACAGCTCAGAGCCTGGAGCCTGCTTTGGATTCTGTGTCTCTGTCTCTCTCTCTGCCCCTCCCTGCTCATGCTCTGTCTCTCTGGCTCTCAAAAATAAATAAACGTTAAAAAATTTTTATTTTAAATCACAAAGACCAAATGGAAATGCTCTACTGAAGGCTGCACAAAGTTGTGTTTTTGGTTGATTTTATTGTATTACTTTCAACAGCATTAGAATTATTCTGGCATGCAAGTAACTTACTTAAACTAAGTTGGATCCTTTGTAAGCTTTTTATTCTTTAAGAGGGTCTGGAGCAGTCTTTAGTCTAGAGCTAATATATTCCTACTTCTTAGAATTAGTCTCTGGCAGATGTTTAAATAACACATGTTAACTGTTATTATATCATTACTTGTTCCTTTAAAATAGCATGTTCTCAGATATTCCCTATTCAAATTTAAATAAAGTTCATTATCAGCCTCTGACGCACAAGCAGATAATAAACTATGCAGTTATCTGTACTTTTGAGATAGGCAAGAAAAAGATCTAAGTCCTAAAGAGAATGTGCAAAGACTCGAAAAGCACATTTTAACTTCAATTGAAATTTTTAAACAGTATTTAGCTTCTGCTTTTTCAAGTACTGTCAGTTTGATATGAACCTCCCTCCCATTAATTCCAAAATGTACCACCGCTTGCTATGTCCAAATGCATAACAAACAGCACAGCCAAAGTCAAATGTATATAAATGTAAATAAAATCTGTAGACTTTTGGGGCACCGGGCTGGCTCAGTTGCTAAAGCATCAGACTTGGTTTGAGCTCAGGTCACGATCTCACGGTTTGTGAGATTGAGCCCTCCATGGGGCTCTGCACTGACAGCATGGAGCCTACTTGGGATATTCTCTCTCTCTCTCTCTTTCTCTCATTCTCTCTCAAAACAAACATTAAAAAAATTTTGTAGACTTTTATAAAACTAACTTAAAATATATTGTTTTAGGTTTTGTTTATTTTGTTAGAAAATAAAGTATCGTGTTCAGTATAAAATTAATATATGCTGAGTATATTCAGAAAAATCGAAACAGAATTTTGACATCTATCCTAGTGCATTTCTTCTGTCTCTCCTTCCTCCTCTCCCTCCTTTGTTCTTTTCCCCTATATATGTACCTACCTTCAAAAATTGGATTATGCTGCACAGAATATGTCTTTTTAAGTTCAGCATCACTTCTAAGAATAAGCCTCAACAATGCTATTTCTGCCATAAGTAGTGAATTAACAAGTTTTCATACCTATACATGTATTGTTTAGCTGTAGAAAGGAATGAAGTACTGATACATGCTACAGCTTGGATGAACCTCTAAAACATGAAATTGAGTGAAATAAGCCAATTACGAAGGTCACATGCTATATGGTTTCTTCTTTAGAAAGTTCCAGAGGAGGCAAACCCACAGAGACAGAAGGCAGATTAGCATTGCCTTGAGATGGGGTAAGAGGACACGGGGACCAATTACTTAAAGAGGACCGGGTGTTCTTCTGGGTTGAGAGAAGAGTTTTCAAACTAGAGGGGGGATGGTTACACAGCATTGTGAATGTTCTAAAATGCCACTGAACATTACAGTTTAAAATGGCTCACTTTCAAAAGATGGGATCTCAGCCATGGTTCCTGATTTCTTTTCCAGTACACCACATCAACGAGTCAAGATACATTTTTGAAAAATAGGAAGGGGTCTGTGCATTGAGTCACTGCCAATAAAACCCACAACGCTGTGTCCTCTCACTGGGCACAGGCTTCATGGGTGGACCAAGAACATCCTGTATCACCTATAGCAGTTTATGACCTTCAGAGCTCATGATCTTGCAGTTTGTGCATTCGAGCCCCACATTGGGCTCTGTGCTGACAGCTCAGAGCCTGGGGTCTTCTTTGGATTCTGTGTCTCCCTCCCTCTCTACCCCTCTCTGACTCATGCTGTCTCATGTTCTCTCTCTCTCACACATTCAAAAATAAATAAACATTAAAAACAATTTTTTTTAATGATTGAGGTTGTTTTTATTGTCAGGGTTTATTTGAAAATCACTTTTGATATGGGGACTTGCATACACCTCTGACTCTTGAGAAACTAACTCAATCCCAGAGAATTATATCTTTTCCACAACATTAGAATTCCAGGGCCACACCTTCCAGAGCTGACAGATTACTGCAACATACCTATCAATCTGAGCACTCCCCACCATATGTAATCTGAGTTCAGTGGGTATATTGGTTTGTTAAATCTGAATCAAATTTTAATGCTACGCTTGTCCATGCAATTATCTATTTTTGGTTTGCCTCTTTCATTGTTTTCCCATGTTCTGACCTATTCTCGAGGATTTTCAAAGCATCAGATAAGGCTTCCTATTGCTCAGAGAACCTAAAATTTTAAGTGCACAGTGCTATGCACTTAATAATTTCTTAATAAAAATAATACATAGTAACTATTGCTAGAGCCGGTTCTAGCTGCAACCAAAAGTGAGTTCATGTTACAATCTCATTTTCAATGTCTTCAAATTCTTAAGTGTGATGACACAGGGTCTCTTCAGCTAATGTGCACAGAAGCAGCAAAACATGTGATGAGAATGAACTACAAACACAGACATCTTGGATTTACATGCCACAATTCCAAAAGGAGGCAAGTGAATTTCCAAGAGACATCTTTGGGTTGGGGCCAAGTTTAAACATGGAAAAATCCATTTCACTTTCTACCAGATAGAGGCAGCTCAACAACTAATCTCCAGTATTATAGCTGATTTTAAGTTTATTTATTTATGTTTTTTGAGGGAGACAGACACAGTGAGAGTGGGGGTGGGCCAGAGAGAGAGAGAGAGAGAGAGAGAGAATCCCAAGTGGGCTCCACACCGCCAAAGCAGTGTCCAACACATGGCTCAAAATCACGAAACCATGAGATCATGACGTAAGCCAAAACCAAGAGTTGGACACGTAACCTACAGAGCCACCCAGGTGATCCTAACTAATTTCTTTTTTGAAGAAAAACATTCAGAGGACTGCAGCAGAGACCACTGCTTCCACCTTCCATGTTAAGAGGATTATGTGCAGAAGACATGGTTGGACTACATTTCCCAGTCTTCCTTGCAGTTACACTGGCCACATGACCCAGTTTTCTCCAAAGGATTCCACCTTTAAATGGTGTACACCACTTCTGGGCAGGGGCTTTTGAGAATGCATGTATTTTTCAGCTAGTTGCATATTTTAAGGAGGCTCTAGCAGGTGGCAGTGACGCAAGTTGCAAGGAACTCAAGATTCCTCAATGGTCGTGGGGGCAAAAACCACCCATGAATCACCAACACCATCCATGGACTTGAGCAAGAAAGAAACTTCTATTTTGCTAAATCAAACTTCTATTTATTTGGGGATTTATTAGTTCTAACAGTTTACTCACTGAGACTTTTTTTTTAAGCTCAGAAATATTAACAGCAGACCTCAGAACTTGGGTCAAAATACAAGTCATTACACAATTCCATCAGATAATAAAAATTACAACACTATGGTTTACTTGAGCACTAACAACGAATGAACAGTTCAGAAAAGTGGATTCATCATTCCATGGGCAACAGTGTAAAGGACCTGGTTTCCTGACGGCCCAAGTGTTTTTGACTTTGACTACATAAACACTGTAAAATATACAGCATGTTGTTCTGCCTAACCTAGTTATTTTCGTTCTAAAACACTCTGCAAAGCACCTAACAATTATTTTATGTTCGTCTAATAGGAGTAGATATGCAAAACAAATCCATTTTCAACAAGTGCCCATTCAGAAGCAGTTACTCGTACTGATGAAATCTACATTTATCTGAAGTGATCTTCATGCAAAGAGAAAATTCTAGGAAGACCTGAGTAGCCCAAGCTTCCTGTCAAGTAGTGCCACTTAAGTTAAGTGATGTTCCATGCCCATTTACGAGTCAGAATTTCATTGTCTGCCCTTTTCTCTCTCTTGTCTCTCTTTGTAGCTATCAGTTCTTCCTCCCACCCCACACCTTGGGTCTGCTTGCTGAGCACTCAATTAGGTACAAATGCTAAGTACCAAGAGACAGAATAATACTCAGCCCTCACAAATCCTCCAGAGAAAAAGAATAAAGACACTAAAACTGTAATATGCCAAAACATGAGAAAGGAACAGAAAAACTAGTGTTTCTACACTTGCCTATGCCATTTGTCAAGACTGTTGTATATGGACAGGGGAGGTGGGAGAGGTGGGTAGTGTGCTGGGAAGGAATTAACCCACTCCCAGTTCTAGGTTCCTAGCTTGGTAACAAACTCTGAAAAGCAGGACTGCTGTGACCATTAAGGAAAAATAGTATTCAGTTGTTAAAAAAAAAAAAAAAGTACTTTTGTCAGAATTGGAAGAAAGGAAAACGTGTTAGAGATCCTGGCATTAAGAAGAAAATGCAAATTTAAAAACCCCCTTCTGGGGCAGGTAGTGATTTGTCGAGACACCAAACGGCAAACGAGCAGTTCTAAGAATAGGAAACACATGTTAGTAGATCGGAAGGAGCCAGCTAACTAGGAAATGATGCTGGTGTGTCCCAAAACACAGCAGCAAAGACATGGATGTTCAAGGGGAGTAGGAAAGTCTTGAAGGAAAGGGTGGGGTTGAAGGAAGTCGTACAGGGGTTATCCAGAGAAAAGCGAAACTGGCAACCATAACAATTTCAAAGTATGTGTTACTTCTGTTCCACATCTAGTAAGAATATGTTAGTAATCCATTTCAAAATAATCTAAACAGAGTTCACAGGTTGAGTATGTCCTTGAGGATCGCCAGGGACTAGTAATGATGCCCACATCATGTGGGAAGAGACAAGAAAGCCAAGAAAACTTCATCAGTAGGAGGAATTCACAACAGAAACACTTGTAAGCTATCCTTAGTGACTTGAAGCTTCTTTCAAAGACTGGAATGTTGCTGGCAATGGGGCATTTTTAGTTTCCATATGCCATAATCTGACTTGAAACTGTATATTATTTTTATGTTAATTTTTTCCATTTAATCTTCTGGTAAAAGGTGTAGAAAATTCCATAGATCTTATCTTCTCCCTGTATCTGATTCACCCAGGATTGCTTGGCTAGAGCCCACATAGAGAGTTTAGAGGTTTAGAAAGGACCTCTCCCCAAAAAGAGTGGCTGGTGCCGATAATATTACTGTGGCTAACGTGTTTTGTTTTAAGTCTTCCTATTCTCCTACCAGCCTCTGACCTCTGTGATGCCAGATCTGCTTCTTATTTACTCTTATATCCTCTCACCCAGCCTAGCACCCGATACAGACCTAGAACTCAATAAATGCTTGTTAACTGGGTGCTTGAAGGAATCGAGCTCATTACTCAGTTATTTTCTAGAAAGTTAATATGTAAATTAAAATGTATGAGGGACTTTCAATTCCAAAATAATTCAATATATTTTCCTTATCCTACCCCGAAGTACAACTGAAAGACCTATAGTTTACATAGAAAACAAATACAGAGAATGGGCCATGTGGGTGGCTCAGTTGGTTTAGCATCTGACTCTTGGTTTAGGCTCAGATCATGGTCTCATGGTTCATGGGATTGAGCCCTGCATCAGTCTCTGCGCTGACAGTGCGGAATCTGTTTGAGGTTTTCTCTGCCCCTCTCCTGCTCTCTTAATCTCTCAAAATAAATATTTAAGGGGCACCTGGGTGGCTCAGTCAGTTAAGCATCTGACTTCTGGTTAGGTCATGATCTCATGGTTTGTGGGTTCGAGCCCCGCATTGGGCTCTGTGCTGACAGCTAGCTCAGAGCCTGGAGCCTGTTTCAGATTCTGTGTCTCCCTCCCTCTCTGACCCTCCCCTGCTCACACACACTCTCTCTCTCAATCGCTCTCTCTCTCTCTCTCTCTCTCAGAAATAAATTAAAAAACATTAAAAAAATTAAAAATTTTTAAAAATAAGTATTTTTAAAAAGGGAAAGAAAAAGAAAACAAATACAGGAAAACGCTGTAAGTAGAGAGAAGATGGATTACCTAGTCACCTCAAGAACCCAAGGAAAGTTGTGGTGGAGAGTTCCAGGTTTTTCTTTCTTGGCGGGGAGGGGGTCTCGTTTCTTTTAAACCTGTAGCTGAAGAGCCAAATACATGGTAGCATCCAGAGGCAGAGATGAAATCTCAAGATTATTCTTTCCATCTGAAGGACCAGGAAAAAGACACCCAAGCAGTACAGAAGCTTCTGGACAGTAACAGTTCTACTTTAGCCCAACACCACAGGCAAGTGTGTCCCAATCTACACAAGTAGGATTCTGAGATTCCACTCTTACCAGACTTCCATGAAGCACCCTTACCCTACTCCCCCTACCCCAAGAGTAGTATCTGATAAGGTTCCATAGAGAGCTTGGATTTCCACCCTGCCCAGCAGTAATAAGATAGATGCTCACCCTTATCCCTGCTTGGATGGTCCTGAGGAAGTCTCAGATGGAATAACGACTTTCATCACTAGTTGGTATCAATGAGGCCACACACCTCACCCTATGTCCACTGTGGTCATAAGAGGTCCAGTAACAAAGCACTTGTATCCTTATATATAAGGGATTTATTAGTGGAGAATCTGCACTCCAACTCCAACATCAAGTGAAGGGGAAGTGGATCACTCACAGAGCTGGTGAGACAGTTAAATGGTGCAGCCACTATAAGAAAGAGTTTGAGTGTCTTAAAGAGCTAAACACACTCCTATCATAAAATGAAGCAATTGTACTCCTGTCCATTTAGCCCATTGAAGTGAAAACTTACATTCATGCAATAACTAGTATACCGATGTTTTAGGTGCTTTATATACAAGAGCCAAAGAAGTGAAAACACTCCCAATGGCTGTTCAGCAGGTGATTTAAACATTCTGGTTGAGATACCATGTAATTTCCTATCACGGAAGACTGCTCAGTCACAAAAGGGAATGAACTATTGATACACCAAACAACCTGGATGAATTTCCAACAATTTACACGTAACAACAAAAAAAGTCTGTATCCAAGTTACATACCCTGTGATTCCATTTATGTAGCATTGTTGAAATGACAAAATTATAGAAATGAGAAGAGTTCAGAAATTTCCAGTGGTTAAGGAAGTGGGAAGGGGAAGGGGAAATTTCTTTTGTGTATAAAAGGGCAGTATGGAGGATCTTGATGATAGAAATGGCTTTTATCTTGAGCAGATTAATATCATCAGCTGGTCATGACACTATACTATAGGTTTATCAGACATTACATTACAGCAAACCGGGAAAAGAATACATAGAATTTCTCTGTATTATTTCTTAGGCTTGCAAGTAACTCCAGGATCTCAAGATAACAAGTTTAGTGAAAAAAAATTGTACTTTCTCACATAGTAGAACAAATCTATGAGGCCATGTTAACCAGAAATGCCATGGTCAATCGCGCGTGGAGCCACACATTTTACATTCAGCGTGCCTTCCACAAATCTGGGTATTTCTTTTGGTATCATTTTGTCCTTCACCACATAGGTTATGTATTCTTACTTCTGCTACTTTTTGCTTTACAAAAACTTTACATGTATCAAGTCTCTATTAACTGGAAATGGAGCTATAATTGAAATTTATAGTTGAGTCAGTACAGAAGAGTGACAAACAGTAGGACATAAAATGCCAAAAATCTTTTGCTGGGAGCATTAAAATCTACTGTAAATCAATTTTTCAATCCAAGATACAACAGTTTTCAACTATTAAAATCTCCAGTCTCTAGCTCTGTTAAATGGTCTTCTGAATGAGAACCAGAGCTTCTATTGAATTCTCTCATTGAGTTCATAGGGTCATATGAATTTTTTGACAGCTAGAGTCCCAGACTGGGAAACAACAAGTTTTTGAACTTTTTACTCCAAGATCGAACATAGACTTGATGGGTAACTTTCAACAAGATACAGTGTACCTTTAGGATTTGCTTTCCCTGTCAGATTTTTAAGAATTGCACGTGCTCAATTTCCTCACTGTCTCTTTTTATGCTTTTATACTCCCCTTGGCCAGTCTCATGAAGAAAGAACTGGAGAATCCAAGCTAGAGTCATGGCCATGGCTGATGAAGAACCACCACCACACACATCTACTGGGAGAATCAATCCACAGCCTTCACTCAAGTGAAAAATACACACTTCCCGTCGGTAAAATCAATTTCAATTCCTGTCCTCTCCTCTTCCTTCACCTGCCCCCATTTGATATAAGCTCCCGAGGACTGCAAGTTCTCACGAATCTGCACAAAGAAGGGGATACTCCATGCCCCATTTCCTCTGAGGCTTTGAAACTACATACTGGATTCCTGGACTGACTATGCATCTACTCACTGTTGTTTTATTTTTTTTTTTTTCTATAGGAAGAAAAGAGAGAGGCAGGGGAAAGATGGGTCTGCAAAATATTTTACTTTGTTTAAGTTACTGTTATCCCTCAGAGGAGAACATCTCTGAATTGAGCAAAACACGTATCACCTTCTCAATGAGGAAATATTCTGCCTTACAAATACTCTGAGAAGTCTCAGATGATGGCCCACTAGGACTGTTAAGGAGTCATTTAGCAGTTCCTTGGAGTCTACATATGTGTGTTTATGACATTCCATGTTCAGACCACACCTGGCTGAAAGAGGTGTCACAGTATTGGGGGATGCAAATTATCCCAAGTTCCAGGAATCATGGTCTCTGCTCAGCTTTCCTTCCAAGTGCAAATAAGCAAGCAGAGGTTAGCAGTGTTGGGAGCTCAGGGTCAAGATAGAACTGTTGATTGATATTCCCCTACTAATACCGATTTCAGCAGAACTACATCAAAATATACAGGGGCGCCAGGGTGGCTCAGTAGGTCGTGTGACTTTGGTTCAGGTCATAATCTCAAGTCTCACGGGTTTGAGCCCTGCATCAGGCTCTATGCTAAAGGTTCAGAGCCTAGAGCCTGCTTCTGATTCTGTGTATCCCTCTCCCTCTGCCCCTCTCCTGTGTGTCTCTCTCAAAAGTAAATAAACATTAAAAAATAGTATTAACAATCTATTAAATTATGGCATTCACACTCAACTTTTCCAAACTCCTCTATCAGAAGTCTGTAATGAAGGATCATTCCGAATACCGGGAGACTTGAATTACAATCATTGTTTCACAGAACACAACTAGACTCACTGAAAAATAAAGTTTGTGAGGAAATGCTATCCATGGTTTACCAGTGTTATCTATTCCAAAGGGTAATTTTTGCATCAATGTATTTAGTGAACAAAGTAATTCTACCTCAAGTGACCTGTTCCAGTGATGGAGACCAAGAGAACACTACTAAAGCTATAAAAGGGGCAGAACTTATTCAATTTCTTCATCTGACCCAATAGATATTTCAACGTATATGTGGATATATATATGTACACATGTGCATATACGTGTGTCCGTGTGTGTGTACCTATATACGTATGGCTGATATGTGTTTCTACCACATCTAGTCAGGAAAATTCCAGCACAAAATTATCTTAGGTCCACGTTCCCAAAGAATAGTCTAGGAGTCATCTCGTTAGAATCACCAGGCACGCTAATTAGACATTGCAAGTTTTCAAGTTCCTGGGCCCTAGGTCTATCTAGATCCACTAAGTCAGAGTATCTGAGGACAGAAACCAAGGGTCTACATTGTAGAGAGGATGCTACCGTGACTTCCATATGCACTAAAGCTTAACAAATAGTGTTGTTAAGGTATTACCTTTTTTATTGATTGCACTCAATCTCTGTCATTCTTTGAAGGTAAATAGTCTTCAGCTTCCAGGGGAACAGCACTCTTGATTGATCTTCCCCTACTAATACTGATCTCTAGAATATATTCATTAAGCAAAACTACATCAAAATCTACTCAATTATGGCATTCACACTAAAATTTTCCACACTCCCCTTTCATTTACAAACTTCCATGAAATCTGGCAGAAAATTTCACTTTCTAGTAAGACATTTGTCTATAAAGGTTTTTTTCAAGAACCTTGGCGTTTCCTTACCCTTTGCTTTGTTCACTATACTAACAGACTTGTCTAGCTAAAGTCTAAAAGTGATGTACCAATTTACTTGTTTGAATCACATGATTTCACAGACAACCTAGGTGTGGCTACCAAAGCCTTCACAAATGGGATAATGAGATTCATTTGGGTCAGAATGTTTTTGTTTTGAGCACCCAAGTTTGAAAACACAGTCAGTAGTTTGGTGAATGTCATGCTATTCTTTCCCTAGCTTAAAGTAAGGCAAGAATGCCTCAGAAATGTGATTTTTAAGTAAAGGGGATTTCAAATTAAAGACAATGTGGCTATTACAGATCATCGTGTGTCTTATACAACCTGCAACTGTTGACATTGTTTTATATTTACACTATACATTGCACAGGCACAAAAAAAGTGGAAATTAAAAAAATTCAGTCTGAATTAGTAAACTTCAATGTGTGTTTAGAGACCAAGGAGGGACCCTTGATTATTTCTCACCAGTGATACAGGTTCAAGAGGGACAAGGCTCCATTAATAATGTAGATGAGAAAAATTTCAAAGATAGAAGTCATCCATCAAGCTAAGGATTTGCATCCAAATGGATTTCAACCCAGTTATTTGTATCTTGAGAATTCTTTCATCTCAAGAGGTGGCAGGGGCAAGGGAGCTTCCTGTAAAATAAAATATCAAATATGATCCGCAAGCCTAGGTGGCGAAAAAACAGAAATAAGGGAGTAAGCTGGCAGTTGGTCATGTGAAGCTTCTCTCTCTGCTCCTGGAATATAAAGGCACACGGTCTTTTGTCACATCTTTGATAAATAATGCACAAGTTAAATCTTTCAAGAGTCAGGTTGACTCTTTGGGATAAAAAGCAAATAGCTTTGAGTTTTGCAAACAAGAGGAGCTACAGCCCAGTCAGTTTGTCCTTACATGTTTGATAAAGTTCAAGTTTGAGAACTAAGTAACAAACTGAAATGGAGCTTCCCTGAGCCCTAAAATACTTTTTGAATGAGTGACCTTGCAAAGGTGGTTGCTTATCTTTGTACGAGATAGTCGGATTCACACATATGGATTATTTTACAAAGGAGTTGGGTAGATGTTTGCCTGTTGGCCTCATCAGCTGGGAAGAAGGCAACTGAAGCTTAGTTATGGAGTCCGAAATCAAAGCGAATTTCTCCCATGGATGCTGAAAATTATTTCAGCAATTCTACTCCAAGAAGGACAGGAACTTCCACATCCCAAATATAAATTACCTTATTAACCACACCAATGAAACAAATTATTATAGTTTTGGCAGCTCTATATCATCCCTCAACATGGTGACGATAGGATTGTGTATTTATAAACCAATAGTGACACTATGGGAAATATCCATGCTCTTCCTGGGCCCTGGATAGGAATATCAAGCCTTCTGTGGCAGTGTGCAAAGCTAACTAGAAGCTGAGAGCAGTGTGACCCACCTAACGAGGTAGTTTCAGTGTTACTGCTCAGCCTTCATGACAAAGTGATTGTGGTAACACCAGTGCCCAAGTGCACTGCACGGTCAGGCTTAAACTTTGAGAATTTGTTATGTTTTTCCAATATGCCCCAACTTACTCTCATTGGTTTCTGATTTCACTTCTCCCCAGGGGACAGAGCAGCTTATAAAAAGAGCAATATTTATGCAAAAGAATTCAGGAGTGAAGCTTTCAGAGAATGAAATATGTATGTTGGCCAGTGAAAAGGAAACTGTTCTTCTTCCCAAGACTCATGAATAATCCTTGTGTACCCCCTAATAGCTATGAATTTGTCTAATGCCCCCCCCCACACACACACACAGTATTTGCAGTGATCATGATTGAGAAGCCCAGAAAATTTTTCTTGCCGGAAAAATTAACTAATATGATTTGTGTTTCAAAACACTGTTTGATAGCCTAGAATTATCAAAATTAAGGATGGTAATAATCTGGTAATTAACAGCAATTTCTTTTATCACCACAGAAATGGCATGATGCAAACAGCAGTGACCTATAATTTTGCGCACATCAGATTTGCATATATTATCACTGTGTTTGTGAATACCCCTGTAGTCACCCAAAATATCACTTATCATTTGCACTTAACATGTCAGGGATATTAAAGTAGACCAGATCACCTTATTTTCCAGAGCCGTTGAACAAAAGGTCATTGCCAAAGGGAAAGCTAAACATGATGTGACAAGTACAGCAAAAAGGTAATTAGTGCCATTATCTCTTTCCAGCAAACTCTTTGGTCACGGCAAAGCGTGTGTGTGAGTGTGTGTAATTTTTTGAAAGCGAATTTATTTTGCTTTTTTTAATTTCCACTGTAATTAAAACTGAAATTAAATAGCAGTGGGTTATGAAGTCAAAGAAAAGCAACAGTAGCGGACTTTTAAGAGAATGTCATTCCTGTCTGGGTCTACCTCTCCATCTTCCATTAGCGGGGAAGTGATTTGTGAATGGACATCTTGCTGCCACAGAACTTTGTATCTCCATCTCCAGGAGTCAGACCTCCCAGTCCTTCAAGGACCCTATGATCCCGGCTTTTATTCAACAGCCGTTCCATCCCTCTTCCAATGGATTAACAGAGTACAGGGCTACCTGATCTTGAGACACAACTCAAAGCCTCATTTTTATCTTCTATGCCAATCTCTAGAGCATCCACCCTACTGCAGTTAAAGTAACTTCAGTACCTCCTCCTTACATTGAACTAGAGCAGCCCCTTCCTATAGGTGTCTTATCTCCATTGACAAATAGCACACATGAATCCTGTGAGGTGGCGAGTGTTCATGCCCACATGAGAAGCAAGAGGCTGATGACCATCTGCATGATCTGTTGATGTTAAGAGCTGGTGAACGGTGTGTCGCAGGTGCTAGGAAACGCCCAGGTTCTAGCTCAACAGCCCCTTCCACCCTTTCAAGGTGTTTCTTCATCCATGGTATTTCTTTTATCAGAGAACGGAGTTTCAAAGAAGATATTTGACTACTATTCTATCATCATGAAGATCATGACTTTCCACACGATACAAACCTAAGTACTACCATCTACAGAGAGTTAACAAAAGCCAAGTCTGCCAACAGGAAGGTGTATTTACGCTCATTTTGTTTGCTCATATGCCTTAGGTAATAAGCGCAGAATACAATGCATCTGATTGGCTGGTTGGTTCGCTTTTTAAAAATATTTTACATGACCAAAAACTGCAAACAATATAAAGAAGCAAAACAAAGTACGTCTCTTCGATTTTCATTCAACTCTCATCAGAGCAATGCCTCATTATCAGTGACTTATACATTCCCGCAGAGTAAAGCCATAGGTACACACACACCCCAACCTGCCTGCATGCATGGAGAGCATAATTTTAATTTATGCAAAAGGTAGCACACTACACACTCTTTTCTTCACTTGCTTTTCCCCCTCACCACAAAGCGATGTAACCTTGATATATTGAAGTGCCTACACCAGCTTCATTCTCCAAAGCTCTACCAGATGTCCATTTAGGGCTATGCTAGGCTTTATTGCATCTCTGGCTGACAAAGGAACATTTCTGATATTTCTGTCACTGAGCTCTTACAAATAATGCCTCGGTAAATATCCTAACAGAACTCTTTGTCTGAGCATGTACATTATCTGCGAAGTACCATGCTGAACTAGATGTTAAAAATCAGTGTTCATCAAATGTAAATCCAAGGAACTGTCAGCTTGAAATAGAGCATTTATTGAGATCTCTTGGAATCAATAGGAAATAGTGCTTTTTTAAAAAAGAAATCACCTTCCAGGGTGCTTGGTGGCTCAGTTGGTTAAGCGTCCGACTTCGGCTCCCATTTCATGGGTTTGAACCCCACTTTGGGCTCTGTGCTGACAGCTGGAGCCTGGAGCCTGCTTCAGATTCTGTGTCTCTCTCTCTCTGTCTCATAGAAACAAAAGAGTAGAAAGGTATTGCCAGGGCCTGGGGGTGGGGGAAAAGGGAGATGCTAATCAAAGGACACAAGCTTTCAGTTATAAGAGGACTATATTTCAGGAATCTAATCCACAGCATAACAACTCAAGCTAATACGACTGTATTGTACACCTGAAATTTGCTAGGAGAATAGAGCTTAAGTATTATCAGCGTATACGCCAACGCCAAATCAATGGTAACCACGTGACATGAGAGGTATGTTAATTAACATGACTTTGGTCATCAGTTTACCACCATGCCTATTAGCATGCTGTATACTCTAAATATGTCTAGAATATGCCATCAATATCACCTCAGTAAAGCTGGGAAAGCAACAACAAGAAAATGCTCAGGGAGAAAGGAGATTTAGGATTTGGAGAGTTCAATTCATCCAAAGGCGATTTTTCAGTTTTTATTTTCACCTTTTACTTTCTTCCTATTTCCCTTTCATATTTGAAAAATAACGTTGGAAAAAGTCTGTATGGGTTGTTTCAAAGACACATGAAATGTTTTATTTCATTTGTTAAATATGGAGAAGTACACAAATATAATATTACCACAGAAGCTTCGGTGTGACATAAAATATTAGTTCATACAGTGGTGTCTGGGTGGCTCAGTTGGTTACACATCTGACTTGATTTGGGCTCATGATCTCAGAGTCATGAGATCGAGCCCCACACCAGGCTCTGTGCTGACAGTGTGGAGCCTGCTTGGGATTCTCTCTCTCCCTCTCTCTCTGCCCTTCCCCTACACCTTGTGCTCTCTCAAAAAAATAAAGATAAAAAATAGTTCATGCATATGGTTAATAAAATAAATTTTTAAAAAAGGAAAATCTTCACTGCCCACAGAAACACTGCATAGGATCCGTTCCAAAACAATCACCCTTATTAAGATTTTTTAAATTCTTTCTAAGTTAAAGGGCATAGACAAATAGTTCACCTATCTATGTAAATATACATATCTAATCAAAATACTCTTCGTCATCTTCCATACATTGGGTTTCCATGTAATAATGTCATTTTAAGATATTTACATACCAGCATGCACAGATCTACTTCCTTTATAAAAGAACTATCTGGTACATCTATACATAAATAGTAAAGTGTATTTCATTCATCCCTTTCCCTCTGAGGGATGCTTTATCAGTCTTGTTCAATCTATGGACTTCAATGAGCACTGTCCACTGGGAAAATTTTTACAAATATGTCCATAAGGTAAATTTCTATCAGTTCTATCAATATATGCATTTTTATTTCTTATATAAACAAACAGGGGCACCTAGGTAGCTCCATCAGTTAAGCATCCAACTTTGTCTCAGGTCATGATCTCACAGTTTGTTGGCTTGAACCTATGCCAGGCTCTGTGCTGACAGTGTGGAGTCTGCTTAGGACTCTCTCTCCCTCTCTCTCTGCCCCTCTCTCAATTATGCTTTTTCATTCTCTATCAAAAATAAGTAAAAATAAACAGAAATGTTTTTTACCAATATATACTTCCAACAATGACATATGAATGTGCACCTTTCTCCAAATACTTGCTAGGCTTTTGTCTCCAATGTTCCATGTTTTTGAAAAGGGGGGAAAAGATATTTTATTCTTACTCTGATTTGAACTATGAGTGAGTTTGAGATGGGCCCTTTTTTGTTTTTGTTTTCCAAGCTGTCTGTTGATATCTCTCGGTCCTTTCTTTTATGTAATTTCTAATTTCTTGACACATTCTTGTGTCCTGAGTACAAAGTCCTCTGCCCCTCTTTATTAGAATATGTCCTTTCTTTCTTCTAGAAATTCCTCTCTTTTCCATTTTTTCTCCATTTGCAATTTTTGTTGGTATAGGAGGAAGGAATAATGTCACCTTCTCTTCCTGCCACACCAGCACTTAATGTTTTCCAACCAAAACCACTGAGTAGCATCCTTTTCTTCCTAGAGATCTCAGTAGCACCTGTATTGCCAACTTTATTCCCATGTGTATTTCAAAGTATTTCTGACTGTCTGTCATAGACTTTCCTAGTATCTCCTGGGGATACCGAAGTTAGGAGTTCCCAGTCTCCTTGCAGTTAGGCAAGGCCAGGTCTGACCTAAATACTCCATTTTCAGAATGAGAAAGGGAGAATAACCATGTGCTATTTCCCAAGCTCTTTTACCCTGCTGCTAGGACCTATGGGGGCCAGTATCAGATTCGGTCCCTGACAGACTACCTAGTCCTCCACTGGCCCAAAACAAACAGTGAGCAAGAGCAAGAAAGAAACTTCTTTGTGCTGATTCCCTAGGATTTCAGAGTCACATTTTTACTATTGACCCTATTCCAGTTAAAATTCTCTATTTTATTTCTTGGATCTGTTTGTTTCTTCCATAATGTCAATTATATTTCTCATCATTACTCTCTTAAGTATCTTTTAGGGCTATTCTCTAGTGCTTTTTTTCCCCCTCAGAATTTCTCTAGTTGGTGTTGCCTCTTTTACTTTTCAAGATGAATTGAGGCATTTTTTTTCAGGTTCTGGGAAAAAGGACTGTAGGAGGTTTTATAGGGATTGGATGCATATATAGAGTCATTTGGACAAAGTAGACACACTGAGTTTAAAGCAGGTTTTTCATAACTCATCACCACTTTCATCAAGTCTATATATAAACATTTCACCATTTTGGTCGCTTTTAGAAAGTAAGACCTTTCCTTCAGTTACATTTTCTAACAGATCGATTATATGCAAGATACCTATTGATTTTTATAGACTGCTTTGTAAAACCTGTTAATTTACTAAATTCTCGTGATCTTTTACATAGTTTGCCAGTTATTTTGAGTGTTCTGTGAATAATATTACCCCTGCCAATAGTCATTTTTTCCTCATTTCAACTATTTTTACACCCTATTCCTTTCTCTTATCTAGCAATAGTGGTTACTCTTTTCCACCTCAGCGGGGGGAAAATGGTGGTAATGGAAACAAGCCGAAAGGGAAGACCTGGGAAAGTGGCACACCGAGGGAAAGAATAGGCTAATGAAATCCACATATGAAACAAAAAAGTGTTAGCATGGAAATTTGTAGAGAAGACAAGGACTTGATTTAAAGCTAAAGGCAACAGCCCTCAAGATCATGAGTTCTCCAATAATATATTTTTAATTGATACACACTGAGAAGGAAGTAAAACAGTGTCATAAACTAGAGTCAATGCAAAGCAAAAAGACCTAACCAGTGCCCTTGCTGTCAAAACACCTCTGGTAAAACGCTTTCTAAAAATTTCTGTTCTACTCATGTGATCCAAATTGGTCAATAATGTTTCTAACTTTTCCCCCCATCTCCTGAATCTCCTGCTGTGTCTCCTTTCCTCTCTGTCCATCTCCCTCTCTCCTTTCTCTACAAATTTTGGTGCTATTTTCACTTCCCTGCTACTAGTTGCCATTTCTTTGACATTATGCCTTTCCGGCCAAGAAGAGTCCCTGCTTTTATTTTATTATTTCTAATGCTTCCATTTCACAACGTCCACTAATGTGGTTTTCGGCAGACTCTCCTCCCGTATAGGCGGTCACATCCTGATTGAGAGCATTTCAGCCCTAGCCAGTGGTGTGCCCATGGTAACTGGGAGTCATTGTATCCTTGGAAACTATAGCAACCAACAGAGACAAACTGAAAACAGGCCCATTGTCATCATTTGTAACGAGTAAAAGATGTGAGTATCCTCTACAATGAATCCAACTGCCATTTGCCAAGGAGAAGATGCAATTCAAGTCAGCTTCAGTAATTACAACAAGTATTTGAAAGCATACATATAGGATCTATTTTATCCCTATTACTTTTTAACAATGAACTCTTATTAAGTCGGTTCCTAAAATAACCAAGAAAATTAACAGATATAATCAGCTGTTAGGAGCAACTTCTTACACAGTATTATTATGTATGTTGTACCCTCTAATGTTCTAGCAAACTCTCCATGTACACAGATAAGTGGTTGTTATCAGAGCACAAAGACGCCCAAAGATAATTCTGATTTCTTCTGTAGCTCTGTATACCTAAAATTATTTCAATCAATTTAGATTCTTAGCACTCACTTTTTTATCTCTCCACATGCATACGTGTAAGCCCTCAACTTTATTTACAATCTTCCTCACAGTCTACAAAGCAGTTTAGCTGTCTAATCAAACCAAGTTAATGACAGGCCACGTAGGTCATCCATGTAGACACAGCATCTATTATTTTGACAAATGAGTTTACAGCATGAAAGCAGAACTCCCACTGCATTGCCCTTTGTGGGGGTTCATTCATTTTGCATGTCCCATAAAGTTTGCTTCCAAAGATTTTCAAGACATCCTGGGCCGTACCTTTCATTTTTTTCCCAACTAAGTGATAGCTAGGAAAGATAATGGTTACAAGAAGTCTCCCTGTGGATGTGTGTGTCTATGAGCAAGTGCACCTGTGTATTCATCATCTTAACCTACACTTTTCTTCTTTACAATAGGTCATGTGACAGGTATTAAGCTCTCCCAAATTGCAGAAAGTGAAAGGCAGAGGATAGAGTCACAGATCAGTAGCAGGGCTTTGCAATCTTGATGTTAAACCCCATGAACAAAATGCTATACAAGGGAGGAGACAAAGAGAAGCTTAGTAGACGCTAATGATAGCAACCAGCTATTACGTGCAGAATCTCATGACTTGATAAAATCTGCTCTATTCTTTGGTGATAGCAGAAAACCAGACAAGTGAAATATTTATTACAGCATTTCACCTTCAACATCAAGAAGTAATGCGCAAATACCTGTATTTTGATGCGGGACACCAAGGCTTTCCTTTGGTACGAAGTCCACTGATCAGAGTTCCTTCTCATCTTTCTTAGAATTTTTCCATCAACTGTATTGTCACATTTTAGTTCTTTTAGGAACGCTCTAAAGCTCAATGTTCTCACAAAAGCAACACATTACCATCTTTTGCAGTATTCTTGCTGAGATGTAGTTGGCAGAATTATTCACTAGCAGTTCACCTTTCCAAACATATATCTCATAGGAAATACTCTATTTCCAAACATATTTATCACTTTGTAAGATAGTCAATTAGATTACATTATCTTAATCACAAATAATTGGAATTAACAGGTTTTCGAATAAGCACAACTGATTAATACTAGGTATAATCAGCAGGTGAGAGAAGAATTATACAGGAAAACCAGGGAGTAGCCTATTATCTATGAACACTTAGAGCAGCATGAGCAATAAGGTGTATATTTTATAAAAGAAATCAAATGTATGCAGTGGCTATTTTGACACTGGCAAAGGAAAAAAATTCTCCTCTACACACCACTGTGTAGGTGGGAGGGAGCATGCTGTATAGCTTGTACCTCCATGGAATATAGGTTCCCATGTGAAGTAGGCACTGGACCAGAAGTTTTACCCTTCAATCTGCCTGCTCCCCCAACAGTGTGCTTTCTAAGTTTAGGAGAACATCACAAATAAGAATGGCATTAGCCACATATGCTGTGTGTTGACAAACACCAAAATCTGCATTTTCTTCAAGTGTACATAAAGGACAAAATGAAACCTTAGACTTCTTCAAATCTAGTACAAAGCAAGGGAGAAGAGATAATGGGAAGATGAAGATGAAAAAAGTGCTTTGAAAAATATTCTGCAGCATGGAGATGAAAATGTCAACAAACCAGCATGCTCCCAATAATGCTACTAAAAAAATAATAAAGCTGAGGGAAAATTTTTTAAAAGATATAACTGATCAATGAAAACAGAAAGCTTTCCTGAGGAACTCATATCTTAAAGGGGAAATACTTAGAAACATTTTGGAGTCAGCAAACAGACATTTTGTTAAAAATCAGATCCAAGTCATGTATGTTAATTTCCCAAAATGCGTAAGAGAATCAAGGCAGAAAAGGTCAGAGATATGAAAGATAGAAAAATAAAAATTAAGGGGCACCTAGGTGGCTTGTTTAAGCATCTGACTCTTGATTTCAGCTCCGATCATTATGTCAAGATCATGAGACTGAGTCGTGCAACAGGCTCTGTGCTGAGCATGGAGTCTGCTTAAGATTCTCTCTCTCTCTCTCTCTCTCTCTCTCTCTCCCTCTGCCCCTGTCCCCCACTAGTATGTGATGTCTCTCAAAGAGAGAGAGAGAGAGAGAGAGAGAGAGAGAGAGAGAATTGAACATATGGATAATATGGGCTCCTCAAGAGCATAATGGAACAGGTACAACAAAAACAATATTCACAGATACAGTAGAAGAAAGTTTCCTAAGGTGACTAAAAGAACCATGAGGCAAAAAGCTTACACCTTTTGGGAAAAAAAAATTTTAATATTATCTTCACCTTCCCCCCTTATCCTAGTCCATTTATGAATCTATACTTTGTTCACAACCAAATCTGTTCCATGGTTTGTTTTTTAATAATGTTCCAAACCCTTACAGAGGGAGAAATTAATCATTAATTGTATTATTTGTTACCATCAGTAGATCTGATATTTGGCACCATTCAAGCAAAAGAATATTTTTTTGCCATTATTTTAAGAAATAAATAAAATAAAGTCTCACAAAATAAAACTTCATGGTAAAAATAAATCTCTCATGGTAAAAATAGAATAGTCCATGTCCCTTAATAAAAAAGAAAAAAATGCAATAGGGCACCCAGTTGCCTGTCAGTTAAGTGTCTTAGGCTCCGGTCATGATCTCACAGTCCGGGGGCTCTATGTTGAGCTCTGTGCTGACAGCTCAGAGCCTGGAGCCTACTTCGGATTCTGTGTCTCCCTCTCCCTCTGCCCCTTCCCTGCTTGTGCTCTTCTCTTCCTCTCTCTCAAAAATAAACATTAAAAGCCTTTTTTTTAATACAGTAAAGTTAGAAATAAGAAAACAAACATACTAATTAAAAATTACAACAAACCCCTCTCTCTCAAAACTATTATTTTAAGTAATTATTAAACCAAAAAGGAAATTAAAATTTTGATTATAGACTGTTCACTTTAATGTTAACCCTCAAAAATAAACTTGTAGGGTGTGGGTGAATGCACACTCAAAGAAAAGCAAATGGCCTTAAACTAGCATGAACCTCAAATATTTGCTTAAACAAATTATAATATTAGTGTAAACTGGAAAAGGCCAATATGCTTAAGACAGGACCCAATAATAATCATTGGTATTTTTTAAGCACTAACCATGCAACTGAGTATTATCAGAACTGTATTCACAATCTCATCAAAGCCTCATGACAGTATAGTGGGTTCAATACTATTACCTTCAGCTTACATCTAAGTCTCAAATTACAACGGTAGATTACATTAATAAACTTCGGAGTTGTATATTTGAAAAAAAATGCGTGTTTAGAAAAGACAAAGTAAGAAGGAGAAAGGAAACAGAACCCAAGAAGTATAGATTTTATATTCTCTAGAGACTATTATATAAAATGGCAAACAGGATATTCTAGGTAGGAAGCATACATTATCCTAACTAGCTCAGGAAGGATTAAAATACCTGAATATACCAATAACCTTTTAAGAAATTAAGAATGCTGACCAAGAGTGGACTCCCAGTCTTAAGGTTTTTTTTGACAGTTAATTTCTACAGGAATTAATTGGTTTCCCAATATAATGAATAGTGAGTAACTTTTCAATGTATTAAAAATTTCAGATGGGGCACCTGGGTGGCTCAGTCGGTTAAGCATCTGACTTCAGCTCAGGTCATGATCTCATGGTTCATGGTTCTGAGTCCCACGTCGGGCTCTGTGCTGACAGCTCAGAGCCTGGAGCCTGCTTCAGATTCTGTGTCTCCCTCCCCGACGATCTGTGTCTCTCTCAAAATAAATGTTCAAAAAAATTTTTTTAACTGAAGAAAATTTCTGGTTTCAAACCTGTCAAATTTGCACCAAAAAAATGCAACACTAAAATTCACTTAGGAAACTGAGTGGAAAACAAAACTAACAAGAATTATCAAATCCAGCAATTTTAAAAATAATCAGTGATAATCAAATGGAGTTACTGCAGAAATTTCACAATTTTTTCATAAGAAAATCTACTCTCACACTATAAAAATATTAGCTCACCAAATCAAAAATAGGATTAACCAATAGACACTGGATAAGCACTTAATAAAATTTAAGGCCCATAAAATTTTTTTAATGTTTGTTTATTTTTGGGAGAGAGAGAGGCAGAGAGAAGGGGAGCCAAGAATCTGAAACAGACCCCAAGCTTTGAGCTGTCAGCACAGAGCGTGATGTGGGGCGTGAACCCACAAACTGTGAGATCATGACCTAAGCCAAAGTCAGATGCTTAACTGACTGAACCATCAGGCACCCCAAAACATTCATATTTTACATTCTGTTTAAAATCTAGAGCTAATATAATACCTAACAGTAAAAATCTACAGGTACTGACAATAAAAAAAAGGAGCAGAGTGAGAAACTCCATTACTACCACTATCGTGTAACACTTGAAATCTTACAAATAGTCTGAGATCAAGAGAATTATAATAAAATTTAGTGTTTTCAGATGACTATCCTTGAAAAGCTCAGAAAATTAATTATCATCATAAAATATTAGAACAAATGGGGGCGCCTGGGTGGCTCAGTCTGTTAAGTGTCCAACTCTTGACTTTGGCTCAGGTCATGATCCCACAGTCCATGATTTCAAGCCCCACATCAGGCTCTGTGCTGACAATACAGAGCCTGCTTGGGATTCATTATCTCCCTCTCTCTGACCCTCCCTTGCAAGCTCTATAAATAAATAAACAAATAAACAAACCAACAGATTGATTAACTAACTAAAAAAGGAAAAGAACAAAATGATTAAGAGTATCACGCTAGGAGCACAGGTGGCTCAGTCAATTAAGTGGCCAACTCTTAATTTTGGCTCATCTCATGGTTTTTGAGTTGGAGCCCCACTTCAGACCTGCACTGACAGCATGAAGCCTGCTTGGTATTCTCTCTCTGTTCCTCCCATGCTTGTTTGTTCATTCTCTCCCTCTCCCCCTCCTCTCTTTCAAAAAAGATAAATAAATAGGGGCACCTGGGTGGCTCAGTTGGTTAAGCATCAGACTTCGGCTTAGGTCATAATCTCAAGGTTCCTGGGTTCGATCCCCACATCAGGTTCTGTGCTGACAACTCAGAGCCTGGAACCTGTTTTGGATTCTGTGTTTGCACAGATACTCTCTGTCCCTCCCCCACTCGTGCTCTGTCTCTGTCTCAAAAATTTAAAAAATAAAAATAAATCAACTTAAAAAAATTATCATACTAAAGTCAAACTGCTTTTTCAAATCCAAAGTCTAACACACCTTTGTGTGTAACATTACACAATTTATTTCTACCTAACTTTAGTTTCCTTATATGTAAAATAGACCTGAATTCATGCCAAAAACCTGAGAGAGTATTACCAGAATTAAATGGTATCATTATGCAAAATTCTTTGCTATAGAACTTGGCATGTGAATAGGTTAAATATGTTAGCTCTTATTCCTATTAAGAATTTCTTACATTTCAGCAATAGGGGGAGGCAAGAGTAAACCAGATCTTTTTCCCTTTAAAGTTGAGTAATGAGGATAGAATTATCCCATTGGTTAAAATATATTCTAAAGCTACAGTAATTAAAACTGAGTGGCACAATGGAAAAATAGAAGACAGGGCAATCTATCGGAATAGAATATCCATAAATAGAAATAAGAAACAAATAGAAAGTTAAGTATATGATAAAGGAACAATTTCAAGTAAAAAAGGAAAAGGATGGATTATATAATAAATTGGATTTAAAAACTAATCATAGGGGGAAGATTATCTTCTTGAAATCTTACCTTAGTGTAAATTCCACATACACTAAAGATCTCAATATGAAGAGAGATGAAATAAATTTAATACATAGGGATGAAAATTCATATAGTATTTGGTGAGGAAATTTTCTCCTTTCCTAAAAATGTACCCATAAAAGGGGAAAAAATGGATTCATCTATCTACAAACTAAAAATATAGACTTTTTCATCTACACTTAGAAAACAGAAATCTGTAAGTGAACAACCTGACAATAAGAAAAAGGTTATCTAACCTAGGAAATCCTAACTGTGGGAGCTGAGCATGCTAGGCAACAATGTGAACAAGATTCTAGAAAGCGGCAAGCCCTTCCCAGAAAAGTTAAGAAGGTTCACTCTGGACAGAGCTTGGCAGGAGAAAGTAACCAGCAAACAGGCACCTAAGAAGAAATCAGCTGACATTCTGTGTGTGTTTTTAAATTTTTTTTCATCTTTATTTTTGAGAGAGAGAGAGACACGGTGCACGAGCAGGGAAGGTGCAGAGAGAGGGAGACATAGAATCTTAAGCAGGGTCCAGACTCTGAGCTGTCAGCACAGAGCCCAATGCGGGGCTTGAACCCATGAACCATGAGATCATAACCTGAGCCAAAGTCAGACACTTAACCGATTGACCACCCAGGTGCCCTGAAATCAGCTGACTTTTTAAAGAAACTCATCAAGGTCAAGTATAGGCTAGAGTGCTAGTATGAAATGGCCAGAAACTCCAGGCCCATGTCAAGCATGCAGTCCCTGGCAAGACCTTTTTCCACAAGGAAGCCTGGAGGAAGAGTGGAGACAGAACTTTCACCCCCACTACAGAGAGGCCATCAACAGCTAGTGGAAGAGACACAGAACACAGCCAGCCCACATCCCCAGACGAGATCCATCTCTCATATAAAGCAAAAGACATCAGGGACACCTGGGCGGCTCAGTGGATTAAGCATCTGACTTCAGCTCAGGTCATGATCTCAAGGTTTAGGAGTTTGAGCCCTACATCAGACTGTCAGCACAGAGCCCACTTTAGAATCTCTATCCCCCTCGTACCCCTCCCCTTCCTGATCTCTCTCTCTCTCACTCTAAAGTAAATAGAACATTTAAAAATAAAACAAATGGCATCAGAGGGCACCCATGCAGCTGCCCTACGTGGAGCCCAGGTATTCATCTCTGGCTCTCCGGAAGGAGAGGAAGGGGTGGAAAGCTCTCTTTGCCACAGCAAAGAGGTAAGGATCCATTGCTACTGGACAAGGGACAGAAACAAAAATACTCTGCCCTGGGGAAGCCACAAGAAACTCGATTGTCTCCCTACCATGCTCACATATACCTACCTTACCCGTTCTTTTACACACAGGAAGCTGGCAGTGACCTTGACATACTTTTTAAATTGACCTCATGTTCATGTAACATAAAATTAACACCATTTTAATGCATACAATTCAGTGAGAGTACATTTCCAATGTTCTGTGTCACCTTTATCCAGCTTTACATTTCCATCATCCCCAGATAGAGCGTGGTGCCCATTTAAGCAGTCATTCCAACCCCTTAGTTCCTGACAGCCACTAACAGGCTTTCAGTCTCTATGGATTTATCTGTTCTGGGTATTTCCTATAAATGGTATCATACAATACATCACCTTTGCTGTCTGGCTTCTTTCACTTTAGCCACACATTTTCAAGTTTCATCCCCGGTACAACATGTATTGGCAACTTTTTGTAAATTTTTTTAAATGTTTATTTATTTTTGAGCGAGACAGAGCATGAGCAGGGGAGAGCAAGAGAGAGAGGGAGACACAGAATCTGAAGCAGGCTCCAGGCTCTGAGCTGTCAGCACAGAGCCTGATGTAGGGCTCAAACTCACGAACCGTGAGATCATGACCTGAGCTGAAGTTGGATGCTTACCAGACTGAGCCACCCAGCTGCCCCTACCTCTTTTTTTCTAATCAGTGAATAGAACTTCCTAGCATGAGATATCCCTCACTTCTTTATCCGTCCACCAGGTGATACACACTTGACTTGCTCCCTTCCAGCTATTGTGAATAGTGCTATTGTTAACCTTGATCTTAGCACTCTGGCACTAGTCATTCTCTCCACATGGACCACGCTCCTCAGCATGGCTATAAAGGCCATCTCCTGGTCGTGCAGGTCTCTGAACTATTCCTTCATGAACACATTTCCAATACAACTTCCTGGTCAATGGCTTCTCCGGTTTCCGCATACAATCCCTGTCTGGAATTACTTTGCAAAACCAGTCCCCTGGCTCTAGAATGCTATTCTTAACTCACCAGATAAGGACACTTTAGTCTTGTTTTTCTCTGTGCCCCACCCCCATCCCTTGATCGGTTCTTGGTACATAGTAGGTCTAAGTGTGTATTAGATATCAGTAAGACAAGACACAGTGTGTTTTGTTTGTCACTTTAACAGAGATTTAGAAACACTGCAAGCATTCCAGTAACTCCAAGATGTGACAAAATGAGCAGCCATGCACAGCCCTGGATGGAAGATAAAATGACACCAACTTTCTTCAGTGCGCTTGGGCAGTAAGAATCTGAAAGCTGAAAACTGTGTGTTCCTTTGTCCAGCCATCGAGTTCTATTTATTTATACCAAGGAACAACTCAAAGATGTAGGCTGAAGGATATTTTTGCAGCTTTTTAAAAATAGCAAAAAGCACAAAGACCTGTTCCTACAGTATATAATCCCAGGAGACTTGTCCTCCAACAGGAGATAACGTACAGAACTCTTTATGTCCATTAGAAGGGGGGATATAGACGCCTCTTTCTTGGTACGACAGTATGTTCATGGATTTTTGTAATTAAAAAAAAGCTACTTAGAAAACATATGTTAAGAAGGATGGCATCATTATGGTAAAAATGACCTACAGGGTGATATATAAAGAATGCAAGAGCAAATTGACAATTATTCTTAGGTGATATGATTATAGGTCATCTTTTTTTTTTCTTTTTATTCATCACTTTTGTTAAGGTTTCTACAAGATACATTTTTCTTTTTTTAAGGTTTATATATTTTTGAGAGAGAGACAGAGACCAACAGACAGAGAACACGACCAGGGGAGGGGCAGAGAGAGAGGGTAACACAATCTGAAACAGGCTCCAGGCTACAAGTTGTCAGCATAGTACCTGATGGGGGCTCAAACTCCCCAACTGTGAGATCATGACCTGAGCTGAAGTTCGACACTTAACTAACTGAGCTACCCAGGCGCCCTGATATATTTTTCTGATAATTATAAAAACAAATATAAGTCCACAGAAATAATCTCAGGTGCATAATACAGTTCTTTTCTAAACATGAAGCAGAAATAAGGCATTTACCTGGGCCACGTATGTAACTTAAGCAAACAGCAAGTTGTATGGGAATTTTCTGAATTTCAGAGTAGAATCTACTAACTCAGCATTATTAGCATCCTAAGTCTGACCAACAATTATTCTCTCTAAAAATTTCCAGTGCTATTAATAGCATATTATAGCACATTTTCCCAGATTACACATAATTCTCTATTGCCAAAGACCTTTGAATATTTTAAGATAGACTAATGTTTTACAAATCAGGGTTTCTTTTGGATTCAGTCACAAAATCCTAGAAGCCCAGGTCATTTTCATGGTGTTCTATCTATCCCATCTCCAGGCCAAACTGAACTTGTAACATTTTTAGGCAAACAGCTGTCTCCTAAGTGCTACACAGGGGGAAAGTTCACGAATACCCTTGGAAGACCAAACTCTGGAAGCCTCAAAGAGTTAAGTAGCTCGTGAAAACACTAATCTTCCAATCCAGACATAGTTCAAAGGAAGCAAAGCATCTGAAAGCATGGTGTCCAGCTGGCCGGAGTTAGCCAGGTCTTGATGTTCGGGTTAACTATAGAGAGAAGAGGGTGTACACCAGCCAGGTAAGGTAGGTAAGGAGTTACGATGATTCCAGACCAGCAGGTAATTCATTAGGACCCTTGGCAAGCAACCAAGATGGACACGCAGGAACCAAGTAGGAATCAACACTCCAGGACAGGCCAAGTCTGTTGCCTGGAGACAAGTGCCTGGCTGAGACCCACCTCAGGCACACCACCTACCTGACTTAAGCCAGTTTAACTTGCAGTCCGGTCTCAGGGAGGCTGAGAGCAGCTGCCCTGATCACGATTAGCAAGGCAAGTAGAATGGGCTCATGTCTGGTCAGCAGACTGAGGGAGGCCTAAGTCATTTCTCCTGGGAGGGGCAAAGACAGGTGATTGATACTATAAATGACATAAAGGTAGATAGCACACTTCCCTGACAATAAGGTGATCACAATCTTATTGGAAGATAAAGACAAACATGGCAGAAATCAAGAGCCTTGCATGTAGTATAAGTGGGGTAAGATGCGTTTTGATTTAGGGAGCGAAATTAGCTGGGGCAAGTCCTGGAGGCCTGAATGCAGGGTGCAGACTTGATTCTACAGACAAGAGGGGGGCACTGCAGTTTTTGAGCAAGAAAAGTGACTTCATAAGTATAGTGTTTTAAAGCAACGGGTCAGATTGATGTAGGTTTGGAACCAGCTTCTCTTAATGTTTTTCTGGGTTTTTTTTTTTTACATGCTTATTTCTGAGAGAGAGGGAGAAAGAGTGAGAGTGCGAGCATGTGCGCACACATGCAAGCCTCGAGAGGGGCAGAGAGAGAGGGAGACACAGAATCCAGAACAAGCTCCAGGCTCTGAAATGTCAGCACAGAGCCCGATGCAGGACTCAAACTCATGAACCATGAGATCATGACCTGAGCGAAGTCAGATGCCCAACCGACTGAGCCACCCAGGCGCCCCATGAAGATATGTTTTTCAAGACTAATTTCTTTTCACCTTTCTGAGTTGGTTTTTTTCTCTTTCCCTTGGTGTAATCTTAGAGATCTGAGGCACCCCCTTCTCATAAGTACATGCACTGTAGCATTCCAGGGTGTTAACCTTCCAGCCAAGTAGAGCTGTGATTGAACATAAACCTCAAATCACCTCAGTCACCTTATTTAGGGGTTTTGCTAGAGGTAGACAGGAAGTCTGGAGGTCAACTGTCATTCTTTACACCTCATTTTCAAAGCTCAGGGATCCTACCTGCTAAGTAAATGCCCACAGGTCGCAAGTTACCTTAAAATACTTTTTTTTTTTAAATTCCAAGAATAAGACAACTCCAAGAAACACTTGGGTTAACTTTGGTTAGTTTCACTGCACAGAATCCGAGTCAACTACATCTAATTAGGATAATTCTGAAAAGAATTCAGAGGAACACCTAGGTGGCTCAGTAGGTTACGCATCCAACTTCAGCTAGATCATGATCTCATGATTAGTGAGTTTGAGCCCTGTATCAGGCTCACTGCTATCAGTGCAGAGCTTGGGTCCTCTGTGTCCCTCCCCCACCCCCCGCCGCCACATTGGGGTGCCTGAGTGGCTCAGCCAGTTAATCATCTGACTCTTGGTTTTGGCTCAGGCCATCTCATGGTTCTTGGGCTCAAGCCCCACGTTAGGCTCTGTGCTGATAGTGAACAGCCTGCATGGGATTCTCTCTCTCCCCCTCCCTCTCTGCCTCTTCCCTGCTCACACACTCTCCCTCAAAAATAAATTAACATTGGGAAAAAATGAATTCAGAGAACATCAGACTCCCAAAATGTGACATCACAGGCCATACTATTTTCCAGCTGAGTCTGAAAATTCTTCGACCTTTAAGAACTATAAACTCATCTCTGCCCTGCACATTGCATCTGATGATGATCAACTTATGAGACTACCATCTGGTTCCCAACATTTTTTTTCTCTTCCCTTTGGAGTTATGTCCCTCTTCCCCTTTATTTGAATTATCTTTCAGATTCCTAGTCTTGTTCTGTCCTTTTTAGGACACTTGAGAGTCTCAGTGTTCTAAAAAGTAGGAACAGTATCATCAGGATGACAAGAGCAACAGTCATCAGCAATGACAACGTTCTGTACACATGCTATCACTACATCACTAATTGCAACATGACCACAAAACTCTGGGGCTTGGAGGAGCAAAGAGATGATGAGGTCATCCAGACCATTAGTCAGTCTCCGTAATTGCTAGCATACAGTTCCAACGTTTCCAGTAGAAACCCTTATTTCAGGATTTTACAACTTGGCATATCCAATCTCCTGTCGACTTAAACTTGACATGAAAAGCCCCAGGCATAGGAACATTATCAGCTCATTCTGCGTTCTATAAAAAGGGGGGGGGNATAAACTCCAATCATTCACAAACGGCTCTGTTGAAAAATGACATTTTATAAGTGGCCATTCCTCAGGTGACCATTCTACCATTGGTGCCATGACCGTTGCCATCCATCACCCATAGAGAATTCTAGAAGGCAGGAGCCACACATACCATCAAATTCCCTCCTGGGCTCTTGAGGGAGAATACATCATTTTCGGCCAGGCCTCTGTGTCCATTGTTTGCAGCCCATGAAAATGCTCTCTGCATATTAAGGATTTATTTCATCTCCATTTCATCTTCTTAAATGTGTATTTACACCAAAAATAGGACCTACAATCCGTTTTGCAGCTGGTTCAGCCCTTTGCGTCCCTCATCAGCACTAGTCTCCTGGTGATGACCGGAGGCCACAATTAACCAAGCAGCTGCCCTTGGCTAGCCTCTGCTCAGGGTGTTCAAACCCATCAGACAATTCTCACCATGTCATTATTATTGCTAAGCAACAACTGGCTAGCACTGACCCTGACTGAGCGAAGCAAATGGTGTTTCAGAAATTCTACAGTTTTTAACGGATCATCGTACAAAGACCCAGCTGACCACCTGGGGAAAGCAAGCAGTAGTAATAAACCAATTCTGACCAAAGTCATGACTGCAGTGTTTAGGATATCCCCATGAATAAGAACGTCTGCAACCCCCCACTCCCCACTCCCACGTGCCACGCAGGCTGACAAGGGCAGGTTCTCTTAGCCTGGGCACATATTTATTAGTCATTTTACACATGATCAGAACCATCCCAACTCAAGAATCAATTCCCATCTAGAGGGGTCTATCATCTAGTCCTCAGGATACAGAAATGCATCCAGCAATGAAGGGGAAAGATCAACACAATTATTAAATGTGCATTTTTCAGAGGGGAAGGAGCCAAAAATGGGGAGGATAGACAGCAGATCTTCAAACAGCAGGAATCTAAATGACAGTCTCTGGCTACAAGAGCGAAGCGATGGGCTATGTGTGGGGTGGATGTGAACTTTCGAGTTGCTGTCACACGGCTGAAGGGCTGGCAAATTCTGAAATCTGAGAGCTGGCTAGAAATGGAGACCCGTGGGAGCTGCCCCAGAACTACCCAGTCAGAATCTGCATTTCCACAAAACCCACAGGGGATTTTTATGTGGATTGAAGTCTGGGAGGCGCTACTATAGACAAGGGAGTGAGCACAGGGAGTGGGGAGCATGGGACTGAGAGCTGAGTTCACCACACACTTTGGTCACCTATTTGCAGAGACAACTTGACAAATCATTATAATTTGATAGAGTCTGTGTTTCCTCACCTATGGAGGAGGGTTAGAAACGCTTCTCAAGATTCTGTGATAGAGGTAGGCTCTTTGTCATTTAAAATCTTATTTGAAAGCTGACCGTGTGCCCAGTATCACATATAAAATCCCACTTCAAGCCCAGACAAGAGATCCATGTGTGTGATTCTGCTGGGTACTGGTTTTGCTGTTTCTGAAGGGCTGTTTTAGCATCCCTGTTAACTAATGAGAACCAGACACAGAATAGTTCGTGGAAGAAAAGCCAGGCACGGCTCTCTGTGTTGGGGTGCCTCCAGCCCCTTTTATCCACCTGTGAGTGGGCACTGACTTTATTACCTACTTTAGATCTGCACATATTTATTGTGTTTTCCTTTTGCCTAGAGTGTGCATAACCCACATCCTAGGAATGAGTTCATTTAAATACATAGTCTGTAAGAGTTTGAACTGCATGGATCCATGTACGTGGAGTTTTTTTTCAACACAGTACAGTAGATGTATTTTTTTTCTTTTTCATGATATCCTCAATATTTTCCTTCTTCGGGCTTACTTTAAGGATATAGTATACAGGAATGCCTGGGTGGCTCAGTCAGTTGACCTTTTGGCTCAGGTCATGATCTCGCAGTTCTTGCGTTCTAGCCCCACATTGGGCTGTCTGCCATCAGCACAGAGCCTGCTTTGGATCTTCTGCCTCCCTCTTTCTTTGCCCCTTCCCTGCTCTCTTTTCTCAAAAATAAACAAACATTATAGGGCTCCTGGGTGGCTCAGTCAGTTAAGTGTTCGACTCCAGCTCAAATCATCACCTAACAGTTCATGGGTTGAGCCGTGCTGACAGCTCAGAGCCTGGAGCCTGCTTCAGATTCTGTGTCTCCCTCTCTCTCTACCTGCTCACACACACTCTCTCTCTCTCAAGAATAAACAAGCATCTTAAAAAATAGTAAACATGAAAGAATATATTTTATGATACTCTTTTAAGGGTTATATTCTTATACTATACATACACCTTTAGTGTATTCTTCTACTATTCACATAATACATGTAATTTACAAAATACGTGTTAGTCAACTGCTACTGTTTATGCTATTGATAAGGCTTTCAGCACACAATAGGTTTTCATTAGTTAAGGTTTTGGAGGGTCCAAAATTCTACTTTCAGAATTTTGACTGCATGGTTGGGGGAGGGGGAAGGTCAGCATCCCTAATCTCCACTTTGTTCAAGGGTCGGCTATATATATATGTATACATATGTATACATATATGTATACATGATATATATGTATACACACACACATACACACACACGTGTTTTAGGATGTGGCTGGCCTAAATGGAATGACAAGGGAGAGGGATATTAGGACACCCACATTTACTGAGCACACACCAAGGGGCAGTTTTGTAAGTAACACTTTCTATAAATTACCTCCTTTAGTTTATCAGCAACCCTTCAGGAAGGTGCGATTATCCCTAGCAAAATAGGACACCTCAGCCCTGAAGTTCAATCCTTTCCCCAAAGTCATGTGGATAAGGAAGTGATGGAGATAGCTTTGGATCCCCAGTGTCTTTTTCTCTGGAAGCCTTTCCCCTTGCTCCAAACTCTGGCTCAAGTCAAGAAACCTGAGGCTCCAAAGGGAGAGCATTACCTATCTCCCCACCAACAGGGCATCCCAATTTCCTCCAAGAATTCTTTGTAAACCAATGCTTCTGCAACCTGGCTATACCTTAGAACCACGTGGGGCGGGGGAGGCTCTGACAATCCAGATGGCCAGCTAAACCCCAGACCAATCAAATGGGACTCTCTCCCGTCTCTCCTGTTTGAACACATTTCAGGCTTAGTCATCCAAGTTTTAGCTGAAATACCACGGAGGCCAAGGATCTTTAGAACTGGTTTACTCTCTGACTAGGCAAACTTCTCTGCAAAAGAGCTCTGCCAGGATCAATGGCTACACAGACAATCACATATGCTGCAGGGACCAGCCATGCTGGCAAGCCCTTGCGTTTAAATCCAGGTCATCAGACCAAAATGGTACTTTCTCAACTTTTTCCAAGACTTCCTAGTTCAAGAACACATTTCTTGTATTTTTCACTGAGCCACGAAGACACCAATGAGGCCTGTGAGCTGGGTAGCTGAGCCTCACTTGAAAAGCAATGTCAGAATGAACTCCATCTACTCCAGCTGTTGCCACATCTGCTCAGCCTTGTGTATTCCCCTGCCAGCTGCCACCAATCCACATGGCTCTGGGTCTGAGATCAATAGGGCACCCACTGGATTCTGAAACACCAAGAGGGAGAATTAGTGATGGATGGAGAGCAGAGATTATATACTCTAAAACCAGAGCATTTACAAGGGGTGAGCTCTTTTGATCCATTAATGCCGAGCAATGCTTTAATTGGGACAAAGCAAATCTTAGACTGGGATTGTGGGCCATCCTGCAAAATAGGCATTTATCCTATTACTTGAACTTCTGTTAAGGACATGGATTCTACTGCCACCACAATGAGGCCCAGAGTTGCCAATTTGGAGGGTGGGTTCTCCTCATCTGTTCTGATCCCCACTTAGGAGGAAGCCCAGGCTTTTATTATTACTTTGATGAGTTTTTATTCAGGGTTAGAGATTCAGTTTTTTTTTGTTTTTGTTTTTTACCACTTTCATCTACTTTTCTCAACCAGAATTTTAGGATCTCTCATTGAATTCTGTGATTCTATTGAGAGTCATTGAATTCTCTATGTTTTACACTGGTTTCAATGAACATAGCTGGGCTTTGAGAACATGATATTATTTTCTTTTGTTTTTATCAGTGGGATTTACCTTCAGTACTGTTGCTTGGAAGGACTCCTGGTAATATGTACTTTAATCTTTGCCTGACTTCGAGTCTTTTTTTTTTTACATTTATTTAATTTGAGGGGGGAGGGGCAAGGGATAAGAGAGAAACCCAAGCAGGCTCCCCATTGTCAGCACCGAGCCCAACATGGTGCTCGAACTCACAAACCATGAGATCATACCCTGAGCCAAAATCAAAAGTCAGACAATTAATTGACTGAGCCACCCAGGTGCTCCTACCTCTGAGTCTTGACACAGGAATTCCATCCATCCCAATTTTAAGCAGGCAACTCTATGTTCACCCAGCCCCTCTGAGACAGATTCAACTATCACTAGATAGTGACTCAAAGAAGAGTTCACAACTGCTATCAAGACCCTCCAAAGAAGAAGGTAAAAATGCATCCAAAGTCAACTAGCAGGGACACCTTGCCATCTTCAGAGAGAAGGGAATTTTCCAAGCATCAGACAAGAGAATAGCCAAGCATTTCTGACTCGGATGGACTTTCTGCCCCAGGAGTCACAGATCTCTCCCATTAGAACCCCTCCCATTCCAGCCCTGGCTCTAACGCTTACCAATGATGTGGTTCCTCCAAGTTTCTCAACCACTTCTGAACTCATTGTCTCATTTTAAAATGCTGCTGTCATCATTCTGACAGGGCCTGGTGTATATATAGTATATTCTCCATAAAGGGTAGCTGTTGTTATTTCTGTCAGCACGCTCCCAACAATTCATCTCTCTGAGTCTGGTCTATGTAAATACCAGAAATTAAGGTGCCAGTGGTCCACTTATTCCCAGTTGTCCTTGGAAGCTCATGAGGCAGTGAATTCCTTAAGAAACAAGGGACCTCGAATGTCCCTCTTACCCTAAGTGTATGCTCTGCCATCACCCTATACTTTCCTCACCTTAAACTGCCCCTTTTTGGGCCAAATCAATGGGTATCTTCAACCAAGAATCTCAAGGTTAAAAATTTGGCACAGACATGCATTTACCAGCAGCACTCGTGTCTTTGAGCCTCAAAGCTTAATCACATATTTCCCTTTAGACAAGTGATCCAACAGTAGACTCCTGGGCTCGGTCAAATATTGGGTTCCTGGACTCCAATGATGAGCAAAACAGAATCAGGACTTTGTTTTATCACAGTATCCATAGCAATTTTAACAAATCAACTTAGTCTTTTATTAAAGTATAAGATTATAATGGCATAGAACAGCCCAACAACTGACTGATGGATATTTCAGCTAGATAATACTGATCGTGTTTTTCAAGAGCATCCATGGCTACTATACAAAGGAAGGAAAAGCGAGGGTCACCAATATGTCATTACAAAGTAACTTTTTATCAAACACTTTCAGTTAAAACTCTCACATCATGTTAATGAGAGGCACTGATGTACTGGTTAGGAGTGGTCACTTAGGTTCATAGCCTAGCTCTACCACTTATGTGACATTAGCCAACAACATGAATGTCTCTGTAGCTTCTAACATGGGGTTAAAACTAGCATTACCACATCAAATGTTTTAAGAGTTAAAATATTCGGGGGTATCTGGGTGGCTCAGTCAGTTAACCAACTGACTTGATTTTGGTTCAGGTCCTGATGTCAAAGTTCCTGAGACTGACCCCCACAGCAGGCTCTGCACTGACAGTATCGAGCCTGCTTGGGATTTTCTCTCTCTGCTCCTCTCCCACTCACATGTGCCCTCTGTCTCAAAATAGAAAACAGTTTTTAAAGAAGTTAATATATTCAAAGCACTTAAACTGGTGCTTAGCACATAATTAATACGATTTAAGTACTTGCTTTCACAGCTACTAATAATTCATAAAAGCCTGACAGCATTTGTTTTTGAAGGGAAGTATTGCTAAGGTATCAGGTTAGGGTGGTGGTGGTGGTAGATCCTTCACAAAATATAAACCAACACATTACCACACAATGAATTCCTTCTTGGGTTGTGGTTCATGCTCCTATTTTCTTCTGTCTACTCCAAGAGCATTTGGTAGGTGTATTTTTCCATCTATCATTTGCTGCTTCTGTATGTTTTCACTTCAGCAATTAGGTATCAGTGACACTCCAAACTTTAAGAAAGCTTTTTGTTTTTTTCATTGCTTTAATATCTAGCACCTAGTAAGTGCTCAATAAATCTTTGGATGACTCAAAGAATGAGCTGTATTTAATGCTAACTTATTTCTAGTCAATGAATGTGAATAACCTCACGGATTTACTAGTATACAATTCATTGATGATCTAAGACTGTTAGCTTCTTGAGGGCAATTGGGACAGCTGAGAGGACAGAAGTCCTTCCCAGGTACATAGGAACCTCCATGACCTGCCAACTTTCTACTTTCTACCCTTCTTTATCATCTCAGCCTTACTGAAACTAAATTGCTTCTCTTTTCCTAAATAGGCTGTGTACACCCCTGAACTATTGCTCAATTTCCTTTGACTTTTTTTTATGCAAAACTCAGTCATTCTCCAACTCTAAGTAAGTGACCTGCTTATATAGAAGAAGAACGTGAGGGGCCTGGGTGGCTCAGTCAGTTAAGCGTCCGACTTTGGCTCGGGTCATAATCTCATGGTTTCAAGCCCCACTTCGGGCTCTGTGCTGACAGCTCAGAGCCTGGAGCCTCCTTCAGATTCTGTGTCTCCCCCCACCCCCGCCCCGCGCTCCTCCCATGCTATACTCTGCCTCTCTCTGTCTCTCAATAATGAATAAAAACGTTTAAAAATTTTTTTAAAAAGAATGTATTATTAAGTAACATTCTTCTAACTCTAAGAAATATTCTCTAAAGGCACCTGGATGGCTTAGTCAGTTGAGTGACCAACTCTAGATTTTGGCTCAGGTCATGATCTCATGGTTTGTGGGATCAAGCCCCATATAGGGCTCTGTGCTGACAGTGCAATTTCAGCCTAACAAGCCCAGTGAAACATTGTATGGTTTAAAACAAGATTGTTTTATTATTTCTCATGTTTTATAGGTTGACTGGTCTAGTTTTATAGTTCACATGTCGGGGGGGGGGTCCCATAAGTTTGCAGGAAGACCTTATCTAGAACAGTAGTCAGCGAAAAACTTGGCTGGAATGGATACCCAAAAATAGCGTGTTCTCATGTCTCCACTGATTCTGGCTGTCTGGTGGGGATTCAGCTGTGGCTGTTGATGGTAGCATCTACAAGGGGTCGCATCAGGTGACCGGAGATCCTCACATCATGGCAGATGAGTTACCCAGAGGGAGTATTACAAATATTAGCACTTGCAGGGCCAGGAAATAGAAGCTGCCAGTACTGGAGTGAGAGCCAAACCAGAACACAGGGCAAGGAACATATATACCACTTATCAATAAGAAGAGCATCACAGAATTTCAAGTTTTTATCTGTTACAAATATTATACAGGCTCCTTTAGCAATCCATATACACCTACTTTTTTTTAAATTTAGCTTATTTATTTTTGAAACAGAGAAAGACAGAACACAAGCGGGGGATGGGCAGAGAGAGAGGGAGACACAGAATCTGAAACAGGCTCCAGGCTCTGAGCTGTCGGCACAGAACCCAATGTGGGACTTGAACCCATGAACTGCGAGATCATGACCTGAGCTGAAGTCGGACACCTAACCGACTGAGCCACCCAGTCATACATACACCCACACGTACACCTACTTTTAAAATTATGTTGTGGGGCACCTGGGTGGCTCAGTCGGTTAAGCATCTGACTTCAGCTCAGGTCATGAGGTCATGGCTTGTAGGTTCAAGCCCCATGCCGGGCTCTGTGCTGACATCTCAGAACCTAGAGCCTGCTTCAGATTCTGTGTCTCCCTATGTCTCTGCCCTTCCCTCCACTCACACTCTGTGTCTCCCTCTCAAAAATAAGCAAACATTTAAAAAATTGTGTTATAATTAGAATACATTGACTTTCACTCTAAGGTCATATATATTACAGTCTACATGGCTAGCACTGAGCTGGACACAGATACCAAGTATATGTAAACTGACCTCAACTAACAAACTTGGGAGGAACAGCTATTTTTTTTTTAATATTTTTTTTATTTATTTCTAGGAGAGAGAGAGAGAGAGAGACAGCGTGAGCAGGGGAGGGTCAGAGAGAGAGGGAGATACAGACTCTGAAACAGGCTCCAGGCTCTGAGCTGGCAGTCAGCACAGAGCCCGACGCGGGGCTCGAGCCCACAAACCGCGAGATCATGACCTAAGCGAAAGTCGGAAGCTTAACCGACTAAGCCACCCAGGCGCCCCGGAACAGCTATTTTCGAAAAGAGATACAGGATTCAAAAATCTTCCAAGATTAGTATGGATGAAAGCCTATTTTAATGTTTAATTCTGTAAAATTATGGGCAGTTCTCATAACAGTAGTTTTAGTACTGAAGCTGTGTACTAGACCAGCTTAATAATCATAAATAAAACACCTGAGTTTTCATCTCTCATGGCAAATCCATTGAACTCTCCATACCCCTTCATATACCACATTCATGGTGTTTAGCGTTTTCCCCTAATAACACCATTTCCATGCATGCCCAACCAGACTTCCAACAGTCAATTCTTTCAGCTCAAAGGAAGGTAGGTATATGAGGACTGCCAGACGAAGTCCTTACCCACTGACAAACAGCCTGGGGATACAACCCAGCTCCTTTGCAGGACAGTTCTAAAGGCTGTGTTTTCAAGTACTTTCCATTATTTCTGTGTGCAGTTAAACTCCACCACTATAGAAGATGGTTTAATAATGCACCCTAATTTCAGTCTCTCCTGTATCAGCTCCCTGTTGGGAGTCATTTCTGAACTCATAGGTTGAGAAAGAACTCCTTGTGAGTTTAAGGTAAGTTCCACAGACTCTTACCATCAGAGAGCGACCAATATCCACACCCACTCAATTGTTTCTGCTTGAGTACCAACCACCAAGTCACCTTGTCGATTGGTATTAGGAGTGACTCATTCTGGCCTTGATATGCTGATTGCACTTTGTGAAGAAACTTACTGTAGGAACTTCTTTTGTGGTTTTGGGAGCAACATTGTGTTCCTGAAAGACCTGTTTTTCTTAATACCTCCCATTAAGCGATGAGCTGGCTGTTGACCCCTGCTCACAAAGAACTGACTTTTGCCTTTACTATGCTAATGCCACCTCTGGGCTATTCCCCATTCTTTTGCATATCAATGTTCTGGAAAATATTTACTGATCAAGGGATTTAGCATCAGAATGCCACTTCTGTGCCGTCCCCCAAACACTAAATCATAAAATAAAGTTGAGTCTCAGACAGTATGGAGAGGCCTGGCTGGTGACCAGAAAGAAAGAATCTCCTGCCTCTCTCATCCCTCCCTCGCTGACACTGTCCATCCTTTAGGGACCCCTGGACCCAGCCTGACCTGGACTCTGGCAGCTCCTTTTCCTAGGCCAGTGTTCCCTGCCCTCTCAAGAACTTCTTGGCCTCACAACATTGACTCAAGTAGGTGCCTTGGAAAACCCAAATGGAGATAAATAATGAAACTCTTTAGAAAGCAGAATGAATTGTCTGTGACTCAAACTTAAGATATAAGCCTAATCTGATTCTAGTCAGTCCCTATGACAGACTAAAAACAAAAACAATATCCCATCAATAGATCAATAGGTCCCTACTTGTTTGTCCCCTTTTGGTGTCAGTATTTGCAAGTAACAGGCAGAATTTTTATCCAGCCACTGAATGCTTATAGGTTCATACAGTGAAGTAATCATCTGAAAATCAATATAAATCAAACTTTAACATAAGGGGTTTTTTCCCCCATTTTTTTTAACATTTAGTTTTGTTTTGAGAGAGAGCGCGCACAAGCATGAGAGGGGCAGATAAAGAGACACAGAATCTGAAGCAGACTCCAGGCTCTGAGCTGTCAGCACAGAGCCCAATGCAGGGCTTGAACCCACAAACCACAAGATCATGACCTGAGCAGAAGTCAGACACTTAACTGTCTGGGACACCCAGGCACTCCAAAAATAAGGTTTTTCCAATGCTATTAAGGAAATGGGAGGCACCTGGGTGGTTCAGATGCTTAGGCAACTGACTCTTGATTTAGCTCAGGTCATGATCCAATGGTTTTAAACCTAGCCCAATATTGAGCTTTGTGTTGGCAGTGCAAAGTCTGCTCAGGATTTTCTCTCTCTCTCTCTCTCTCTCTCTCTGTCCTTCCCCTGCTTGCCGTTTCTTAAAATACATTTTAAAAAGAGAAAAAATGTATTATAAAATGAAATAGAAAATGGCCCCCTAGGGCCTCCACACTTTGTTTTCAATGTCTCTCTGCTAAAACACCTCCATGGGAACCTGCATAGGACCATGTGCTGACATGGGATAGTCAGGAGGTCTCCAAAGATGGTTAGACTCTGATGATTTGTGTTTAACGTACTTGGCTAGTTGTCCATTCTTCAAGTCTAAGGATAGCAGGAAGGAACAAAATGGAGCAGTCAGTAAGTCAGAATTGTCATCTGTGTCTTTTGTCAGCTCAAGGGGACAGCCATATATATAGGTTTTCTTCTTCATGTACTCTTTGGGAAAAGGCCTGATGCTCTGCTTTGGAGTATTAGAGTGGAGTGAACAAGATGGTCAGGATGGGACCTTTATACCTGCTGGCTTCCATTGTATTACCCACCTCTGTAGCCAGGCCACTTGGCCTCTTCAAGGAACTGCCCTCAATCTGCTGATATATGTCCTGTATTCAAGAGGCTCCATGGTAAGGACAAGGAACAAAGTCAACAGTGGAAGAGACTCATCCTCCCTGGGTTTGCCCGGCCTGAGGTACCAAGTACCTGGGTAGCAAAGGGCACCCACTCCAGCTCTCCCCCCACACTAGGCCTATCTGCAGCCGAAGAACAACTGACCTTTAAATCCCAACAGCCACCATGACCATTGTCAAGCTCTTGTTCTGGAAGGGCCCTATGTGCTGGCACAGAGAGCTTATCAAGAGATAGGTTAGCTCAAGGGCCAAAGAACCTAGTGTGCAATCTCCTTGCCTCTTTGTTCCTAGCGATCACCTCGGTCATGTCACTTCATTACTTTGAGCCTCAAGTTCTTCTAAATTTTATAAATAATTGAGTTCATGCTTAGTCTGATGCCAGGCACTGAGGAAGCATTTGATAAATGGTCAACATTGCCTTCTCCTAAAATGCTTTACGGGCTTTCTCAAGACTCAGATAGGCCTGATCATGTGTTTCCTGACTAGCTGTGTCCACAATCCTCAATTTCTGCCTGGACCCCAGGTTATTTTGGTAAAAGGGGCCCGATTTCTTCTTCACTCATATTTTTTAGAAAATACTAATGCCCAGACCCCATCAGCTACAACACAGTATCTGATAATTAGGTGAAATTCTTCCAAGGTATTTCAAATGCATGCATAGGGCTAAGGACCACATGATTCAAGATGATTCTACCTAACTGAAGCTAAAATATTAGAGACAGAGAGAGTCTGTCATTGTGTCTAGAAGAAATTAGTCTGATGAAACCCTGAAAACACTGTCCTCTGAGAACTGGTTGGAAGAACCAAAATGGGTTGAACCCTGGAGGGAAGGCCAAGGGCAAATTGGTCTGCGAGGACCAATCTTTATGCAAATATTTGAAGAGGCCTAAAATAACTTCTATTTTGTGTGAAATGATAACTCCTCTCTTTGTATTGCTCTGACATATAGAAATTACAGGCGTGTAGATTTAATCTCAAGACAAGAAAGAACTTCAAGTCATTTCCCCAAAGAGAAAGACTTGCTAAAACATAATGAGTTTGCCATCACTGGAAATGTGTTAGTGAGGCTAAATGATTATCTTCGGGAAGACATTGAACCGATGATCTCAAAGCTCCACTGCCAGCCTAAAATTCCATGAACGAGGATTGAAGCCTTTCAACATATTCCCTTTTGGAATACGACTATTCCTTCCCATGCACCCTGGTCAAATGGATACTTTCAAATGAAACAAAGCATTTTCAAAAGCCATTTGAAGTAACCTAGAAATAGATCCAAAGCAAGAAGTGGGTTTTTTTTTTCATTTAACTTGACCTTTGTACTCCTAGATTTCCAAGAGATTTGACAAAAGAATTCAACTTTTTTCATTCAAAAGTCAACTTTATCACCACATCTGGGTATTCTAAGTATCAATTTTATGGAAACACATGGCTACACAAATCCTGCACAACCCTGCCTTTGTGAGCTAAGTCCCTTATCACACACACTTACCTGATAGCATCTTTCTATTGAGAAGCTCACACAAAAGCAGACAAACGCAGAGGCAAAACCCTGAATTCACAAGAAGTTATTTAGGAGGAAGGGATCAGGCAGTTTTGGACAGACATCATTCAACTCTTAAAACAAAAAGGATTCTGTTCTAAATCTTCTTTGAATGTAAATACACCAAATGTGTTTTTTTTTTTTTTTATCATTTACCACTGTGCTGAAGAAACCTTTTTTCTTAATTTTTAAATGTTTATTTATTGAGACAAAAAAGAAACACAGCATGAGTTGGGGAGGGGTAGAGAGAGAGGGAGACACAGAATCGGAAGCAGGCTCCAGGCTATGAATTGTAAGCACAGAGTCCGACCCGGAGCTCAAACTCATGAACTCTGAGATCATAACCTGATCTGAAGTCGGACCCTCAATCAACTGAACCACCCAGGTGACCCTGAAGAAATCTTAAATATCCAATATGGTCCCTACCAAACTAGCCTTCCAACATGGCATGTTATGTGCCACATGTTCTATGTTTGCATTAAGTTCTCTTTGGATGTCACATTTTTATTCAGGAGTATTTTGGCACAATAATCTTTAGGAAGGAGCTGTGAGTGGTTCTGGTCAATTGCCTATTAGGATTTATTCCTCTTGGACAGGAGAATAAAGCAGAAAAGATTTCTAAAAGAAGTAACAATCACTTCCAGGGTTTGATGGTAAGATGCAAAACATCCATGTGCAGTTTTAAGAAAAGACTTAAAAACATCGAAAATCGAGGTGCCTGGGTGGCTCTGCTGGTTAAGCATCCAACTATCAGTTTCAGCTCAGGTCATGATCTCATGGTCAGGAGTTCAAGTCCTAAGTCAGGCTTGGCATGGATGGTGTAGAGCCTGCTTGTGATATATTCTCTCTCTCTCTCTGCCCCTCTCCTGCTTATGCTCACTCTCTCTCTCTCTCTCTCAAAATAAACAAGCTTATTTTTAAAAAAGGATCAAAAATCAAATGCACTGAGTTTCCCATGCATTTGAATTCAAACTCAGAGGAAAAAGATAAATACAAAATGTATTTTCTCTCTTCGTGATGGCTAGCTTTACTTCTTTATGTGGCTTAATTTTGCTGAATGAATTCAATTTATGATTTATACCTTGTCTACTCTTCTTTGCTTAGAACTTAATTTAGTCAAAGAGTTTAATTTTTTTAATGTTTTTTATTTATTTCTGAGAGAGAGAGAGAGCACGCGAGCGAGCAGGGGAGGGTCAGAGAGAGGGAGACACAGAATCCGAAGCAGGCTCCAGGCTCTGAGCTAGCTGTCAGCACAGAGCCTGACGCGGGGTTTGAACCCACTAACTATGAGATCTTGGTCTGAGCTGAAGTTGGATGCTTAACCAACTGAGCCACCCAGGCACCCCAAGTCAAAGAGTTTAGAGACATAGATTCTGACTGCCCCCGGGCACTGCAACCAATCACATTAGATACTCATGCATAGTCAGGGAAAACACAAACACCTGCCTTTTCACTTTGTTCATATGCTATGCTCTCCTCCATCCTGGTGTGACCGTGCTAGTCTTGTGTTCGCCCTCCTTACAGCAGGCTCATAAAAAGCCCTACTTACAGGGATAAACCTCTGTGTAAACTTATTTTTATAAGAAGAAAAAAAAAAACAGCCTCATACTTCTATTATTAGACAGAACAGACTTAAATACCATCGCAAGGAAGACAACAGCACTAACACACCATTTGATCGAGGTAATTGCAGGACTGTCCCTAAACTAAACCCTCATTCTTGTAAAAATAAATCTCTCTTCCAAATTAAAGTCCAATGTCTTGTTATAGACGACTGGTATAGAAACCTCGAAGTTCGCAGTGTTCATTCGCAATTCCTAAGGTACCATTATTTGGTACAGAAAATTAAGAGACTCTTTCAACACCTTTTTAAATATATGACCTATTTCAATAAATAGAATCTGTGCTAACCGCATATTCAGCTCAAAATGTGTTACTTGTAGTCCTTTCAAATTCTTGCTATATCTATGAAATCATTTTAAGAGATAAAATGCTTGGGGCGCCTGGGTGGCTCACTTGGTGAAACATCAAACTTTGACTCAGGTCATGATCTCACAGTTTGTGAGGTGGATACCTGTGTCGGGATCTCCACTCTCAATATGAAGCCTGCTTCAGATCCCCTGTCTCCCTCTCTCTCTGCCCCTCCCTGACTTGCTTTCTCTCAAAAACAAACATTTAATTAAAAAAAAAGAGAGATAAAACTCTTAACCCTTAGAGGGTAGAGAATTAAGAAAGAAGAACAAAGGGCTACAAAACTTGTGGAGCGCATCTGTTTAAATTACTGACAATTTACACAGGCTTGGCTCACCAGCTTGAAAGAAGATACCAAGACTCTCCATTGGGCTACTCTTTTGCCTGTGTCCTCAGCTCAGGCACCCAGCTCTGTTCCAGTCAGAAGGCTAGCCACAGCCCCACTGCTATGGACTGGAGGAATAGACCATGATAGAAATCCTTCTTATCGGCACTAGATGGTTTTATCACTGCTGTCACAGTAAAATGGGAAGCCAAAGGAAGAAGGGGTCGTGTTCTCTTCTATCTAGGTAGGTTTCACTCCTTTATGTCAGTCAAAACACTGGAAAGGGAGGAGGTTTCTTCAAAGCCTCAAAGCAGTACACTTGCTCTTCAGAGATGTGTGTTCATATACTCTGCTAGATCAGACTGTCTGAGAAATGGAATTTACACAGGAAGAGAATTTGTTTACGGTGTTCACTGGTGAATGCTGGGTCTGCAGAGATTTCAGCTCAGGTCATGATCTTACGCTTCATGAGTTCGAGCCCCACATGGGACTCTGCCCTGATTGTGCAAAGCCTGCTTGGCATTCTCTCCCTCTCTCTCTCAAAATAAACAAATATTAGAAAAATAATAAAGTCCTTCCAAAAAAAAAAAAACAGTAAGAAAACAGCACAACAAAACAGCAAGACAGGTATGAAAATACACATCAGAAAAATGAGAGAACTATCTCCCTGAAAACTCCAAAGAATACTGTATAACGAACATTCATTGTTCTTCACATCAGCTTCCCTTTAGATCCCGGGAATTAATACCTTCCTGATAGAACCTGTATTGGGAGGCCCCACAGGTTCCTAGCAAAGTTATGCAGTTACTGGACTCGACTAAAATCAACTAGATGTTCTTGCCTGGTATTTCATCCTTCAAGAGGAACTGGAGTTTCGGTCAGCAAATGGTCCCTGCCTGCCATCAGCCCGTTATTGTAGCTTCTTCTGGTCCAACTACTTTTGTGAGCCTCTTGCAGCACTAAATGTATTCCCTGTTCCCGACTTGATCAAGACTCTTTCCTTTTGTGTATACCCAAAGAACCCCAACTGATGCAAAAAATACTCTGACAATTATTTCTGAAGGTAACCAGAACAGAATGCCATTAGTCTCACATCTACAAGCACATAGAATACCTCTCATACATCGCTGGTGGGGATTTTAAATTGCTTCAACAACTTGGAAACAATCTTTGGCAATTTCTTATAAAGTTAACAGTTTTCTGTGACTCGTAATTCCACTCCGAGGTATGGACCCAAGAGAAATGAAAACTCATGTCCACAAAAAGGACTGGTAATAGAATTTTTACAGCAGCTGTTTTTTTTTTTTTTTTATATTGTAATGGGAAAAAACTGGAAATAACCCAAACATCTGTCAATGAAAGATCGGATAAATGCTTTCTGGTACCTTCACATAAAGGAATACTATGGGGCTATAAAAATAAACTCCTTTTATACACTATAACATAGATCATGCTTTTAAACACGATGCTGATCAAAAGCAGTCATACTAACAAGAATATTTTCTGTGTGATTCTACTTATATGAAGTTCAAAAAAAAAAAAGACAAAGCTTATTTCAAGATCTAGTTGAATATGAAGTTGAGGATCAAGTGGTAGGGAAAATGAAAGTAATCTCTGTGATTAAAAAGCTCTACATCTCGATGAAGGAGGTAGCTACACAGGTATATACCTTTATGAAAACTTGTAAGAGGTGTAACAGCATGAAAACTCCTAGTCTCAATAATTCAGCCTCAAAATAAAAGAACAAAGAGAAATACAAGACATAGAAAGAAAAGCAATTGTTATGGATGTCTTTAGCAGAACCCTATGCACCTTCTGCTTGACAAACCTAGTAGGTCATCATTTTAATAATTTTACACCTTGAATTTGTATATTATGTGTTTAGTTTCTCAACAGAACCAGCAAATTAAATTTTCTATTCAATAGGAATCCATTTTAAATAGATGTTTTTTTAAAAAGAACATGAAACAACAGTGATATCAACATAGTATCATGACATCAAAGTCACATCTCTATAAAAAAAATAAACAGATGAATAGCACTTCATCGAAACAGGAAACTTATGCTCTGTCAAACACCCTGGGAAGGGAATAAAAAGACCAGCTATATACACCTGCAGAAAAGATTGGCTTATCACCTATCTGATAGAATACTTGTATCCGAATAAAGAGCTGTGTAAATTCAACAGCAAAGGACCAAAAAGTACACTTAGAAAATGGACCCAAAATGCAGCTGGACATTTCACTGAAGTAGAACACATGAATGGCCAATAAGCACATAGAGAGATATTCAACATAATTAGCCATTAGGGGTATGCAAATTAAAGCTGAGATACCACTGCACCCTGGCTGGAATGGCTAAAATAAAACATACTGGCCATACCAAGGCCTTTCAGCAGTGTGGACCAAGCAGACATCCAGTACATCGCTGGAATTTAAAATGGGTCAGTTACTCTGGAAAACACTTGAGCCATTTCTTATAAAATTAAACAAACACCTTCCATAAAACACAGCACATGCTTTCCTAGGTATTTATGCTCCAGAAATGCCAACTTATACACAGAAAAAGTTGTATATGAGTATTACAGCAGATTTGTGAATAGACAAAAACTGTGGCAGGGGGTTAGTGGGACAGTCCTCCAAGGATGAATGGACTAATGAACTGTAGTGCATGTATACAACGGCCTAATAGCAGCAGCAATAAAAAGGAACTCTTCATACACTCACCAAGTTGCATGAACCCCAAAGCATTATGCTCGGTTGGGGGGCGGGGAACACCATTCTCCAGGGTTACACACTCTAGGAGTCCATTTAAGTAATATTCTCTAGATGACAGGATTTGAGTGACAGAGAATCTACCAGTAGTTGAAAAGGGTCAGAGTTGGGGTTAGTGTATCTATAAAAGAATAACATGAAGCTGGGCACTTGGGTGTCTCAGTCTGTTGAATGCCTGACTCTTGATATCAGCTCAAGTCATGATGTCATGATTCATAGGAGCAAGCTCACTGTCAAGCTCTGTGCTGACAGTACAGAGCCTGCTTAGGATTCTATCTTCCCCTCTCTGTCTCTGCACCTCCCCCACTCATGATCTCTGTCTCCCAAAGTAAATATTTAAAATATACGTACTTTTTAAAAAGAATAGCATGAGGGAACTGATTTGTCCAAGGCGAAGAATGCCATACATCCATTGTGGTGAATTTGATACAAATGTATACATGTTAAAAATTTGCACAGATGAGGTACACTTGGATGGCTCAGTTTGTTAAGCATCCCACTTTGGCTCAGGACATGATCTTGTGTTCGTGGGTTCAAGTTCCACACCAGGCTCTGTACTGACAGCTTGGAACCTGGAGCCTCCTTCCGATTCTGTATCTCAGTCTCTCTCTGCCCCTCCCTTGCTCATGCTCTGTGTGTGTGTCTCTCTCAAAATTAAACATTAAAAAAAAATACACAGATGTAACAAATAGACCAGACAATGGTGACATATGCAGATATAAATGTACCTTTTCCCAAAGGCACCCCAAATCTACACCTATATATGGAACAAATTCTCCTGAGAGGAATCCCCTAACTAGCTGAACAACTCCTATGTAGGAGATGAACGGGGGAAGAAAACAACATCAAAAGGCATAGGAAAGGCTAAAACACAATCTTGCCATAAAACCCACCCCGGACACAATGACCTGCAACTGGAAACAAACTCAAAACTTTGAGTATCTCCCTGTGGAACAAAGGATTTGAACCTCACATCTGGCACCTCAACTTTTTAAGACCTTCACCTGAGAGGCGAGCTGCCAAAACATCTAGCTTTGAAAGCCAAGAGAGCTAGAACTCATGAGACACACAACACCAAGAGTGAACTGAGAAATAATTCTTAAAGGGCCCGCATAGACTCACTTCCCAACTACCTGCCAGGGCCCAGCACAGAGGCAGTCAATTGAAACGCATGCCATTTTGTGGTGACAAGGGCCTGTTTGCTTACTTTAAAACTTCTGCCTGAATGGCAGGTATCTAATTTAACAGACATCTCCAAATGAAATACTCTCCAAAAACCACAGAAGTTCATGGGCATCATCTTTACAATCTTCCTCTGCCCCGTGCAAAGTTACTGGGCTCTCCAAGAGAGGAGCCTGGGTAGATGTCTCACAACAAACCTTTTGTGGCCATCACCTACAGCTGACATGCCTTAATAGCCTGGCTCTGGGGGGCCAGAGCGTTTATGTTCCCAAGTTCAAGGGGGATGGTAGGAAACACATCAACAGATTTTAATTAGCCAGGGATTTTCCCAGGGATGATTGGTGCAGAGAGAAACACCCATGTCCCAGTCTTTGGCTGAAAGAGATTTGCCTATTGTAAAAGCTGCTGCCTCAGTGTCCAGCATCCAATCAGCCCAATTCCAGATGCTGACTGAGATCCTTCCCTGTGAAAAACTAACAAGTCTTGGCATGTCCTCCACTATGGGAGCCACTGATGACAAAGTAGTCTGCTTGGGCCATCACAAAGTTTTGGGAGACAACAAGAGCTGGGCAAGGTTCAGTAAGTTTCAGTTTCTCAATTGTTGAATCATCAATTCAACCATCCATTAAATGGGTTCCACAGTAATCAGATGGGATTTATTCCAAGAATGCAAGAATGGTTTAATATTTACAAGTGGATACAATATCCCACCTAACAAATAAAGGGTAAAAATCCTATGAACATAGATGCAGAACGTGTCAAAAGAACTCAACATTAATTTATGATAAAAATCTTCAACACAGTGGGTATATAGAGCATGTTCCTAAATCTAATAAAGGCCATATGTAACAAGCTGGCAGTTATTATCATACTCAAGAGTGAAAGGCTGAAATGCTTTCCTGGAAAATCAGCAAGAACAAAAGAATACCCACTCTTGATGCTTTTATTCCACAAAGCATTGGTAGGCTTAGCCAGAGCAACTTAAATAAAAAGGATCCCAGTTATAAAAAACAACTGAACCTTCATTTACAGCTGATGTAATCTTATAGATAACCCTCAAGACCCCCCTAAAATAAAACTGTTAGAATAAATGAATTTAGTAAAGTTGAAGGATATAAAAATCAACATGTAAAAATCAATTTTATTTCTCTACATTAACAGCAAACTATACAAAAAAATTATGAAAACAATCCCATTTACAGCAGCATTTAAAAAATAAAGTACTTAGGAATAAACTTAACCAAAGAGGTGACAGATCTCTACACTCAAATCTTTAAGTTGATGATGCAAGAAATTAAAGACCATGCAAATAAATGGAAAGATCTTCCATGTTCATGGATTAGAAGAATATTGCTAAAGATGCCCTTGTTACCCAAAGTCACCTATAGATTCATTTCAGTCTCTATCAAATTTCCAATGCATACTTCCAGAAGTAGGAAAATAATCCTAAAACACATATGTAAGTACAAAAGACTGCAAATTACCAAAGCAATCTTGAACAAAAAGGACAAAGTTGAGGTCACCACACTACCCACTTTCAAAATATACCATAAAGCTATAATAATCAAAACAGCAAGATAGTAGGGTAAAAACAAACATATAAACCAATGGAACTGAGTAGAGAGACCAGACATAAGCAGACATATTTTAGGCAAATTAGTTTCCAACAAAAAAATCCAAGAATACACAATAAGGAAAGGTCAATCTCTACAATAGTGCTAGGAAAACCTAGACAGTCACATGAAAAAAAAAAAAAGCAACACTCTTTTACACAAAAATCAACTCAAAATGGGTTAAAGCCTTGAACATAAGACTTGAAACCATTACAATTCCTAGAAGAAATCAAAGGTAGTAAGGTCCTCGATATCTGTCTTAGCAATCTGTTATTGGGATTTGACAATAAAAGCAAAAGTCAACAAGTAGAACCACATCAAACTAACCATCTTCTGCACAGCAAAGGAAACCGTCAACAAAATGAAAAGTTGACCCATCAAATGAAGTAGATCTTCTCCAATGACATATCCAAAAAACGGTTATCATCTAAAACATATTACGATCTCCACAATTTAAGAGCCAAAAAAAGCAATTATAGAACAGCCGATGATTTAAATCAACATTTTCCCAAAGACATATAATATAGATAGCCAAGAGGTGCATGAAAAAAAGCACCCAACACCAGGGAAATGCAAATCAAAACCACAGTAAGACAACACCCCATACCTGCCAGTATGGCTAGGATCATGAAGACAAGAAATTACAAGTGTTGGTGACCATGTGGAGAAAAGGGAATCCTGTTCACTGTTGGTAGAAACATAAACTGATATAGCCACCCTGGAAAACAGTATGGAGTCTACTTGAAAATATTAGAAGTAGAACTACCATATGAACCAGCAGTTCCAATTCTGGGTATTTAAACAAAACAAAACAAAAAAAAAAAACCAAAAAAACAAAAAACAACAGAACAAAAACAAACAAAAACACTGATTTGAAAAGGTATCTGTCTCTCCCGTGTTTACTACAGAACTATTTACGATAGCCAAGACACAGAAACAATGTAAGTATCCATCAACGGATAAAGTTGGCTATGAATATCCAAGGGGGTATTATCCAGCTATGGTAAAGAGGAAAATTGTAATTTCCATCAATATGCATACATCTTAAGGGCACTATTCAAAGTGAAGCAAGTCCGACAGAGAAAATTAAACACCACATAGTCTCACTTATACGTGATATTGGAAAACAAAGAACTCATAAAATCAGTAGAAAATTGACTGCCAAGGGCTCAGAGGTAGAGGGAATGAAGACATGTTGGACAAAAGGTATAAACTTTGTTATAATGTAACTAAGTTCCAAGGATCTCATATATCATATGGTGACTACAGTTAACAATACTGTATTATGGAGGTGACCGGGTAGCTCAGTCGGTTAAACTTCAGATTCTCAATTTTGGCTCAGGTCATCATCTCCTAGTTCATGGAATCAAGCCCTGCATTGGGCTTCTGCACTGACAGTGCCAAGCCTCCTTGGGATTCTCTGTCTCGCGCTCTCTCTGCCCCTCTGCCACTCTTCTCTCTCTCTCTCAAGCTAAATAAACATTTTTTTAAAAAATTTTAAAAAATTTTTAATTAAAAAATACTATATTTCCTAAATATAGTATTTATACTCTATATAACTATATATAACTATAGTAAAGTTTCTAGGAGTCAATCTCTTAGGTTTTCATCACAAGCAAAAACAATTCTATGTACAGTCATAGATATTAATTAGACATTGTGGTGATCATTTCACAATATATACACACATGGAATCATTATGTTAATTTCAGATGTACAATTTCTAGTTCTAGGTCATTTTATCTCAATTTTTAAGAAGGGTGGAAAGGAGCTGAGAAATATAAAATTTAGGATATCCATTGCCTCAGAGAGGGTAGAAGAGGTTAGGTGACAAGGGGCACACAGAATGTTAGATATTGTTATTTTTTATATTTTCATCTGAACAAGATTTTTTCTCATTATCACTGCTTTTTAAAAATCTTTTTAGAGAACTGGAGAGGTGTTATCATTTTACTTGGAGAAATACAGAAACACCTAATGGTGTTCCACACCCAAGCTCTTCTCAAAGTCTCAAATTCAAATATTCTTTCTCAGAAGCCTTCAAGTCTACCTATACTTTACATATATTACTGCCTTCCTTTACATTGTGGTTGAGAAAATATGCTCACCTTCCTCACTGTGTGTATACTTTAAATTTGGTCTGTGAAAGTAAACTGATATTTGTTTTGTTAAATACAGAAGATCTGCTGGAAAATTAAATTCGAAGTGGCCTATCTGGCATGTTTTTTCATTTTTAAATGAGGATTTTGAATTCATTACCCATTAGTTGTAATAGACATTCAGAAGACATTTGACAAGCCATAATATCCATTGTTGGTGGAAAGTCTCAACAAAGTAGATTGAGAAGGAACACACCTCAAAATAATAAAGATCACAGATGAAAAACCTGCAGTTAACATCACACTCAAGGGTGAAAAATTCAGAGCCTTTCTTCTAGTATCGGGAAGAAGACAAGAACATGTCCTCTCTCACCACTTCTAGTCAATGTAATATTGGAAGTCCTAGCCACAGTAATCAGACAAGGAAAATAAAAGGCATCCAAAGTCCAACATAAATTTTGCAGTTTGCATATGACATGTAATATATAGAAAACCCTGAAGACTCTACCAAAAAGACACTACAACTCATCAAAGAATTTAATAAAGTCATGGGATACAAAATATACACCCATCTGTTGCATTTCTATACTAATAATGAAGTAGCAGAAAAATTAGGAAAACATTCCCATTTACAATGGCATCAAGAATAATGAAATACCTAGGAATAAACTTAACCAAGGAGTTCAAAGACCTGTACCCTGAAAACTAAACAACACTGACACAATTGTTTCCATCAAGTGTCCAAGTAGATTACCACTATTTTCAGTTTTTACATACATACACAGACATCATTTTTTTACAGAAATGTTAAATGGAAGATATACAACTGCCTCATTAACCTCTTGGCTACCATACCTATTCAAGATGAAAAACCAGGAACCAAATCAATCATGTCAGGAATACAAAACAGTATAGTTTTGCTTGTTCTAATTAATGAAAAAATAATACTGGGGTGCTTTGGTGGTTCAGCTGATAAAGCATCCAGTACTTGGTTTCAGCTCAGGGCATGATCTCATAGTTCTGGAGATCGAGCCCCATGTCGGACTCCACACTGAAGGGATTCTCTTACTCTCCCTCTCTCTCTGCCCCTTCTCACTTGCTCATTCTCTCTCAAAATAAATACATAAATAAACTTTAACAAAATACTTATTTCAGGGTTCTTTTTATGCCACTTAAAGTGGGAAAATACTGCTTTGTCTTGCACACTTGCAAAAAGAAAAATACATGTGAACCAACTTTTTGTAGGCTTGTCACTTGTTAGAAACAGGTCTCATTTAAATGAATCTAAACCAGTGATCAGCTAACTTTTTCCATAAAGAACCAGATAGTAAGTATTCTGAGTGTTACAAGTTGTAAGGAATCCACAGCCCCTACTCAACTCTGCATTTTTAATGCCAAGCCACCATCGACACTGGTCAACAAAAAGTTGTGTGGTTATGTTCCAATAAAACTTTGTTTACAAAAACAGGCTGTAGACCAGAATTGGCCCAAGGGTCATTATTTGCCAACCTCTACTCTCAAATATTAGATTTTCAACAGCTGGTTTGTGTGTGCATGGACGCACAAACTTATATGACTTCTATGTATCCATCTCTATACTCTTCCCAAAACCAGAATGACTCTGTTTAAATTTAACTTCCTGTGTGGAGTGTATTTAGACATCATCCCGAATGAATGTCTACTCCTACGGCCATACAGTACATCACATATATGTACACATATATTTAGGGACATACCCCTAAATATAAATGGATAGTAACTATGATGAACAAGACCATGGAAGTCTGGAATCAATAAAATTTAACTTAAGTTGGCAATGACTAGATCAATATTCCAAAATGCACACTATTTCCCTCAGCTCTCTTCCCTACCCCTGCCCCATTCCACAGAACTAGCTCTCAAAATCTCATTTATTCTACCTTCATTTTCCCCTTTCATTATGCTTGCTGGAATATGACTGCCACATGCAGACCAAGGAAGCCTGGTTAAGCAGATTATACTTGAGTTACTCTTCTATTTAATCAAGTATTGAAGTACTACTCTAAAGCTTGTTTTTAAGATGAATGATTTGGGAAAGGATTTCTTTTAATTATGTATTTACACTATAAAAAAAGAAACTGTGTTTTCTCAATTTCATACCTCCTGCAAATCCTTTGTTAGCTCTTTTTACTCAGTTGAAGTGGAATTACAAGATCTCTCTCATAAAATTAAGTCTGAAATGTGCTACCATCTCTTTTTATTGGAATGGACTTTTCCTGTGATTTTTAAAGTAAGTGAACACATGATTTCAACACTGGAGTAGGAAGCGAGGTAGGCAGCTTCACAGTGTGCCCAGCAAAACCCCCTATTCCGTTTAACGCTCTACTCTCACCATTAACCTGAAATTCTTAATGATTTTCAACAAGAGCTCCCAGTATTTTGTAGCAGGCTTTGAAAATTATGTAGCCGGTCTTCTGGGTCAAGATTAGAACTCAACAAAGGGAGATAGATTTCCCCAACAAGATAGATTCAGGAGGTTCAGTTGCTGTAATCTCAAGAAAAGATCCCAGGCCTTGTCTTCAAAGTTCTCTGCTATTATCAAGTCTTCAGAAGGTGGAGGAGGCAAGAAGGGGACTGAATAGATGGAAACTTGTCATTTCATTTCTGAAAAATAGACCATGGAGTCATTTGGTTTCCATGGAAAGCATCAGAAACAGCCAGCTTTTCAAAAGGGACTTTTCTTCCTCACTCTAAGTGGTTTGCCTGCTACGGTGAATGGAGAACAGGTGGGCAATATTAGTATTGCAAATCCCAAAAGAATCAGGAAGTTGTGCTTTTCTTAGACCAGGCTTTGGAGCAGGTATGATGAGGCAGGCAGCTAACACATCAACATGCGAGTTTGTCATTGTCATAATGTAGTATTTTTCTAGATGCGAAGTATCCAAAACCCTGAGCCTGTGGTATCATATCAATCCTCCTGAACTGAGGTAGGAACCCTAAAATCAGGAGCATGGGGACATCCTAAGACATTTGGGATTCTAGAGGAGCAGATCAGAGGGCACATCACAAGAGATCCAACCTAAGATCAGCAGGGCTGGAATGGGTGAGAACAGTCTTCACTCATCCTTCGAAAACTAAAACCCATTCTCCCCATCCCTCCTGCGCTTGCTTCCTTCAATGTCCATCATACTTTGCAAACTCCACAAAGGCAGGAATCTTTCCTGACAGTATCCAGTGCTCCCACAACAATCCTTGCCTCATACCCAGTGCTGAATAAAATACTGAATGAGGGACACTGTGTGGTGCAGTTGGTGAAGCCTCCGGCTCTTGATCTTGTCTCCGGTCATGATCTCAGGGGTCATGAGCTGGCTTGGGATTCTGTCTCTCCTTCTCTCTGCCCCTCCCCCATGTGTGCTCCCTCGCTCTTTCTTGAAATAAACTTAAAAAATAAAATAAAATATGGAATCAATGACCACACCACTGTGAGCATCTTCTATTGTACTTGGCCTGACACAAACCTCTTCCTGCTGGGACAAAGCAGCTATGAATCAAAAGCTTCGAGAAGAAAACAAACTGTACCAAGCAGAGAGCAGTGACTGATAATTACTGTGAAAAAAAATCAGAAAACTTTGAGCTAGGTCTGAAAATGTGGAGATGGAAAGGGATTTCAGGGGGCTTCCCTGGTGCTCCTGATGGGTGCTCCCAAAGTCCTTTTAAAATGTGCAAACCCAGAACGTGTCACTACAAAGCCTGCTGTCTACTTCCAGTTAACTGGTGTAGGTCAGCGCAGGAGTTAAATTAAAACTGGCTTCTAAAAGCCAAATACTTCTAAGCTCTCAGGTTCGCTAATGGTGCTTAATCCTTGCTGGATGCCTCAGGCTTATGTCTGGCTTTGTTAGTTTATTTGTGACTGCTCCTCACATCAGGGGCCCAATTACCTCTTCAGGGCTCTGTGTCATCCTTTCTGGGACTGAGGGCTCTTAATAGCTCTCTGCCAGGGCCATTCTCCATGTTGCTCCAATCCCCTCCTTCATGCTGCCTGGCCAGAATGTAGTCACAAAACACACGTTACCCATCATCTCTTCTGCTCAGAACCTTCTATGCTTAAGCTTTCATAACCCAGCCCCTGCTGGGTTGTTTAGTTTAGCTCTGGGTGTTTGTTTTACACAATGCAAGAGCACTGAACAGAAAAGCACTGGGAATCCAGAGCTGCTAGCATTGTCTCTTGAATTCAGTGTCTTTGTAAGTCACGTACAGGTCAGGGCTTCTGGCCCCAAGTGCCACAAAGGTCCTTATTTCACACAAACTTGAGATAATGGGGTGAAAGAGCTCTGTGGCTCCCAAAGGCTAGAGAGCAGGGACCCAGGTGTGAACCTCACTGCTTCTAGCCATGACTGGTGTGGCCATGGGTCGGGTCTGGTATCACAGAGGACTCTGAGGACAAATAGTATCACACAACTCAAGCTTATGTAAGCAATCAATCAATAAATGCCTACTTGCCACATTCACAACTGGGAACATAGAGTCAAAACGCAGTCTTTGCTGCATTTGACCAGAAAGGGGACAGGATTTCTTTATCTACGAGCCCCCATTTTTTTCTCTCTCTCTCTGCAGGCACAGTTCCTTTGTGCCTTGGTGTACTCCCATGAAATGTGGCCATTCCTGCTTCTGATCTTACATCTGACCACTCCATCTGTCTACCCCTCTGGGTTCTAAAGCCACCATCTGAGGGTGACTGCTAAGTGTGAGTCAACTGTCCACTTGAGAACTTCCCTATTAAGGCACAGATAAATGAGCATGGCTTCTAAGGACCCATCCCCAGCACAGATACCCAGAGCCTATCACAAATTTGAGCCAAGTCTAGGAGGAGACCATCAACCCCATGCAGCACTTTGAACCTCAAGGAAGAAGAAAGAGACACAGTGGGGTTCAGGGTCCAAAAGACAGACTCCATCAGTCCTCACAGAATGTCGTGACCTCAATCCTCAGGAACTGATTAGAGAATCTTCAGGCCAAGAGGTTGAAATCCAGAAAGCCTGAAAAGTCCATCTGTATTATTCTCCTAGGGCTGCCCTGACAATAAATTACCCCAATTCAGTAGGTTAAAAGAACAGGAATTCATTCAGCTCTGGAGGCCACAACCCTAAATTGAGGTGCTGGTAATGTCACATTGGCTCCAAAAACTCTGAAGAAGAATCTTTCCAAGGCTCTTCCATTCTGATGCCTCCCCCACATCACTTGGTTCGTGGATGCAAAGTTTCAACCTCTGCCTCTATTTTCAGAAGGCCTTTTGCTTTTTTGTCTGTGCCTTTTCTTCTTCTATTTTAAGGCCACAATTGTCATCAGATTTAGGGCCCACTTGGTTATCAGAAGAGTCTCCTCTCTAGACCCTGAACTTTTCCAAAATAAGGTCCCATTCACAGGTTCCAGGAGTCAGGGTGGGGACCTATCTTTTAGAAAGGTCACCACTATTCAGCTCGTGACAGAGTCTGTTTCACTGAAGAACACAATCCCAAAGCTCAAAATCTATACAGTCATGTGAGTAACAAGGGCCCGTTCTGGCCTAGGGTCTGTGATTGGACCATGTGAGGATGTGGGGTGAACACCATCAATATCAGGGGAATAGAAGGGTACTAGGCTCCTAGAGAACCTCAGTGGCTCTAGGAACAGCATTTATAGCCTGGACATTAACATGCTCAATGGCCAGGAGGACACACTGACAGGAGAGATTCATCTGAGGAACCCCAAAATCATGGAGGACAAAGATGACCAGGCCAAGTATTCCCCTACTGGTCTATCATCCTCCACGCACTGTTATGTTCTGAGGCATTTATTTTCAGTAAGTATGTATGAAATTCAACTCCAGTTGCCTTCTTTACTCAATAGCTTCATGCCACAAGCAAAATGACGGTTTTACAGATGACAGAAAATTTTTCTCCTAAGGGAGGCAACTTATTGGTCCCCTAATACCTCAATGTTTATTAATTTCATTGGATGAATTTTTTCCCTCAATAGCAGTATAAGCCAAATCAATAGGTCAGGGATAAGTAGGCTTCAATGTGACCATCATTTATTGCTAGCATCCTGCTCTTTAAAATCCCTGTGCAAACAAATGCAGAGTAGGAAAAACCCAAATCTATTAACTCTCATCCATAGCATCCCCATCCTACAGAAACAGCTTAATAATATTTGCATCTGAGGAAACATGAACCTCAAATCATAGATAAAAGCAGGGGACCTGGAGGTCTGGAGAATATTGTTGTATCTTTTACCATATTGCTGGGCCTCAAGTTTTACTTGATTAATCTAATCAATATATCAAATAGAACCAGCAATAATTCCTAGTTGGATGAATAGAAGAAACCTAGAAAAATTCTACTACCCTCTTTGTGAAGAAAAAAAATTGGTATTAAAAATAATAATTAATACTCCCATTAAGTGAAAATGGAAAATTTTCAATTTATGATTTTATTTTTCATTATATTCACACAAACAACTGTGGATTTTTTCTTTTTAACAGAAGTCTGCTAAGTACATGCAAATACCAGGCTATAAACCTCAGCTTGGAAACCATCAAGACTGTAATCTTTGTCAAGGGGGCTGAGCATAGACTCCAAGCACATCCTTATTTTAGTCACAACCTCATCTCCAATAAGCATTCTGTTAAAAGCTGCACATTTCTCTCACGCCTTCTCATTTTTAAAATATGCTCTCTCACTTGTAAAAACCTCCTCTGACATGAGAAAACATTTTCCAGCATTCCTCCTCATTGGAATGCCTGGGTTTATAACTTCGAGAAGACACGGTTCATTGTCTGGGATCGCAGTCTGTAATCCCAACAACAGCACAGAGCCCATACAGCTGCCCTATCTCATCACACAGAGAACCAGGAAGGGGACTGTGTAGCTGAGTGATGGAGACGGGGAGCAGCCGGCATGTGGGAGAGAGGTGGGGGAATTATCAGGGGAACACTCTAGGGCATGGTGGGGAGCCCAGTCAGACAGACAGGGACACAGAGTGCGTGATCCCAATAGCCAAGGAAATACCATTAGGCAGTGATCACCTAAGAACATGCAATAGTGCAGGATGTAGGGAGTCAACTTAGCACTGTCTTTGACACAAGTCATCTGCTCATATGCCTCCCTCACAATTTGGTCCTAATCATGCACATACTCTTCTGTTTTAAATATTTCATGTTTCTTGAAATAGATTTATCTTTAATTTATTAAACTACCATTGTTTAGGTAAATGGAACAATAGGATTGTCTGCTATCAATAGGGTGTAACCAAAACAATTCCAACAATCCAATGAAATGCTAGCCTGTCCTGTTTTTTCCACAGAAGACCTATAGCCTGAGGTGTTCACTTTTTGTTACAAAAAACAATCATTAAGTGTCAGACAATGTTCAAGAGTTAAGGCTTTGCAAAAACTTCCTTCTGGATTTATGTGGAAATATTAAAATGTATTGAAAGGGACGGTGCCCATTCACCATCAGTATTAGTGCCCAACCCACACAAGGAAAATGTCACAACTTAGCATTAAGCTGTATGGTCAGGAAATAGCAAGTTTCAAGCACCTTAAGTCAGTAACAGGACTCCAGGTATAAGAGAAGGAAGGGTCAAGGATGAGGGAGGGGCCTGGTTTTCAAAGGAAATAAAAGAATATATACCAGATCCGGGTATAATTCACTGTTACTTTATGTCATATTCATTATTCTGCTACAGTACACAGTGTAGGGTCATAATTAAGAGCCTAGATACTAGAACTTAATGCATGGGATTGAACCCCAATGCCACCACCTCCTAGCTCTATGAACCTGGATGAATGAGCCTCTTTGAACCTTTGTTTCCTCATTTAAAAACTCTTTTGATGGGGCTCCTGGGTAGTTCAGTTGGTTATGTGTCCAGCTTCATCTCAGGTCATGATCTCACAGTTTTTGAGTTCAATTACTATGTCGGGCTCTCTGCTGCCAGCACAGAGCCACCTTGGGATCCTCTGTCTCCCTCTGTCTCTCTGCCCCTCCCCCATTGTGTGTGCACATGCGCACACATGCTCTCTCAAAAATAAATGAACATCAAAAAATAAATTTCAAAACCCTTTTGAAAATAGCTTTAAGATTAGGATCTATTTCACAGGAATGACACAAAGATGAAATGAGCAAGCATATAGAGGGGGCATTAAACAGAACCTTCTAGATGGCAAATACTATCCAAGTGCTCAGTATGTGTTGTGGGCAAAATAACAACTCCCCAGAGGTAGGCACATCTTAATCCTTGGCACCTGTTCAGTGTTACCTTACACAGAAAAGGGGACTTTGATAATGTTACTAAGGTTAAGTACCTTGATATGGGAAGATTATCCCATATCATCGCATCATATAGATCCTTAAAAGAACCTTTCCCAACTAAGGTCAGTAGGGAAGGATATGCGAGGCAGGGAAAAAAGGTCTGAATTTCAAGACAGAAGGGACCACCTGCCAAGCAATCTCAGTGCCCTCTGTAAGGTGGAAAAAGCAAGGAAGCTTGTTCTGAGAAGCCCAGAAAAGTGAGCCCTGCCAACACACTTCCAATGTGACTCATGCTAGACATTCCACCTGTACAATTGTCAAGTAATACGTTTGTGTTATTTTAAGCCACTTGGTGGCAGTTTGTCACAGCAGCAATAGAACGTTCATACATTCTGATTATTACAAGGTGAGGACATAGACTCAACTGTATGGCAGGAGTGTCTCAGCTGGAATTTTAACAGGTCAGAGATGAGCCTCAGGCTGGATACCTGGAGTTCAGACTCCAACTTCTCCATCCTCCACTGGCTTCGGTGGGAGGGGGTCCCAAATTCAGAGTCAAGACCTGGTGCTCCCATAGAGGTCAACTGGTTTTGGTGGTGGGATAAGGATTAATACTAGGTGTTCCATCATTTTCTTTGCCTCCTAAGCACAGGGGAAAAACAAAAGCAACCAACAACAGAAAAAAAAAACAACAAGATACAAAAAAACCCCTGTGTTCTACCTGCGTTGCATCTAAGGAGACCATATTGGTCAATAAAATTAAGAAAGAAGTCAGGTTGCTACTTGCATACCTGACCCCTAAAATATCCTAAATGATCTTTCCTGAACTCTCAGTCCAAAAACCTGTAACCACACAAAGGCAACAGCACCAAGATCCCCGAGGAAACCATAGCAAAACGCGTGCTGCGGAGGACCTCTCAATGTACTTAGAACTATGACTTGAGCAAAAATAATAACAATAATTTTTAATTGCATGTGTGGGCATATTTTTCTTTTACTGTAGTTGGCATTGCTTATTCTCATTCATGCATAGAGCCAGAGTGGGGTAACGAACAACATAAACCTTATCCCAGCAACAGATGGAGAAGACAAGGACAAGGTAGCCATCACAGTGACACATGCTGATTTGTGAGCTGTCTCCCTCTCCTGTGACTTCTAGGCCATCAGGAGCACTCCCATCTCAGCCTCCCATTCTGTCAGTTATGAATGTGCACGAGGGACAAGGAACTTCTCTCCCGCCCTGCTCAGATCATCCCAGACCCCATATTTACATACTGTGTAGAACCCAAGAGAAGGATCAATCTTAGCAAACCTATTTAGCTTCCTTCTATGAAGGCATGACAGCCTCCATAAGCCATGTATGTAGTCTTTCTTTTACATTTTGTAGGTCCCTTTCAATCACAATATATGTAAGGATGGTACAATTAGAGTCTTGGTATGGCTAACTAATGTGAGGTCTGCCCTACAAGAATATGTATCAAGGGTAGGAGATCTGACTTAGTCTCTTCCGTGGCCATGAAGCACATTGGCAATTCTTCCACCCAGGGCACATTTTATCAGGTGAGTAACAAAAGAGATGAGTACATAGCATCAAGCATCATGTTGCAGATGAATGGCTAAAATAGAGACTACAGTATTTCTCCCATCACCCAGAAAGGGATTGAATTTTCCACGTAAATTTCACATAACATTTGATCAATTGCTATAGTTAGAACTCTGAAACATCACAATACTCTACACAGTCATAGTAAATGGTCAATTTCATTAAGAACAAGTGTAAAGAGACACAAGGGACAAATACCTGCAATGCCAATAGAAAACCAGGAAGTGGAGACTATGCAATAGAAATGGAAAAAGTCACAGTGGTCTTAAATAACAAGAATTCAAGGAAGAATGGGTATTCAAAGTTCCCTTTAGGTGGATACTTAAACAGCTCATTCCCGACCTCTTCCCACCAGCACTTTAAGAGGCAATGTTGATACCCACGGTAAGCATTCAAGATTGGGCATGGAGATTTTAGGCCACCGAGGTCCACTGAAGAAAAAAGAAAACCGGAAATCCATGAATGGCTCTGGGCATAATTTCTTACCCTCTTCAACAAAAGATGATGGAGAGGAAAAATGGCAGCCAGTGATATATGGTTGTGGCTACCACTGAGGACACTGGTAGAGGCAGAACAAAGATAGTGGATAATCAATCCCAGAGAAGCCTCAGCATTTAGCACCATGTCCCCACGTACACAAAATCAATAACTGAGATTCAAAAGACGCAGCTGAGTATCTACCAGGGGTACTAAGACCTTCCTCCTGGCTAGTGAGTAAAGAAAGGAAATAAAAATTTACCCTATGACCATCCACTGGGGTGGCTCAGTCAGTTAAGCATCCAACTCGTGATTTTGACTCAAGTCATGGTCTCAAGGTTCCTGAGTTCAAGTCCTGTGTTGGGCTCCCTGCTGACAGTGCAGAGCCTGCTTGGGATTTGCTCTCTCCCTCTTTCTCTGCCCCTTTCCCCCACCACATCTTCCAAAATAAGGAAGTCAACTTTAAAAAAAAAAATTACCCACGGTTTAAAAAATAGTTTTTAATTGAGTAAATTGAGTAAAATAGTTTACCTCAATAGGATTGAGGAGTACACTTGTTATTGTAAGAACTGTTACATGGAAGTATCGAATCACTAAATTGTTCACCTGAAACAAGTATTATGCTGTACATTAACTAAGTGGAATTCAAATAAAACCTTACACAAAATTACCCCAGGGAAGGGGGCTGATGGACACGGTAATGGTGGGGGTTGAATGGGGATACAGCCTTTTTCCTGATGATAAAAAAGAAGAGGTAAAACTATAATGTGACTGTAACCCTTGATCAGGAGGAGCTTCATGGTCCCTTCTTGAGAAAACAATTACCACTGAGATATAGTAGGTATTTAATAGAAAGAGGGAACAAGTGGTCCTTCCTTTATAATATTCTAACAGTGTTTTCCCCATAAAATTTGTATACCCCATTATGAAGTATTAATGGGATTTTTCAGTCAATTAAATACTGTATGCAATGCCATCAAAACGTAATTAGTGGTGAATTAAAAGTGGCCATGAAATGGAAATTGGTGTGAAAATAACCTATCCCCTAATGACTAGGTAATAGCTACCATTTGTTGAGTGCTTACTAAGTACCAGGCAGGGTGCCAAGGACTTAGAGGCATTCCCTTATGGCATTTAGTACTCAAAACAACCCCAAAAGGTAGATACTAGGTTCTCCCGATTTGTAAATAAAAGCACTGAAGCACAGAAAAATCTAAACAAGCTGTTCTCCCATTAGTGAACCAGTGAACAGCAGGGTAGATCCAGTCCAAGTACCTCTGGCTCCAAAACCCGGCAGTTAATCACTGCCCGGCTGCTTCCCGTAGTCCCATCACTATGGTGTCAGGCAGGCAAGATGCCCCTTCCATTCTCTCCAGAGCTCCCTTGCTCTTGGATGGCCTCTTCAGTATTCTTAGAAAAGGCATATGCTGGCAGAAAAATTAACCCATGAACGTTCTACCAACTTCCACAGGAAGAGAGCACAGCATTAGGAGCATGGGTCTATATACTCTATCATGGGAGTAAAGGAATTTTCTGGTTCTCGGCATTCCATCTGTAAAACAAGGATGGTGAGAAAAATACAGGCCTCACAGGGTGTTGAGAGGGCTCAAAGATTTGATGCATAGAAAATCCAAGACACTATGTGACACACAAAAACCCCTAAGTTTAGTTATTAATGTTTTAATCATCCTCAAAGCCATGCTCAGTGCTATTCAAGGATACAGATTATATTTAGCTGACTTGGAACTCATTCAGAAGGTATCCTTCCCTCAATGCTATTACCTTCTCTCTCAGGTGAAACAGAACTAAATCCTGGGCCTTTGTGTCTCTCAAGAGCTGTTTTCAGAGAGGTCCCTACTCATTCCAACAATTCCAGGAGGGTGGCCCAGTCAGTTAAGCATCTGACTTTGGCTCAGGTCATGGTTTGTGGGTTCGAGTCCATGTCAGGCTCTGTGCTGACAGCTCAGAGCCTGGAGCCTGCTTCAGATTCTGTCTCCCTCTCTCTGCCCCTTCCCTTCTCACGTGGTCTCTCTCTCTCAAAAATTAATCAACATTAAAAACAAATTTTTAAAAAAGGGGATTTGGAAACTAAGGCCCAAGAAGTGCATCTCATTCTCAAAAGGCAACCAGCTATTAAGGGGAAGACCAGGGACAATGCGGATGCTGCCTGTAGACCTTTGGTCTCTAGATTTTTCCTAACTTTTAATATAGGAACTGGCTGTTTTGCTGGTTTTCTTCTTTCATAGTCCACTGAGAGGGACTGTGCAGAACTTTCTTAGGTCAACTAGTATTTAAAAAGAGACTCAAGAGTACCCAGAGTGGCAAAGGATGGCCTCTCCAAGAAATGGTGGTGAGCCAACTGGATAACCTCGTGAAGAATGAAACCAGACCTCCTATCTTATACAACTCACAAGAATAAACTCCCAACCACTTCAACTTAAATGTAAGACCTAAGTATGAAACCCTTAGGCAAAAACATAAGGGAGAAGCTCCTGGACATTAGTCTCCACAGTGACTTCCTACCTAGAACATCAGAAGTACAAGCAATGAAAGGACAAATTTAGCAGGATGGCATCCAATTAAAATGCTTCTGTGCAGGGACGCCTGGGTGGCTCAGTGGGTTAAGCTAGTGACTTCAGCTCAGGTCATGATCTCATGGTTCGTGGGTTCGAACCCTGTGTTGGGTTCTGTGCTGACAGCTCAGAGCATGGAGTCTGCTTTGTTCTGTGTCTCATTCTCTCTGTCCCTCCCCAACTTGTGCTCTGCCTCTCTCTCTCTCTCAAAAATAAATAAATGTAAAAAAAAATTTTTTTTAATTAAATGCTTCTGTGCAGCAAAACAAACTATCCACAGAATGAAACCAACAGGCTAAATAAACACATTTATAAACAAATGTAGATTGTGGATCAACCAACTGAATCCTCCTTTAAAAAAATTTTTTTTTTAAAAAGACCTTTCTGGAGTTTCCAATGTGACACCAATGCTTTGCTCTGAACACGGTAATTGTGAGCCACTGCCAAAATATTGCTGGCAGAGAAACTTCTGGAGCTTTCTCTCACCTTCACTAGACTCCTTTCCTTCCATCCTAAATCATGCTTTCATTGAACTCTCTTAGCCAGGCTTCTACTTGGTTCTTTTTAACTCCTGTTCTGAATTCATGCAATACAGTGACTGTGTGTGCGAGGGTGTGTTTGAAAGCATGAATGAATGTGTGTAGGCGTGAATGTCTGCACATGTGTTTTGAAGTCTCATTTTATTTCTGGATTACTAGTGCCGGTCATGCTAATCAGAAAAACATACTGTTGTTTTTAAGCTCAAGTCCCAAGAGAAAGCAACTCCTACAGCTAAAAATGCATTCCAACCAGCATCCAAAGGTCTACTCTAAATAACCATGCAACTGTCTGCGGATGGCTTTAAATCATGAGACAGAACATGTACCTTCTGCCCCTTGTCTGATGGCAAGTCATATTTAATATTATCTCTCTGAGCTTCAATTACAAATGAACCTTTTTAAATTTCAAGTCCTGAATAAATAAGCAAAGCAGCTGGGCTGGTAATTTATCACCAGATAAACGTACAGAAGTGGTTTAGACCAATCAAGTAGACAGAAGCAGCTGCCATCATCCCTGGGACATTCCCTTCTCTGCCACTAAGGCTGAGGGGAGACACCACGTCCCCATGAACAGTGCTTGTCTGTTCAATGGATCCTGAAAGATCTACTGACATGGACCAAAGTGATCCCAAATCAGAAGGCAATTTCTATTCCGGAGGCCAAGTCCACCCATGTTTGATGTTTCTCTGGCTTACTGAGCTCACACTTCAATCTTTAGTTCAAATAAAACACATGACAGCATCATCTTTGGTTTTTAACAGCCATTGGCATTGTGGAGCACCATGTCTTAAAAGATATAATGACCTCCAAGAGATTCACTGGAGATTATTTTTATAAACAGCGTTCAATAAGATGTTCTCAGATACAGACTAAGAACTTACAGACCTGAGCTTATTCCACACTATTCCCACAGGGGATCAATGCCACCACCTTCATGGTGAATGTCCCCAAGCTCTACAAGGACTTCTACTGGAAAAGGGGAGAGAAGGGACACTTGCCCAGAGAAGATAGAGAGTCATGGCTCCTAGTTGACACCTCCTCTTTTCTTCCCATCAACTTCGAGCCCGTTAGGACACTGGCATTTCCTAACTTGTACTTCCAATGTGTTAAAAGGGTCATGGTTTTCCTATACCCAGAAGGGTTATGAACAATTACAGTAAGCATGTAAGATTCAAGACAGAGGAATTTCACTGCTAAGTCAAGTCATGTAGGCCACACGCTAATGCCTTTCATTCCATATCCTCGGTAACCTGACAGGAGTCTCTCATCACAAAAAGAAGGCAGTTTGCAGATAACATTAGCCAGGTTGCTGAAATCCAGATATGCTTAACACAGAGAAAATAGGCTAAGAGTCAAAAGTCTCAGTTCAGTTAAATGCTTCATTTGAAATCTATATACAAATTCTCTCAATACCTAAAACTTGTTAACATGGGAAACTTAAATATAATGTGTCTGAGCAAACTAGGCCTGCTAGCAGTAGCAACTAAGCAACTAAGACATTACTTACTGCATTTGATTAATTAATACAGACAATTGGGATCATTAAAACACATGACCATACACACACCTTCTTTTCTATGACAGCCTAACCCTTTTAGGATCAACCTTAACTCTTTTAGGCAGAGTGGAGCTATGGGCAAAAATGTGGCTCTGAGTGCTGAGAGATTAATTCTCATGGGAGGGTTTCAGGCACTGAACAAAACTAGTTCAGAAGCTTTTATAAATTATTGGCATGCTGCTTTTGAAATGATCTTTTTTTTCCTCCTCCCACATTCATGTACCTTCTGCATTTTCCTGCCTGCATGTGATTAGTGACTCAAAGCCCAGAGACACCAGAGCATCCCTGAGATGTCAGAGGATGGTCAGCCACAGCTGGGAATACTTTTTCCTAGGCTGGCAATGACGACACAAGGGAGAAAAAGGGGGTGGATGAGAAATTTCAAAAAGGTGTTGTTTTAAGACGGTCTTTAGCCAGCAGGAATCAAGTTCCAACTGTCATTTTAAAAAAATCAACCAAAGGATCCTGGGTGGCTCAACTGGGTAAGCATCTGACCTCGGCTCAGGTCATGGGTTAGAGACCCACATCGGGCTCTGTGTTAACAGTTTAGAGCCTGGAGTTTGCTTCGGATTGTGTGTGTCTCTCTCCCTCTCTGCTCTGCCCCCACTCACACTCTGTTTCTGTTTCTCTGTCTCTCCCAAAAACAAATAAACGTTAAAAAATTTATTTTAATATCAACCAGTCAGTCTTTGAAGGACCAGAGGGAAGCTGCCTTTTCTTGTCTTCATCAGAATCCTAAATGAATTCTTCCAAAATAAATTTTGCTATTAAGGCTTGCCACCCAAAAACCAAGCTCTCCAACACTGTTAATTTCATTTCCTGCCCAGTAAACCCTATTTGTAGTGATTCCATCTAGAACCATTGCTCTCATGACCCTCCATCTCTTGAGTTGGTCTGATTCATTTGTTCCTACTATGCTATCCATGCCCCCAAACCACTGCATTCAACCTGCTACTCACAAGAGTCACACAAACACTCTCATGTGACTTTTTTTTTTATTTGAGAGAAAACAGGAGCACAGGAATCAGGAAAGGGCAGAAGGAGGGAGGGAGAGGGAGAAGAGAGAGAGAGAGACGAAGGGGGGAGGAGAGAGACAGAGACAGAGAGAGAGAGAGAGAGAGAGAGAGAGACAGAGAGAATCTTAAGCAGGTTCCATGCTCAGTGCAGAACCCAAGTCAAGCTGGATCCCATGACCCTAGGATCATGACCTAAGCCAAAATCAAGCATCAGCCGCTCAGCAACCGAGCCACCCAGGAAGGCTGTGACTCCTATTTTTATTTGTGCTTGGTTAAGCTCCTTCTAACGCAGAAATTTCTCAAGAGATGTGTTCAACTTCCTACACGTTCAGTAACAAGGGAGCACGGGCAGAGTCAGACATCATCTTAACATTCTAAGAAGTTCAAGACATTAAACCATTTGGACACAATTTGACCTCAATCAAATCAATGAAAAGAAGATATTGAACTAAAAAAAATGAAAACACAAACAAAAAACCCCTGTATTTGTGTTCTCCTTTTGGTCTATAAAGATAGAATCACATCTAAATTTTGGCTGAGAGATCATGAGAGTCAACATGCATGAGCTCTAGTTCTATCTGGAACAAAGTCAACCTGGGAGCCTCAGTTTACTCCACTGTATACAGCGTGACGCCAAACTTGGGTAACAAACATTCAGTATTATTCCTTATGTTGTTTATACATTATACATAATAGGGGCAACTCAGGATTTCTATAATGCAATCTCCCAATCAGGTGACTGGAACATTACAAGACCAAGATCTCTCACCTACTATCCTTTCTGCCAAGTATTTAGACTTGTATGTAAGATCTTGAAGCCTTGATGATAATAAGCAAAACAGTTCAGAACACTTCTGTATATTCTACTTAAAGACTGCCATCCCAAACATCACTCAGGACATTGAACCTGATTAATCAAAGCTTGATTTTTAAATACTCTTAAAAACTAAGACAAGTTCACAGAAAATCTTCACTCCACAGTCCAGGTCATGATGACGTTCCATTCTGTGGAAACTCCAATTTAGAAAAACAAACTGATGGGGGAGGGGGAACAGGAAAATGGGTGATGGGCAATGAGGAGGGCATTTGTTGGGATGAGCACTGGGTGCTGTATATAAGCAATAAATCATGGGAATCTACCCCCAAAACCAAGAGCAATGTTAGCAACTTGACAATTAAAAGAAAAAAAAAAAAGATTAAAAAAATTGGCATTGAAAGGCTTAGCAAGCACTTGAAATGATGACAGAGAAAGGGGAAAATAGGAGTTTACCTATATTCCTGAATCACGTCATAGTTCTATCTCTAGTTTTTGAAGATTAGTTTGGTGTAGACCCACTGGTCCATTTTTGTTTTGGTTTTTGGTGTCAGATTTAAAAGAAAAAAAAAAAAGGATGCCACGACATATTTCAAGAAGCTCACTTCCCAAATTTCTTCTAGGAGTTTTATAGTTTCAGGTCTTACGTTCAAGTCTTTAATCCATTTCTGAGTTGATTTTTGGGTATGCTATAAGGTAGTGTCCAGTTTTTCCAACACCGTTTATTCAAGAGACAATCATTCACCATCATACATTCTCGCCTCCTTTGTCATCAATTGACCATCCAGGAGTGTTTTTATTTCTGGGTTATGTTTCACTGATCTGTGTTTCTATTTCTATGTCAATACCCTCATGTTTTTATTATTATAGCTTTATAATAGAGTTTGGTCAAAGTATGATGCCTCCAATTTTGTTTTTTCCTTATTATTTTGATTGTTTACAGTCTTCCATGGTCCCATACAGGTTTTAGGATTCACTTTCAGTAAAAAGTGCTATTACAGTTTTGATAGGGGTTACCTTGAAGCTGTCAATTGCTCTGGGTGATACAGACATTTCCCTGGTATCAATTTTTCCACTCCAAGACCCCAGTATATCTTTCTATTTATTTTTGTGTTACATTTCTTTCATCTGTGGCTTAAAGTTCAGAGTATAGATCTTTCACGTCAAGTTTTTTCCAGGTATTTTATTCTTTCTCATGCCTTTTTAACGGGATTCTTTCCTCGATTTCTCTGATAATTATTGCTGTATAGAAACAAACAATAAAAGTTTATATATCAATTTTATACCTTCATTTTTTTGAGAGGAAAACTGACTAATAATTTCATGGATGGACTTTAAAAGTGCGAGCATTTTCGGGGCGCCTGGGTGGCTTAGTCGGTTAAGCATCCGACTTTCGCTTAGGTCACGATCTCGCGGTTCGTGGGTTCGAGCCCCGCGTCGGGCTCTGTGCTGACTGCCAGCTCAGAGCCTGGAGCCTGTTTCAGAGTCTGTGACTCCCTCTCTCTGACCCTCCCCTGCTCCGCTGTCTCTCTCTCTCTCTCGCTCTCCTAGAAATAAATAAAGCAAACATTAAAAAAAAAAAAAGTGCGAGCATTTTCAAATGAGGACCAACAATGGTGAGCTTTTATAAAAGATACTTGAAATAGGAAATCTATAGAGCTTACATCTATACTAGCCTTTCATTGTGTTCCAGTCACACACATTTGGGGAGAAATTTAACCTTTATGCTGTGATTTGTTCCTAAACAAATCATAAAAAAAAATTGTTGAGTGTTTGATGTATTTTCAAGACTATTTAATGAGTTTTTAGATTTCTTTGTACAGCCACAGGAGGCGGCACCGTGCCAAGTGGACGAGAATTTCTATGTGGCGTCACTAACTACCGCTCCCCTACTGAGAGGGTGGACAGTTTGTGGGCTACTGGGCAAGGCTGGCTTGAAGGAATAACGGTGTAGCTATGGATACACTTTGAAGTTTGCAGCATTTTGAACTCATGGGACTAATGGTGTTGAAAATCTCAGTGCATTAAAAAAATTATGCTGGTTGATTCATGTATGCTAATGCACACCAAGGTGACCAAAATTTATAAAAGGAAATAGTTTACCCATGAGAAGTGACGGGCCTCAGCTTTATGAATTATTTCTTCAACTCGAAGTTAATGATGCCTTTGTTCTTGGTCTGTTTTCATTCTACTTTTAAGTGAGACTTTTATTCCTGGAGGGGCCATGCTCACCCACCCTCAAAAGAGGTCTATCCAAGTTAATTTATCAAGGGCCTCTCCAGAGGGGGAGAGCCCTCTGCTCCACAATCCAAGAAGCTTAGGAAGAAAAATGGTGTAGAATCCTTTAAAGAGCCTCAGTTGCTAAGTCACCTTTCCTTTCCCAAGTACAGAAGGTATAAAGTTATAGTCTCTAATCCAGAATCTTCAATATATTGGCCTAACTCCATGGCAATAGGACTCTTTTTTATACATTATCCTACCATACTGGTGACAATAGTACTGAAGGTGGAGGGAAGCAGGAAGACAGCTTTGTGATCAATGACAGAATAAGGGTTTGGGGGAAGAGGTCCATCAAGAAAGATAAACAATGACATTTGGCATTTCAATGACACTTCCAATCTGAACCCATACTCTAGAAAGGTCCATAATCTAATTCAACAAGTGAATCCTTGCCCTCTGTTCCAAATTTTTATACTAAATCCAAATGCCCTCATTGGCACTTAGGAAGCCCCAGAAAACACCTCGAGTCAGTGAGAAGGTGGTAGCAGGCATCACAGCCAGAAGGAAGGTCAGAGGAACACCAAGGATAAACTCAGGGCCTCATGGGAGCTCTCTGCCAGCAGCACAACCTCTCTGGGAAGCCGGGTACCCCATGGGGATCTGAAACATGAAGTCAGATCTGGGAGAGGTAGAGTTGGCAGTGAAATTTCTTAAGTGAGGAATTAGCCTATGCTAGTAGCTGACCATTTGCCATATTTGAATTTCAACCTAATTTTCAAAGCCTGTTCATGTATTGCAGCTAACAGTCATAGCCAATGTGATCACCAGCATTTTTTGGAAAAGCCATATTCCAAATAAAAATGGTCACAAGTGAGACACTGCTTAACTGCTGACATTTTTTTCGTAAGTTCCTCTGATGTTTGCCTTAGAAAATAACTTCTATTGTATTCTTTATTTGCTTCTACATTCAGTTTGTTTTGGTGGAAGTAGATGAAGATAAAAACAGGCTTATAAAAATTTTTAATTGGAAATGAAGTCTATGAATACCTTGAAGAGTGTCTCTTATTTTGATACCCCAGTAAGACCATACAAGGGGTCATTTGCTCACAATACTTTCTATGGTTTTAAATTTCCAAATTAGAATTTAATTTCTCACACTCTTTTACACACCAAAAAAATCCTTTGGTTGATCTTGCACTTTGAAATAAACTCAGCAAGGGCACCTGGGTGGCTCAGTCAGTTGGGCATCTGACTTTGCCTCAAGTCATGATCTCATGGTTTGTGGGTTCCAGCCCCGTGTCGGACTCTGTGCTGATAGCTCAGAGCCTGGAGCCTGCTTCAGATTCTGTGTCTCCCTCTCTCTGCCTCTCCCTGACTTATACCTCTGTCTCTCTCAAAAAATAAACATTAAAAATTTTTAAAGAAAGAAACTCGGCAGATGCTTGACATTCTCTAAGTCATGCACTGACTGCCTGGAAAATATTAAAACCCTGAGTTCCAATGCAAACCTCAGCATTGACCTTTTACATTATACGTTATCAGTCAAATCACATGGGTTAGTAGTTCCACCAATTTCCTAGCACAGAGTATTTGGAAACAAGCTCATTGTGAGAGATTCCAGTTTTCCAAAAAAAAAAGTCAGATCTTCATTTGAAGGCTTAAGTTTTATCACTGGCAACAAATACTGTCAGATGTTTTTCTTGAAGTGATAGGCTTATTTCATTCAATGTTGATACAATTCCTGCCAAAAACCCAGGTCCCAATTATCATGGTTAGTCATATTCAATAAAAATGGTATTTGATGAAAAAAGCAGCTAGTTCAGCTCACAACTTAAAAAAAAAAAAAAAACTGACACTCTAACCAAAAAAAAATGTTTTCTTTCAGGGACACCCCTTATACTTTACATGCAGTATAAATGTTCGTGTGCACTTTGCCACACAATATTAAGTATGTTTACTTGTGTCTATATTTAATAAAATTCATCAGACTTCTTTATCAAAACAGTCATAAGTGAAAATAGCCATTTCTTAGAGTACATGGCAGTGTGTTTGTATTAGCCATTTTAAAATTTTGTTTAGTATTTCATTTTTCAGAGACAAAGAAACAGAGAGAGAAACAGAGTACAAGTGGGGGAGGGACAGAGAGAGAGGGAGACAAGGAATCCAAAGCAAGCTCCAGGCTCTGAGCTGTCAGCACAGAGCCAGACGCGGGGCTCAAGATGGTGAACCGTGAGATAATGACCTGAGCCAAAGTGGGATGCTTAACCCACTGAGCCACGCAGGTGCCCCTGTGTTAGCTTTTTTAATGTATCTTTTACACCATTAGTTCAAATTGCAAAGGAGACATTAACATTACTTTGTTAAATGTCCTGACATAGCCCAGGTGTCTGCAAACCACACAGTGAGAATCTCTAGCTTGCATGAAGGCTTTAGAACAGGTGAGACTTCAGTGAAATGGGACAGCTGTTCCAAGATCCAACAAACCCTCATTTGATCCTTTTAATCTTTCAATAACGTACAAGCCAGCATTTTCCCCTTCTACACAGATCACCTCTTTGGTCATTGTAGTATCTATCTAAGCATGTCAGCAAGCATCCCTAGAAAATTTTCAGTCCTATGTAGTGCTGATCACAAAATTTCTGGTCAAGCTACTTATCACCACTAAGCTCCATGCTACACATTAGTTTGAGATGCTTGTTTTTTTTCATGACGAATTCTTCAGCTACTATTTCAATTAAAAAGCCTTTGAAAATGGACATTTAATTAGGTAATATGCGTTTTTGACATCAAAAGAACTCGTCTATTTGTTCTTCTCTGAACCGTAACTACATTAAGATCCTAATAAACTTTTAATAATATGGAACCAGACTTCCATTCCTAGAATGGACCTTAGGTCATCAACCAGTGTGATGACCCACCAGCATCCCTTTCTTTGAGGGGCTACTTGACTCCCATTTCGTGTTATTTTAGTGGCACACTCGATCATTGGCAATATGCAAGGGCACGACTCCAGAAAACAATTAAGTGTTTTCAACCAGATAGAGGTGAGCATTCAATACATCAACACAGTGTGCTTGCCTGGGATTGCTATACAAGTGGCTCGAAGTAAGGTCTCTTGCACTTGCCATCACTCAGCTTGGAACATAGGAGCCTCAAGATGGCTTCAGTCATCATTCTTCCTTCTCAGAGGAAGAGGTCATCAATTGTTCAAAGATAAAGTCAAAGACAAGGTGCCTTGTGTCTATCAATTCTTGGGGGACAGCACTACATCTCAAGTGGTCAGGAGCACTCCATGGACAGGAGTAGGGGAGAATGTTTTCAACGAAGAAGAGGCAGAAACGAAGCATCTGAAATGTCACTGACTATAGGTTAAACACTTGCCTTATTTGGAAAAGTCTAGTTGGCTATCTGTGATACGTTGTTCGTAAATGGACTTTTCTCCAGTTGGGGTGAACAGACTCTGGTTTAGGCTGTGGTTTGCTTCTGTTAGGGTTCAAAGTCATCAAAGCCACAGCAGCCTAAGTGCGTCCTTGTTCAGTTACTAACTGGACACAGCCAAGTCCAACTGGTACATTACATATAGCAATTTTGTTTGAGCCTACAGATATTATGTTGTACAAAAACTTCACATGAAGCAAACAAACCTAGCTAAGAGTCCTTTTTAAAAAAGGACTGGGAGACCATAAGAAAGGAACAATTTGTACATGTCCTCATCAGAAACACGTCTAAACATTATGAGCTTGCCCCATCATCTGTGGCCAGCAGCCTGGACTGGACTCTCTCCTCACCATAGCAACTAGATTATCCACCTTCTTCACAGAAGCCTCTCCAGTTTAACAAGTTTTCATCTTCATTTGCATATTAGCTCAACCCATCCCAGTTCACATAGTTTCCATCCCTATTTTGTATTGAGAACCTAAATAAGACCTGCACTCAGGACCTTTCACCTCTGTATCTCTGACCTCTCTTTGTCTTCCCGGGAACATTACTGAGATTTCTATCTGAACATGTTTGCTCTGGAATTTCAATTCTAATTGCCCAAGTCAATGCTTGTTTGCTTCACATTTCAGTATATTTTCTTGGTCAACAAGGCTTCAAGCCACATTCAAGCCTGTGCCTGCTCTGTCCATAAACTGATAGGAACTCCTGAAGCTTCTCCGTGGAGTGTTTACACACGTAACCACTCAAGTTGTAATACATTATACTTGATTAGGGTTGACATTTTTTTCCCTCCAATTTTGGTTGAAAGTTTCCTACTTAGACTCAATTTATAGATTATTCTTAAGCCTCAACATTCGTTGTGTGTGTGAACAGTTATTATTATTATTTTTTTTTATCAAGGTAAAGGCTAGCTTGGTGCAAGTAAGGTATGCAGGGGAAGGGGTGGGAGGGAGTAAGATTGGGGGAAGGGAGGGGAGGAAACCAGCCAAAGTAAACCCGTAAGAGTAGAATTAAGATTTTGTTGTTCAAAGGTTCACAAGAATTTCTCTGAAATCCAATGGGTTTCCATCATGAAGGGTTTTAGCGTTTTCATCCTTTTCTTTATCATTGGTCTTATCAGGCTTAACTGTTCTTGATTTTTTTTTTTATTCCAAGCTTCCTAGAAAAGGAGTTTTTCATTCAAGTTCATATCAATTAACCCATTCGTGTTTACATTTTTCACCTTTCCTCCAAAGGTGGGTATTGTACATTCCTCATTCTTAATTATGTATTTAGGAATTTTCTCATTCCTGGATAGAGGACCTAGTGCATCTGAAGAGGAAATTCTTCTTTAATATCATTGTACCCATTTCATAATTGTTTTTCTATAAATTCGTTCATTCTTGCCTGTATATTCTGCTTATTCCTTATTCCTGCTTTCATTTTAATTTTTCCCCAAATTCTTTGAACTTGGTAATTCTTTTATCTACATTTCACTTCCTATCTGGAGACTCACCCCCCACCGTGACTTCATTCTACCTATTCCACGGTTTCCTAACTTTTCCTCTAAATAGGGAAAAACTGGTTCCTTTAGCTAGAAGAGGTAATACTTTTGTCTCCATTTGGGTATGTGTTTGTGGTCAGAAAGAACATTTGTTAATGCTTTTCAGAAAGCCCTTCAGCCAGGCACAGACCTCAACAGAAACAAAGATGGATCAAAGAGGCCACCTTGGATATCAAGTAATTTACAAATAATTTCATCCAAAAAGAAGCCAATTTGGGGTTTGGGAAAAGAGCTGGAAAGGTAAGACCCTTGCCCACAGCACCTCACTTTGGATATTGGCTTTAATCCTATGTGGTTTATTGAATTAAAATTCCGTTAATCTCCCTTTAATGCTGAAATACCCAAAACACTTGAACTGGTTAATGGAAAAAATTACACAAACACATCACAGAAAACCAAGGACCTGGCCAAAGGCACGTTGTTTTTCTAAGATTTTAATGTAAAGCAGTTCTGTCATTTCTAGGAAGCACTAGAAAAGCCAAGAAAAAAGAAAAAAGAAACTCTTCTGGTTGTAGCTATTCAACGAGAATATTCACAATAGCTAGGGTTTGCCCAATGAGGTGTCACAGAAGCCACATCTCTCATCCATGCTTAGGGCTCTCTTCAAGTTCCAAGGGGAAAAAATTGTTTTCCAGTGTCCTGTTTTCTGTGCCCTGAAATAATTTTTCATCTACATCAGGGAAGTTTGTAGTCTGGTGAGCAGGGATTGCTATATCATGGGCCCTCTGTAATAATAATATATTCAGACAATTTCTTAAGAACCACTTCCAGATATTGTGCTATCAATACAAGGATAAAAGTGTCCCCAAAAAGCCTCGGACAAGATAGAGCTCCCAAATGGGCCATTATCTTCTCATCTGTTGGTGATTCAGAGACTCTGCACCAAGGCCCCAAGGATGAGTAGCCAGGAGACCAGGACCATGAGCGTATTCTATTTCTTTGGTCACAGCATGGGTAGGAGTTCTTAATTTGTTTTTGCTTTCTGTTTTGAATCAAGGAAAGGAAATTACCCTCCTCTGGAAAAATTTCTACCCACCCCTCAACTCCCCAGTGACTACAGTCCAACAAAAATCTGTCCTCCCTTGGCAATCCAAGACTGCTGTCCCCTGTTCTGGGGGTCTTGAACAGCTGCTGTCTGCTATGCCAGCGGAGAGGGCTGCCGTTGAGGGATTCCTTGAAATAATCTCCCAAGAAACAGTAGAACTTGTGTGACTAAGTCACTTCATGACTATCAGATGAACTCTAACATCAAACCCAGCCCTCATTTACTTGTGGTACAATCTCAAAAACCTTCCGACCAAGGGTGGCTTTTGGTAATGTTTCCAATGTGCATTTCCATGCTATGTTTTATTCTTACTAAGTTACTCTTCCTAGGTTACATCCAAGAAGTCAGAGCTCCCCAAGCTTAAAGTCACTGTTTTGTTCAAGGTGTGGCCAACAGTAGGCCTACAAGTATCAAAGCACATGTTCTTTTTCAAAAGCATCAAAATGGCAGAGCCTGATAGGGGAGCACCACGAGAGAAAGCTTACCAACTGGGACTATCTTCTCTCCAATCGCTCACACAAGATAGGCCTTTACTTTTCATCCCCTTCTTGGGCTATCCTTCAAATTCATTTCATCTTTTGCCCAGCTCCAGCTTCTTGCATACAAATAACATCACAGCGCAACAATACTATAGTTTCCCATTGAAATAGAAGTCTGTTGAAGAGGGGCCTGGTGGCTCACTTGGTGAAGCATTCAACATCGGCTCAGGTTATGATCTCACAGTTGGTGGGTTCAACCCCTGCGTTGGGATCTATGCTGTCAGCTCAGATCTTGGAGCCTGCTTCTGATTCCAGGTCTCCCTCTCTGACCCTTCCCCTGCTTACCCTCTCTCTCAAAAATAACTATTAAAAATTAACAAAGACGTCTATTTGAGGAATAACCAAAGCTAGCCTTTGAATATTTTACTAAGCTTTCTAAGCACTTTCTATGTATTATTTGTTTTAATTTCTCCAACAGTGCTAAGGGACTAGGGACTATGGGAACTTCTAGTCAGTATGGTGTCAACTTTTTCTCTTCAACTTCTGGGTATCTAATTTTAGCACTGGAGTTCATGGAGCCCATTTAGGAACAAAAGGATGGAGAGCAGGAGGGAGAAATCAGAGGGTTTGTTAGACAAAGACAAGGTCAGGTAGAAATCAGAGCAGTAACACTCATTAATTTTTGAATAATTGTTGGGGAGTTTGGACATTGTCTAGTCTTCCAATATGGAAATCAGGATTCAGATGCTATCAATAAATAAAACCATCTAGCTGTTATCTAAAAGGTTCCAGAGATTTATGAAAGATTTTTACAAAGAACATGTTTTTTTTTAAATATGTCGTTAATTTGTACAAGTGATGACACCAGAAATTAATTAGCACCATCTACAAAAACAGCAAGAATCCAGGAGTGTGGAAAAATTCCCAATGGGTTTTCAAAGCTCAGCAGCTGTATACATAAAGACGCATTCCTTCTTACTTCGGAGAAGGCCACATCCTTATTTTTATTCTGTTAGAATCATGAAATACACATCACCTCAAGTGACCTGCTTCGAAAGGAAAGGAAAAGAGCAGATCAAGGTTGGCAACACAAAGGTATTGTTGAGAAGCACCCAAGGCTAGGAGTCTGCAAAATTACAATCAGGAATACTCAACATTTGGTAGCCAGAGGTCCTCAGCCGAAGCAGTTAATATGGATGGAACCATCATCAGGCAGCTACTAAGTCACATAGGAGTCCACTACCTACCAGCTCAACTCTCTAAGCCCTAGAGCACTGGGCTTTGCATTTCCAGTGATACCCTTCCCATGTCCCCTCTGGCTTCATGTTTCTGGTGCTACATTCATCTACATCACATTCCTCTCAAGACTTGTGGCTACTTCTCACGCTCTTCTCTACTATCAGATTTTAACCACGGTCTTTATTCTCACACATATGAATGTGTACATGTCCACGCTCACCCTCCAGACATATAGGCATTTCTATGTAGTACCTATTACTGCGAGGATGGGGAAACATGATTTACTTCCTGGCAATCCAAGTAACATAAGATCTAAAGAGTTTCCCACTCACCATACCATGTTCTTCAGTTCTGCAGATTATCCACATCCTTCCAAATTTCTGCTTCACTTTCATTAATTAGTAGAGCATCCATTCAACTGTTTGTAATTTACACAATTGGGGACCTAGCCTGGTAATTATTTTACAATCTTAGGTATTTTATAAACAAGCTCTCCTCTAGGTGTGGCAGCTATCCTTAGCATCATCATCTTTATTCATCTCCACTGAGGTCAAGTAGGCTCGTGGTTTCTGTCCCATTGACTGAGTCCTGTTCCTTCTGACCTCCAAATGTCCCAAGGCCACCAGAGTTCACAATTCTGACTTCATGGGCCATTATAATGGGGTCTAAGGTCATCTTATCAAGTTCTAGGACCTTCAATGACCCATATACTATCATGCTTCCAATTTCTTTTACCTTTACTTTTGTCTTCTCCCAAGCCACAGACTTCTATATCCAATTAGGTACTTTTCATCTCCCATGGCTATCAAATGGACATCTAAAATGCAACAAATAAAAAATAAAAAATGACTGGCTCAGTCAGTAGAGCACACAACTCTTGATCTCAGGTCTACCATCAAGCCCCACGTTGGGTGTGGTGATCACTTAAATAAAAATGAAAATTAAACTCAACAAGTCCAGAACAGGCAGTCATAAGTCCCAAACCTGTTTTTCCTCCAGTGCTGTCCATCCTCATGAAAAGGACCATCATTCATTCACTTGTTAAAGCCCAAGTGTTTAAGATTTTCAGTTGTTCAAGCCCGAGCATGCAGGTTTTGTCTCATCTTTCTTCTCCCAGACTGTATCCAACCCACCAGAAAATCCAGTGTATTTTTCCCTCAAAATTCGTTGTCCTTCTGATCAGTTATCCATGCCTTCAGCACTAAATGTATCTATCCCCTTCATCTCTCTCGGACATTGTCACACCAAAGACAAAGACATTGTCTTATCGCCACACCAAAGCCTGAGGGATTCTTTCAAAACCTAACCGTGTGCCATTCCTCCTCATCAACCAAGAGTCCCATCGCTTTAGGCAAAATAAGATCCAAAACTCTTGCCAACCCTTTGAAGGCCACACACGGCATCACTTCCATGTACCCTACTAGCTTTAGAGGAGACAATTCTCCATGGGGATCTATTTCTCCATTTCTTACACATGAGGAACTAACTGCACTATGGCCCACATGACCTTATTTAAAATGTTTGCCAACTCAAGATAAAAACAGGGTCTCTCTCTGGAGCAATGAATAGGCATGCATACAACCCCGTGTGCAAGTAGGTGTTCCCTTTTCACGATACCCTGTGGGAATTACCATGTAGAGAACTTGCACCCCAAAAATGCAGAGATTCTGGCTAAGGCCACTGCTCTGTGTAATAAGTTATCTTTTGTCTAGGACACAGGAGAAGTAGGTCTTCAAGTAGCGCTCATTAAACTGTAAGAATACCGAGAGGGGCAAGATCGTGGAGAACTAGGGATCTCCGTGCACTGCACTTGCCCCCATATCTCACACGGAAAAGATCTGAAGCCACAGGAAACCTTACAGAACCCAAGAGATTGGGAGAAAAAGGACGCAGAACCCACTGAGAAAGCCTTCTACATGAGTGCGAACTGGGGAAGATAAAATTGGGCAGGGATCGGAGACTGGAGGGATGGGGCGATCCCCCTCTGTGGGGAGTGAGAGGGGAAAAAGAGAGAGTCCGAAACTACTCAAGATACAGGCCCTGCCACTGGGAAACATAAAAACCTCCACTCGGGGCATAGAAGGACGGTGCGCGCCAAATCCCCACGCGACATCTCATCCCAGAGCAGCTGCGCGAGAGCCAACTCGTCCCGGAGCGGATGTGCACTCTGGGCACCACTCCTTTGTTCCTTTGTATTCCCAGCGCGGCTGGATTCCTGGAGGAGCCGTGCCCGGACCTCCGCGCTCCGAGCTGGCTGGAACTTTCGAGGGACGGCGAAAGGCTTAAAACTGGGAGATTTGCCTGCGAGTTCGTGTTTCCGGTGACGAGACAAAGAGGGACCTGATTTCCTTCTCTCCAGTGGGCCAGACGCACCCTGCAGACAAGCCCCCGCCCCTGCTCGCCAACCCGACCAGGAGAAATGGGAGCAGCGGCTTCTGGCTCCACCCCCAGCGCTAGGAAAGAGGCTTGGAATTGCCCTCAGGGGACAGTCTGTGAGGTTGTGGCTGCCACGGTTTGTCAGCCTTGCGGACGGCACTTGGAAACTAGCTGGCCTGGGTTAAAGAGTGCGACCCACCCGGCGCGGGAGTTTACACACCCAAAAAAGCGAGGTGCAGTGCTTGGTTCAAGAAGGGACTGGTGCACCGCCACCCTCCTCACCACAACCGCTAAAGCAGAACTCCCGCCTGACGCACTGGATCACACCACGCCCATCCCTGCTAGAGAGCAGNTACCTGGGAAATCTGGTTATATGCTTTAAACTGTTCTGTCCATTGGTTTTCTTCTTTTTTCCTTTTCTTTTCTTCTTTTTGGCCCTTTTATGTATTTTATACACTCTATTATTCGCCCTCTCTCCTCCGTCTTTTCTCTTAACTTTTTTGTTTTCCCTCTTGGTTTGCAGGTTACTTGAAGCTGTCTGTGCGTTTGTGTGCTCTTGCTCCCTGTGTGTTTCTCTGTCTGTTTTCTTCTCCAGGGCTACCTAAAGAAATAAGGCAGAGTACACAAGGTGGAGAGTCCCAAATATCAGTACAAATAGGAAAATAAAATAACCAAGGTCNTTGTCAAATAGCCAAAACATGGAAAGAGGCTAAGTGTCCATCAATAGACAAATGGATCAAGAAGATGTGGTTTATCTATACCATGGAATACTCCATGGCAATGAGAAACAATGAAATCTGGCCATGTGTAGCAACATGGATGGACCTTGAGGGTGTTATGCTGAGTGAAATAAGTCAGGCAGAGAAGGACAAATACCATATGTTTGCACGTATAGGAGGATTGGGAGGAACTTAACGGAGGACCATGGGGGAGAAGAAGGGGAGAAATGGTGGGGGAAAGGGAGAGAGGCAAACCAGGAGAGACTCTTGAATGCTGAGAACTGAGGACTCATGGGTGTGGGGGGAGAGGGGGGAGATGGGCACGGAGGAGGCACTTGTGGGGATGAGCACCGGGTGTTATATGGAAACCAAGTTGACAATAAACTATCTGTTAAGAAAAAAAAAAACAACACTGGAAGAATACCTTGTTAGCTTACAAGTAATGGAAAATCTCTGCCCTTCTCTTTTTCAAGAAGTAACTTAACCAACCACATCAAGAAACTAAAATCAATTCAAGAAACCTTAGTGCAGATTTAGGTAAAATAGAAAATCAAATTAAACAAGAAAATAAAGTTAGTGGTCCAAGATCTTTTCAATTGAACAGGTTTTTAGTTATATACATATACAGACACACAAACAAAGAGGGTGAGAAAAAGGGCTTCAATTATTAAAACTGGGGATTGAAATAGGGCCATTACTACTGACCTTACACACCACTAAAAGTGACTCAGGCAGAAATAAACAATCTGAATACCATTTACAACCAATGAACAGATTTTGATCAGAAATAAAAAAAATAGAAACAAAACAAATAAAACAGAACCAGATGGCTTCACTAGTAAATTCTACCAAATGTTTGAAGAGGAGCAACCCAGTGGCTCAGTGGATGAAGTCTGACTCTTCCTTTTGGCTCAGATCATGATCTCCTAGATCCTGGGATCAAGCCCTGCGTCAGGCTACCAACTGAAAGCCCAGGGCCTGCTTGGGATTCTGTCTCGTTCTCTATGCCCCTCTCCTTGTGTGCACACACACACACGTTCTCTCTCAAAATAAACAAACTGAAATAATTTTTAAAAGGTTTGATGAACACAAATGCTTCTCAAACTCTTCCAAAGTCAAGAACAAAAAATACATTAACACTTCAGAACTCATTTTAAGTGGCCAGTAATACCTTGATAAGAAAACCAGTTAAGATATCATGAAGGAACACTACATTATCACTTCTAAACATTAATGTAAAAAACAAACAAACAAACAGCAGCAGCAGCTACTCAAATCCAAAAGCACAGTAAAAGGATTGTACATTATAACCAAATAGAAAATTTCTCCTAGAAACTCAAGGTAGGGTCAAAATTTAAAAAAAAAAAGAAAAAAAAAGTATAATAAACCTTATTAACAAAGGAAAGGTCCAGATGATAATCTTCATGGATGCCAAAAAGTCATTTTACTAAAATCAAATGCCATTTAATGGTACTAATACCAAACTGTAATAAAAAGCAACTTCCTTTACCCAATAAAGCTCATCAATGAAAAATTCACAGTTAACGTCTTCTTTGTGGTTAAAAACTTGAAATTTTCACCCTCAAGATCAGGAACAAGGAAGGGAGTTTTCCAGTTCTATTCAGCATTTCAGTGGCATTAGGGCAATTAAGTAAAAGATAAAAAGGCATCTAGATTAAAAACGAAGTAGTTGAACTAACCTCATCTGCAAATGTCATTCTGTTCTAGTTATAAAGCCCTCAAAAACACACATACACACACGATACCCAATAAAAATGTTCAGCACAGTGGCACAATTTTATTACACAAAAACTTCTTATACATGAGCAGTCCACAATCAAAAATGGTATTAAGCAAATAATTTCACTTTCAGTAGCATGAAAAAAACGAAACACTTAATAAATTTGACAAATGAAGTCTAAGACTTGAACATCAAAAACTAAAACTCCTCCATGAAATTGAAACCCCAAAACAAAACAACCCCACACAATGCTAGACCTCCTGTGCTGTGATAAAAAACAATTTCAACTTTGAAAATGATGGGCTCTACCCCTGGGTTCTCAGGGAAGCTATACGTTTCCACTTTCTACCAAGGTCAGAATGACTTGGCTTAACTTCAAAGCATGGGCTCGATTTCCGCCTGGAGCATGCATTGTACATCTGCTTCATTAGCAAATAACCTAAAAGAAACATTTCAAACATGAAAAGTAATCATCTCCTTAAGTTCCCTATCAGTGCAGCCTGCAACCTTGCACATACTAAAAGCACAAGTCTTTTAACTTTCTACAAGGTCTTCCATCATGATTTTTAACTGTGTTAAAGGATGTTTTAATTTTTTTAAACGTTGGCCTCTTAAACCTGAAATGAAGTCAGACACCCCGATTTTTAACTCTTGATTTAAAAAAATCTAAAACCCTGTACTAAATGTTCCTCTTGAGGAGTATGCTCTTCTTTTTAAAGTTTTTGTATCCCAAGCAGCTGTCCTAACTTGGCTCCAATAAAACTTTATTATAGATAATGCTAAAAATTTTGTTCATTTTTTAAAAAGTGTAGTGTTTCTTGTAGTGTTTATTTTTGAGAGAGAAAAGATACACAGCATGAACAGGGGAAGGGCAGAGAGAAAGGGAGACACAGAATCCTAAGCAGACTCCGGGCTCAGAGCCTTCAGCACAGAGCCTGATGCAGGGCTCAAACCCACGAGCTGTGAGATCTTGACCTGAGCCGAAGTCAAACACTTCACCGACTGAGCCACCCAGGTGTCCCAAAGTTTTGTTCATTTTGCATTGACTATTCATAGATCGAATCACTTCCCAAATCAATGGAGACTGAACACAAACCTAATCAATACCCCAACTGCCTTCTTTGTCAAAATGGACCATTTGATTGTAAAATTCTTGCAGAAATTCAAGGGATTCTGAATATAGTCTTTTCACCAAAGGATACTGGTGAAAGCCACATGCCCTAGAATGAAGCTGGACTCCTCACTTATACCTGATACAAAAGTTACTGACAAAAATCAAGTAGTTCAATGGAACAGTTAAAACTGGACAGTCTTAAAAGGAAACTTTGGTGCCCATCTTCAAACTTCAATTAGACAATGGTTTTGAAAACAGGACCCCCTAAGGCAAAAGCAATTGATGACTCAAAAATATCCCTGGAACCCAGCACACTTACCTAGCATGTAGTATATATTCACATATGGGTTAAACAGTGAATCACACAAAGCAATAAGATCTCAACAAGCAGAATAATGGAGACTGATGTGCACAGATACTGAAGTTCTTTAATGTCACAGTTAGCTCCTGGGACATCAGATTAGTTAGAAAAGAGCCAATACAACCAGTCCCTTTGGGGGGAGGGGGGGTTGCATCCTCATTTGTAAATACTCCTTCACTGGTTGGTTCCAAGTCACTTGAGATAAAGGAGCACTAAATACAGAAAAGAGGTCCTGAAGAGTGGTTCTTCAGAGTCAGGACAAGCAAGCTCCAATGTACTACTAGAAAAATTCAAAGCCTGGAGGTTTAGAGACAAAGCACTGGTGAGTTGTGTGTGGTGAGGTTATTTCTTAGAGCAGAGGCACTTGGCTGTCTGCACAGGCGTGAATTATAATGAGGAAACCATCAGACTCCTTCAAGATGCTGGGATTTCCTCACAAGGAGGGCAGGGAGTCGGGGAGGGCAAAGAACAACCAGGAACTTCGGTCATCTCTGTCTTGATCCATATAGGTACCTGCTGGCTGTCACATACCGATGCATCACAGAAAGTCAATACAGATTAGAACTCTGCTTTCCGAAGTACAACTCCCTTGTAGGAATAGCGTGGAAGCCATCCAGGTGCCTGGGAAAAACACAGTTTCTCAGTTCTATTTCCCCAAGTTCATGTCATACTGTCTGTCCTGTACCAGAGGGTTCAGCCTGCCTATTCCACACCTGCTTGTTTATGCCTCCAGGTGCTTCGGCTTCCAGATCGCCATCTGAAGTAGCTTGGAGAAAGCCATTTACATGCCCAGTTAACATTTTCTCCATGTATTCAATTATCAAAGTATTAATTTTACATCTCATAAACGTCTCCCAAATCCATCAAATCTGAATGGCAAACTGCAGGCTCAGAGCAGGAGGGGAGCGAGTTTATCCCAGAGCCACTCAAAGAATCAGCGGTTTGAGATTGATCAGTCTGGGCAGTACCATTGCAGTTCCAAGCATAGTTGAGTGATTTGTGTCTACGGAAAAAGGTAAGCCATCAATAATAGCAGTCCCTATAGTCATCAAAACAAACGAACAAAAAAAGCCCACACAGTTCAAGAACCTTGCCCAAGCTTATTGGTCATGAATTCATCTTGGGGCTGGTAAATTGCAGCAAATCTCCTAACACAGTCAGGGATACTGCACAGGCTCTACAGCTTTGGCTCCTCGTATTCATCTCACCACCAACTCTAGCCCAACACACAAGGGAAGGGGAAATCCAAAAGGGAGCTCCTTGCATACAGTAACATAGTATTTTTTTTTCCAAGTTTATTTTAAACAAGATCACAAACCCTACAGTTGCTAAGGGCACCAAGTTCTTCCTTGGTTATGAACTGACCCACTTTGACAATGGGATACAATGTAAAGAAGGACAAGGGTAAGCCAGAAGACACGTCTTCCTCAGGATGTATTGCTTTTCTGCAACAGCATCTTCAATAATTGAGTAGCCTCTGGAGGCAGTCTTTAGCGGCTGTTTTTTTAACAACAACAGTGTTTGAAACAATTAGAATGAACAGTTCTAATCATTGGGATGATGTGAATATAGACTTTGAAGCCACAAATTAATCATGTTTCAATGAGGGGAGCCGAGTTGCAACTAAACAGATACCATTTCCTACCCGAATGCAAGACAAAGCGTGATTACTTAGAATTATTTAGTGCCATATTGTAGGGGGAGAGGGGGAAAGCAAGGAAATGATTTAGGCCAGCATTTCCCACTCCCTGCTCTGCACACCATCACTCTTGTTCAAAAACGACTTTGGTTAATTATGTTTAGAAAAAAATCCATGATATACATAGCTGTTTTATAGAGATGGAACCTATCCAGTCTCTGAAAGATTCCATTATAGGAATTTGCCTTTGTCCCATTATTCACCAAATATTTCTTTCCAAAAAACATAGTCGGATCTCCATGATATACTATCATTTTTTCAGTATATAGTTTGGAAAACCCTGGTATGTAAGACTTATTTCAAGGTATTTACAATGTTCAGTTTCTATAAACAACAAATGTACTTGAAATCTAGCTCCCTGTGTGAGGCTCTTCACCTCTTCATGGACAGTGTGGAGCCTGCTTCATTTGCCCTCTCTCTGTCCCTCTCCTACTCATGCTCACTCTCTCAAAAAACAGAATTAAAGAAAAAAAAAAACTTCAAAGAGATTATAAATGTAGCTCCTCTATACGTAATACTTATGCCCAAGGGAATACAGCCAAGTCTCAGCCGACGAATGATCCTAATCCTCCAAAAAAGGCTCAGAGGAAATGTAATATCCACAGGCAAAAATTTCTGCTCTTGCTCTTTTTTCCCATGTGGGCTAGGTCCTCCGAAATGGCCCATCTTATACTTTAGGGCCAGTGTGGGCACATACCTACCAAAGACCACAGAGTATTTCAGGCTCCGTGGACTGCACACCCTTCACTTTAACTACTCTGACTCTGCAGCTTAAAAGCAATTCTAGACATTATGTACGCAAATGAGCGGGAGCGGTTGTGGTGATAAAACTTTATTTATAAAAACAGGTGGTAGGCCCGACTTAGCTTCTAAGTGATAGTTTTCCAATCTCTCCAGGGAGGCCCAGTATTTCCTGCTGCTATGGACTGAAGTGTATTTCCCCCCTCCCCCAAATTCTTACAAAGGAAATTCTGATGAAGGAAATTTTCACCATTTAATGTTTGTGTGCGGCCCTGGTCCTGGGCTCCCAGAGAAGCTGTTTTGTAACATTTACCAAGGCCAAAAAGGACTCAGCAAAACCTCCAAGCACGGGCTCTATTTCTTCCTTGAGCTATACTGTGTATCTGCTTCATTCAAGAAAAAAGCCAATTAGGAGCATTCTGAACACAAGAGAAGAACAAGAAACTTCCCTGGTACCCTTAAGATTGAAGTCCTATGGCCTTGCATCTACTAAAATTGTAAGATAAAGTCTAACTTTCTGGAAGGGCCTTCATCAGGAGGCTTTGGAACTCTTCTAAACCTTTGCCTTCCCTGGAGCACCATTTTCTTTGTCAAGATTGTGTACCTTGGGCAGCTGTCTTAATTTGGGCTCTTGTAAAATTCTTTCCCTTTCTCTTCAACATTTAAGAAAAATGGTTATTTTCCAACCACACACCCAATTTTAGGAGGGAACATGCCTTTTTAGGAAGGAACAGGAGCTTCTCTCTCTGCCATAGTAGAGCACAGCCAGGAAGAGGATCATCACTAGGAACTGAATCTGCCACCATCTTGACCTTGGACTTGCTGGCCTCTAGAGTGGTGAGAAATTAGTACCTGTTGCTAAAGCCACCTAGTGTATAGTACTTGTTATGGGAGCCTGAATGGACCCATGCAGTTCAGAAACCATAAATCCTGCTCACTATGGTCAACCACCCATCTTCTTGCTCACTCTTTAACCTTGTAAAATGTCAGTGAACTTCTAGATGGGTCCTTAGATTTAGAGAGCTGGCACAGTTCCAAGTAGAAGCATTAGTTTCTACATCATCATCACATAGGGCTAATGGTTGGTACTAACAAGAAATGACAATTGGATAATCCAGAAGGCGACCATTCTATTGGAAATGGAACTTGTTTAATCTAGACTGTCCTTGTATTTTTTATTCTAGGTCACGTAATGTGTAATATACACAGAAGACTTTTGTGGTTGATATGGTAACCAAGTTTCTTAAGAACTGGGCCATGTACAACCATGTTATTCCACTTAAACAGTTAAAATTCAGTAATTAACATCTATGGAGGGCTTAATGGTGTTCTATATGACCAAGTGTAAGAGGGGTTTTCATTAAAAAGAGAACTGCCATCTACAAGTTATGGTTCCTGAAGAATACACAGTCTTCTTACCCTTGTATACCACAGCAAACATAGGAAGATCAAGAGCCCGAGTAGGACAGGACACTCAGATAAGACGAGAAGTTGTGAGACTTGGGAAGAAGCAAAAGCTATTTCTAGGGTTAACATACCATCATTTTATGAAGTAAAGCCTTAGCCCAACTGTACTCAAGATCAACTTGGGATATTTTCAATTGCAAAAATCACAGCAAGTAATTCTCCAAGTACAGTCCATGGATCTCATGCATTCAAATGATCCAGGCAAATGTGTAGCAACATGGATGGACCTTGAGGGTGTTATGCTGAGCGAAAGAAGTCAGGCAGAGAAGGACAAATATCATATGTTTGCACGTATAGGAGGATTAGGAGGAACTTGACGGAGGAACAAAGGGGAGAAGAAGGGCGGAAATGGTGGGGGAAAGGGAGAGAGGCAAACCATGAGAGACTCTTGAATGCTGACAAAAACTGAGGACTGATGGATGTGGGGGGGAGGAGGGATGGGCCTGGAGGAGGGCACTTGTGGGGAGGAGCACTGGGTGTTATGTGGAAACTAATTTGACAATAAACTATTTGTAAAAAAACAAAAACAAAAACAAAAAACAACAACACAAATGATCCAGGCAAGTTTGTTAAAAACCACAGCCATTTGGACCTTATCATTGATCTACTGAATCTCTATCTCTCAAGGTGGGGCCAGGAAGCCGCATTTTTTTTTCTTCAACCAACAGGTCTAGATAATTCCAATAAGCATTATCTTATAAGAAACTAACAGAACCAGTAATAAAAATTCTACAGTATCTTATGGAATAGCATTGAACAATGTTGACCTAAACCAATGAAGGGGAAACCAAATTTGAGAGAAAGGAAGGAAGGAGGTATAGGTTACAGGACAACAACAACCCTGTCCTTTGCTACCTTAGCTAGAGGTTTCTGAAGCCCCTATGATGATCAGAGGTTAATCTATATCCACTGCAAAATGGGAAGGTTTTCATCTACGTATACACGAAGTATGAATTAAGCACATATTATGCTTATGTTGATGCCCTATAAAATGCACAATTTTGAGTTTGGAACTTCTGAGAAATTCCTTTGTCATCTTCAAAAAGTTCTCAACCAAAGCAAACTAGAACATTCCCACCACTGTTACAAATAGAGGTCAGGACTGAGGACCCCACCCAGAAAGCAGGTTCCACCACCTAAAATGGACACGTCATGCAAAGGGCCTGGCAGAGTACTCCCAATGTCACAGGGGACAGGCAGGAACTACAAGCAGAAAGGCAAACAACTGCACGTGTCTACCCACCAGTTGCTCGCTCTCTCTCTCTCTCTCTCTCTCTCTCTCTCTCTAAGACCAGGAGAACAGACTCACAGGTGGGTACAAGCAGCCTGGGCCAGGCACCTGTCCACAGAGCTGTTTGGGAATGCCAGCTGCTAAACTTGGTGAACACTTGGTGGAAAGCTGGGGTTGGCTGTAGCCCCTCCCATGCAGTGGAAGAAAAAGTGAGAGGTGCTATGGAAAGCCAAGTTGAGGTGTTGCCCCCCTCCCTGGTGGCTGGGGTCAGCCTTTGCTCCAGTGAACACATGGAAAGACACAACTCTACCTTCCTACTTTGGGTCATTCATTGGTCAGTGACACTCTCTACAGAGCCAAATTCAATAAGTCAACCCTTTTAGAACGCTGTGTCAACAAGCAATCATTCTAGCTCAAGGTTAGATACATGTGCAGAAGCCCTTACACACACACACACGCTTATGTATTTAATACAGAACCATGTTGTTTTCCTCAATCTCTACTTTGTGGCTGTTGGGTTTTGAATAAATGAGGTTGAGGGGAGACCTAGCCTTCTGTGGTGCAAGTTTAAGATGTGGTAGTAGTTGTTCCATCAATGGGAAGAAGCATGAACCCAAGGTCAAGCAATCAAAAGGAGCATCCTGTTCTACCCTTGACTGCACCCAGCCTCAGGTCAGGAGGCAAAGGACTTTGCTGGCTCTTCTTGCTCAGTTTCCTCCTCTGGCAGTGGGGATGATGGCATGCGTGATAACCATTAATTAATGTTTGGGAAGCCTTTTGAGTCCCTCTGATGAAAGGGACAAAGTGTTTTTCATAGCATGGGTAAACAAACACTTGGTACCAATCCAGCCCCAGCCTGCTGAGTTAATTACCTGCAAGACTTGAAATTGTTGTCTCAAATCTGTTCCCCACTTTCCCGCCCCGGGCAAATTAGCACCTGTTGGGCTTAACGTGAATCACCAAGAGAAGTGGGCAGACATACGGAGTCCAAAGACAGGGTTGTGGTTCATGGGGACTGCGTTTCTCTGAGTAACTACACAAAGATTCACAAAATATCCACATTTCTAGTGTGTGAGTAACATGGGGTTATACAGGCACCGGTAAAACAGCAACAGAAAACATATTGTTTCAAATGATGAACAAAAACCAAGATGCCCCACCCCCCTCCCCAAAATAATACGTAGTTGTATACTCACCATTCATTAACTTATCCCAAACACTAATACCTTACCAGCTTTAAAACAGGTGTTAAAGACCAGCTAAGCATTTGATACAGAAAACACAACTTCACTTTCTGAGAGAATAGACTGTTCCTAAGGGACACACTGTACCCTGTCAGTTAGACTGCTCGAATATCCTATGTGAGCCAGAGGACAGGCAACACCAGAAATGGCACTGAGAGCCAAGAAAAACCAGCAAAAATCAAGCAGAAATAAATAAATAAATAAATAAATATATATATATGTATTTTTCCCCCCTATGGATCAGAAGCATAGGCATTATCCCTCAGACCTGCAATAAACCAACCCATGGGAAACTCTCCCAATTAAATTTGTCCAGATAGCACAATTCTGGATGAAAACAGTATACCAAAAATGCTTACCAGCTCCAACAGGACCTTGGCTTTGCCAGACAAAAGGGGGGCACAAATCTTCAAATCCTCTGGCGCGGGGGGCATCTGAGAAGGCTGGTGTTGACCAAAAAAACCCCCAAAAAACAAAAAAACAGCAGCGAGTATCCAAACAAGGAAAACTCAAGCAACCCACAGCCTAGAGCAGTGGTTTTTAAAGCTTGTGGACCCAGAGGACGGAATCAGTATCACCTGAAGCTTGTTAAGAATGCATGCAATCAGGTCCCACCCCAGACCTACTAAATCAGAAACTCTAAGGAGTGAGGTATCCCCATTTGTATTAAGAAGCCGTACAGGTGATTCTCATCTGAAATTGAAATTTTTTTTTTATTTTAACACACTAATACTTGAAAATCACAGATTAATAATTGCAAAATGGTCTCACCCCAAATGCATATGATGACTTACATTTAGTTGATGTAAATCATAGGAAAGCTAATAAAGTTAGAAATGTAAGTCAAGAAATGTAAGGGGCACCTGGATGGCTCAGTTGGTTAAGCATCCAACTTCGGCTCAGGTCATGATCTCACGGTTTGTGGGTTCGAGCCCTGCTTTAGGCTCTGTGCTAACAACTAGCTCAGAGCCTGGAGCCTGCTTTGGAATCTGTGTCTGCCTCTCTCTCTGTTCTTAACCCATGCATGCTTTGTCTGTCTGTCTGTCTCTCTCTCTCAAAAAGAATAAACATTAAAAAAAAATTTAAAGTGAAAAAAGGAAAGAAATGTAAGTGAAACCAGCTGATTACTGAGTTCGGGGCTTGATGTTTCCAGACTATGTTTATCTGGTGCATAGAATTTATAGTAAAAAGGGGGGGTACTTTTTGCATTCTTTCCTCGGCCTATTAAAAATGAATAAAGAATAAAAATAAAAAGATGTTACCAGTTAAGACAAAAACCCCTAGCTGTCCACCACAATACATTCTCTCCTGGTTTGGGCACACAACTACATTTCCCAGCCTCCCTTGCAATTTGACGTGGCATGGGACTGAGCTTGCTCTCTGGGCGTGTTAGCAGAAGTGATGTGTGCTGCTTCCAGATATGGCCCATAAACAAATAGCCAAGTGTGCTTTTGCATGCTCTTTCCACATTCACCTTGGCCGTGCTGGCAACACACAGGATGACACACTCAGAAGAGATGCTACAGCAGCCAGGAGCCTTGATTTGTGAGTCACAGCATGAAGGAGAGCTTCCTGAGACCTGAATTCTTAGCCGGCACCTTATATGAGAATAAGATCAACTCTTTTTTTGTTGTTGTCGAAGGGACTGAATATTAAACATCTATTTTTTTTTTTAACCTCGGTTTACCTGCCCTAAATAATCTACTGATACTCAGGTCCATGATTCCCTGACAGCTAATACCAAACACGAGCGTGTTCTCTTATCTTTATAAAGTATATTCTGAAAGTTTGATGCTTTTATAACTCTTTTCCTGGAACACATAGAAGGAAGGAAGGGAGGGAGGGAGGAAACTAGTAAGGAGAGTTTAAATACTGCAGGACTCAACTTTAAACCCATGTTTATGTGGGACTCCTGAGTGTCTCAGTCGGGTAAGCATCTGACTCCTGAATTCTACTCAGGTCATGATCTCCCAGTTTGATTTCTCTNCCTCTCCGCTGGGCTGGGCCTGTGCCTTCTGTCGTCCTCCCTGTCAATCTGAGAAACTTCCTATGTTTAAAAACAGGGAACAAAAACCTCACCACCTCCTCAGCAAGGCACTTCCAAATGCCTACGGGCCCTCGGTTCCTTTGCTTCTGGGCTAACATCACAGGGAGCACACACCTTCTCCTGAAAATCTATTACCCTCAACTATGATTATTTATAATTACTTTGTTTGTTTGCTTAGCTTTTTTTCACCACAAGAGTTGTAAGCTCCTGGAAAGCAGAGTCCTTCTTTACTCTGCCTTAGTTAAGGGCCTGGCGTTAGCCGCTCCTTTAACCTGGAACATTCTTCCCAAGAGATGCACGTGGCTCACTCCATCCTTCCTTCAGATCTTGGCACACATGTCAGCTTCCCCCTGGGGCCTCAACTGAGCTCCCTATTTAAAGTAGCCCTTTCCTTGAGCCCCTTCCCCAGTCCCCTCAACCTGTTGTTTCAATTAACACCTTTAAAAAAGCAACATAATTGGGGTGCCTGGGTGTCTCAGTCAATTGAGCATCCAACTCTTGACTTCAGCTCAGATCATGATCTCATGGTGCAGGAGTTCGAGCCCCACATCAGGTGCTGCACTGACAGGGCAGAGCCTGCTTGGCATTCTCTCTTTCTCCCTCCCTCTCTCTCTCTGCTCCTCCCCCTACTCAGACTCACTATCTCAAAATAAATTTAAAAACTTCTTAAAAAAAGCAGCATCATTTACTTATTATTTATCTTGTTTATGGATTATGGATTCTCTCCCTATCTAAAATATAAGGCTTCATTAGAGTATGAATCTCTGTTACTGATAAATTAATTATATGCCCCTGGAACTGTGCCAGGCACATAAAGGGTATTCAGGAACTATTTGGGAACCAGGTGAATGAGTGAATGTTTACATTCCAAAGGGCCTAGAGGTTCAATACCTATCGACTGATGGAGTGAATGAATAAATGTCTATTCTGGAGTTGCTTTCATCCACAAGAAAGAAAGATAAATCATTATCGGTCAGAAACAGAACTAGACCCGAGTTTTATTTCCTTCCTCTTTTCCTCGAGAGAAGCATGGGCTAAGAATGTGTGCTCTGACAGACAGAACTGGGTTTAAATCCCAGCAGGGATAGTTTGGTGCTATTTAGCTTCCCATGATCCTGAGTCCCCTTGTGTACAATGGATTCAGTAATAATATCTACCTCTTAGGGCTGTCATTCTGAATCAAGAGATTATACTGCAGGAGCACTTAGCCACAGCAGATAGCTGTGGTCTGTAGGGGGTGCCTGGGTGGCTCAGTGGGGTAAGTGTCTGACTCTTGATCTCAGCTCAGGTCTGGATCTCAGAGTCTTGAATTCAAGCCCTGCGTTGAACTTAAAAAAAATAACCAATCAATCAATCAAAGTACCCTTGACTGGGAAGACTATGCAGAAAGTGCTGTGTGGCTAGTAGCTACTACTATTTCCTGCTCAGTGATAAGGAGTTCTATAAGAACACCCTTGACTCCCCAAGAGCTATCATGGAGAACAAGAAGCCAGGGACAAGGCTGCAGAGTCTCACTCTTCTTCCTCCAAGTTGGACTTGTATCTGTAGACATGACTCAGCACCTAGACACACGGGCCAGCCAAGAAGAAGGGTGGTCACACACATTTCCTTACCATCAACTTCCCTGATGCCTCTCTTTCCTTCCATCTAACATAACACATCCCAAATAACATTAAAAAATGACATCACATTTTTCCTTCTAACACTCCATTAAGCTACAATTCTCTACTTTTACTCCTCCCTCTAGGTAACCATTCAACAGTATGTAGAGATGCCGACCTCTATGCTAAGTGCTGGGTATATACATCAGTGGGTAAATCGGACAAGGCACCTACCACTAGAGTTTACAACCTAATGGGCAGAACAGGCAATAAACAAGTGTACAAATAGAGTCACAAGCTGTGATAGATGCTCTGAAGGATACGAGCAAGGTGTGGTGAAAGATAATGACAGACGGTGAGGATAGACCTAATTAAAGGAGTATGGAGGGAGGGAAGTTACCTTTAATAGCAAGAAATGTAGCATATAATATATGGCTAGATTTGCAGTTGGCTATTTCATACCAGTCTCTCTGCTTCTTCATCAGATTCCAAGTGTTTCAATGGCAACATGAGATCTTTCTTTTTTTTTTTAAGTTTATGTATTTATTTTGAGGGAGATGGGGCACATGTAGGGGAGGGGCAGAGAGAGAGAGAGAGAGAGAGAATGAGAGAGAGAGAGTCCCAAGCAGGCTCTGTGCTGTCAGCACGGAGTACAATGTACTATGCTGGGCTCAATCTCATAAACCATGAGATGATGACTTGAGCCAAAATCAAGAGTATGACGCTTAACACATGCTTAACACCATCCCCCCAAGGTTTCCCAGCAACAAAGGATCTTAAATGAGATACATAAGCTCTATAACCACCTGGCCAGACATGCAAGTATCTTAGGTTACACAGGGTTGACCTTGTTGGCTCTTATTGACTTTCGATGTGTTCAGGTAAACATGGGAAAATGGAAATTCCTAGCAGCTGTAATTTTATGAATGCTACAAATTTTTAAATAGGATATCCCATCTGATGGATTTCCTTCAAAACCTCTTTTTTACTTCTGTTATTATAGACTAATTTTGCTTCTCCAACTGAATTTAGAACCATCATTTCTCATACTTTTCTGAGTGGTTAGTTATTAAGAAGAGTATTATTTAGGTCAAACAGGCAGGAATAGACACCAAAAGAAATGGAGAACTTATAAGCTTTCTTTTTTTAAATTTATTTTTGAGAGTCAGAGAGAGACAGTACAAGCAAGGGAGAGACAGAGAGAGAGGGAGACACAGAGTCTGAAGACAGGCTCCAGGCTCTGAGCTAGCTGTCAGCACAGAGCCTGATGCGGGGCCCGAACCCACGAACCTTGAGATCATGACCTGAGTCGAAGTAGGACACTTAACCAACTGAACCACCCAGACACCCCGAGAACTTGTAAGCTTTGAGGAAACTGATCTTAAATGCAGTTGACATAATAAGATAAAGTGCTTTTCTGTGACTATTGTTATTTTATATAACAGATAGACTTGCATTTATAGTTGATGCTTTATGAAAAGAGACAGGGATCTTGGCATGGTTTGACCATGTTTTCTGGATGAGCTTACATAAAAAGAAAAGAACAAAGCCCAAGAAATAGTACAATATGACCACTGGCATATTCNCTGGAAACGAGAGCCGCTTCACTCTGTTCATTCATGAGTTTTCCGCTGTAATTAAACATCTAATGCCCCAGATGGCTAAGTATTCAAAATTAGTACATTTCCGCTCCACTGAAACAGTTTATTTTCAAATGTTCAAAATACTATTCAGTGGCACTTAACAAGTGAGCAAAGGAATCTTCCATGACTCTGAAAGGTATATTTGAATAGATGCCTCATGGACAAAGTCATGATTTAATAACACTTTTTTTGCATCTTCTGTTCTTCTATTGACCCCTATTGGGAGAATTCTTAAAAATGAGATGTTACATTACTTGTTTTGCATGTAATGTCCAACCTGCTTTAGGATAGAATCCTTCCTCTTTGCAGGGTGAGAATGCAGCCCCTTGCTTCTAGAAGAAGAGTGTACTTCTTTGCCTCTTGACTTTGAGTCTGATTATGTGATTTGTTTTGGCCATTGGTCTGTGGGCAGAAGTGACAGCAAGCCAGGGCTAGGCCTAGGCTTCTAGAGCATCATGGATCTCTCACTATGTAGATGCCCCTCTACCCTGTGCTCAAAACTGAATACACAAAACTGAGCCCAACCCGTATGAAAAGGTCAAGTTTGGCTGGACCCTCAGCTGGGAGCACAGCTGCCTTGCTGAGCTCAACCCACGTCAACAGACTCCCTAGTTGGACTGCAGACACGTGAGGAGGAAGAAATAATTGTTTGCTCACTGAGTTTTGGGGTTGTTTGTCAGGCAGCAATGGGGAACTGATACACTCTATCATTGCCCCCATTCTCTGAAGCTGTTGGGGTAAGGAAACTGGAGGGTCAGAAATTGCAAGCTACCTAAAGGAAATACCAGAAACTATTATTTGAGGTATATTTGTCTTACACTCCCCCCCCCAACCAATTTTAAACTGCTCAGGTCTGTAAAAATATGTTATTCCTCTCTGACACATTGACAGTAACCACTCAGAATTCTGTAGATGTGACTTTATTAAAAGTTCTTTGGGGTGAGAGTATCAGTACAACTATGTTCTTGAACAAAGACCCACAGTTCAACATTTTTCTCTTCCCTACAAATTCACTTCAGGGCACAAACTGTTGAGAGAGAGACTTTAAAATTTTTCTGCTAAATGAAGATTTGAGTATGCATCTAAGCACCATGGCTGCTTTGTCAAACATTTATTTATTAGATTATATGCCATGTTTCTACTGGGCACTTCTCCTAAATGATTTCATTGAGTATTTAGAACAACACTGCAAGGTAGTTACTGTGATTTAGTGAATGGATTCAGAAACGTTAAATAATATACTCAAAGCAACACAGCTGAGTTGTAAGGATTCATGCCAGGGGAATCTGATCCCCAATTTTTACCCCAATATATATATTAAAATATATAAGGGCACCTGCGTGGCTCAGTCAGTTAAGCATCCAACTCTTGGTTTCAGCTCAAGTCATGATCTCACGGTTTGAGTTCAAGCCCCACATCAGTCTCTGCACTGACACTGTGGAGCATCTTGGAATTCTCTCTCTCTCTCCCCCCATCCCCGACTGTTCCCTGCTCATGCACTCTTTCCCTCAAAAATAAATAAATAAACGATTTTTAAAAGAGAGTAAACCTAAATCTCTTCTTTTCTGCCTCAACTCAGTCCCTAACACCCCACAGATATATAAACACTGCCCTAGCCTCTTACTCCAGTATATTCTAACCTAATTTAAGATTCCTTTTCGTTATTGATAATATCTCACCTTGAACTTGCACATTGCTTCTTTCTCTGTCCAATTCATTTATTCTGAGCTGATGATTTTTCTACCTCTCCGTTTACATCAAGGAAATGTATTTCCCTGAACTCTTGCGGCTAGCCCCCCATCTTATCAACCATCATGGTGGCCTATAAAACTGATACATGGGAATCCAAACTACAAACCACTATGGAGGGACAACTAGCAAAGAACCATGTTGAGTCATGGAAGCAAATAGAAAGAAAGGGAAAGTGGGGCACCTGGGTGGCTCAGTCGGCTAAGCGTCTGACTTCAGCTCAGGTCATGATCTCATGTTTTATGGGTTCAAGCCCTGCATCGGGCTCTGTGCTGACAGCTAGCTCAGAATCTGGAGACTGTCTTTAGATTCTTGTCTTCCTCTCTGTCTGACTCTCCCCAGCTCATGCTGTCTCTATCTCTCTCTCAAAAATAAATAAAACATTAAAAAAATTTTTTTTAAAAAGAAAGGAAAACTGAGAAATGGAGTAAGTAAGTCAGATTAGGAATCCAGCTGCCTCTTTGGTTTCAGAATAAAAGCAAACTAGACATTAGGACAGGAAAGGACATGGAAGGTGGTTAGAAAAGTAGAGTTAACATAGGGAGTCTTGAATGGAAAGGAGACTGGCTCGCAGAATTAGGTGAAGAGCAAAAGAAGGATCTGGATGCTGGGCAGAACCACATGGGGTCCAAGGGCCCAATAGAAGAGAATTCGTGGTTGGAAACTGAGTGATCGCTGTGGCGATTCCACACAGGAACTATCAGAAGAAAAGGTGGACAGGAACTGAGGCTTTTATTACTCAATCACTTTTAACAATAGTAGATTCTGTTGTTCGTCTGTCCCTGGGGACTCAACTACTCCGTGGCAATGCCTTGTCTTTTCTGTGTGTCTACAGATTCTCGCTATCACTGCGTCATCGTGTAGATGACACATAGTTGTTGCTCCGCGTGAACTATGTAGGTGCCATGGTCACTGCAAAGGATGGTCAGCAGGACTGACTCCTGGATTGAAGGTGAGTATTGGAGGGTAGCCGACCTTCACTGATCTGCCTGATGCTGGAATGGAGGACCACAGTAGGGCTTCCCCAGGATAGAAAACAAGGTAGATACTTTGGGGAAGGAGGCAAGGATAGAAGAAATACTGGAAATTACAGATTATTCAAAGCACTGCATTTGAGCGTATCTGGCCAAATATCCTCGTTGTATTGATAGGGAAGGATAAAAGGGGAGTGAGTGCTAAATGTAAAGCACCACTTTGAAATGTTATTTTTAAAAGAAGAGCTTGAGACCCCTGAAGTAAAGCAATGAAGGAAATACATCTACCATTCTTCACATGGTGGCAGCAAACAATTTTAATTATATTAGGTCAGATTGGATGTGGTTTTCTAATAAAGCAGATTCTTGCTTAGAGCGGCTGTGCATTAAATCCATTAAATACGTGAAAACACTGTGCATTTGGGAAAAATTAATTTGAAATTTGTCATGTCGCTTTCCTCTGCTTTGACTGTGGCTATTCATTTACATTTAGAAATAGCGTGTCAAGGATGGGTGAGTTCTTACAGTGTTCAGATAATTTAATCTGCAACTCTGTTTTAAAAGTAAAATAATTGTCATCCATGTGATTAACAGACCGTTGATTTGAACGCAAACACCTTGGAACAAGTCACCAATCAATCTCATGAAAGTAACACAGGGGAGTCGGATTATTTTCTCTTTGGAAATAACAACTATTCTACCCCAACACAATCCTTTGTTTGGCCCTGCGTTCTAAAGTGCATAAGTATATTGTTTTTACTGTGAGCTGCTGCAAATCTTCCTTGGGAGTGAGAAGGGTACAAATCCATAAATAGAGTCAATGTGAGTCATGTATTAGTCAATAGGGAAATTGTCAAAGTGTTGTGCTTATCTATATGGCCAGAACAGTCCTTCTGGTTAGGCTCTGGGACAAAATACAATACCACCACCCACTTCCCAGTGGGCAAGGATATGGAGAAGTTGGAACACCTGGTAGCTACCCAATCTAAAAGAAAGGCAAGCCAATCATGCCTTTCCAACTTTGACTCACAAAATCTAAAGACTGGAGTCAGCTTTCTGGGTCATCCAGATCTACTCTTCCATCTGATGCTGGAATGCCCTAGATTCTGCACTCAGTCTCTGGGTGAAAGGTTCAGTGACAGAGACCCTGAACCCAACTAATGACAGTGTATCCTGTCACTCTCTGGCTCAGATCTTCACAAGATTTTTCAGAATAATGGGTCAAAATACCTCTCCAATTCATTGTCATCCATTAGCAGGGCAAGTCAAATTTCTCTTTTAGAGACTACAACCCAATAACGCATGTCATCGGTTCCCAGATACTTCCTGCCTTAAGACGAGTTCTAGCATAAAAGAAATCTTCCTCCAGTAGTTAATAAGCTATTACCTAGCCTTACTTTAACGATTCATGTGTCTCAGCCTTTTTTGTTCTTCTTCTGTCTTTCTCTTTTCTCTTGTAACAAAACAAGCATACTAAGACAGAAAGCTCCTATAAATAATCTGCAGTCATTTTCTCAACCCCTAGTTAAAGGATTAAAGGTTTTCTTCTCTTCAGACCTTGACCTTGGAATAAAAGACCATTTCGATTGGAGCCTTTAAAGCTGCTCTGTTAACATAGTAGTCGCTAGCCACATATGGCTACTAAATGAACACTTCATATGGTCAGTGTGGGAGGCACCTGGGTAGGTCAGTCAATTAGGTGTCCGACTTCAGCTCAGATCGTGATCTCATGGTTCCTGAGTTTGAGCCCTGTGTCTTCTGTAACTCTCTCTCTCTGCCCCTTCCCCACTCATGTTCCGTCTCCCTCTCTCTCAAAATAAACAAACAACAACAAAACAATATGGTCAGTGTGATAGAAGAACTGAATGTTTCTTTTTTTTTAACGTTAATTTATTTAAAATTTCAAATTAAAGCAGTGCAAACTATGTTTCCATTAAATACTACTTTTTTGTCCTAGCCGATTACATTTTACTTCTACCATGGTATTGTGTAAGATATAATTACTGCATTAAAGTGTCGTTCTGGTCCATGCTTTATTTCTTGAGCACACATAAATGCATGACCAATCTGCTACCTGCCAATGATTGATTCAGTTTGAATGATTTTTTTTCTGTACACGAAGGTAACATAGCAATGTTTATTTACATATTTTATATACACAGAAGTTACAGTGATACTTACAGAAGTCATATTTGAAAAGTAAATTGAAATACTTATTTTATAATTTTTTAATGTTTACTTATTTTTGAAAGAGAGCGCACACACACACACACACACACACACAGGAGAGAGAGTGTGGTGAGAGACAGAAGATCCAATGCAGGCTCTGCACTGAGAGTGGAGAGCCTTGATGCGTGGCTCAAACCCACAAACTGTGAGATCATGACCTGAGCCAAAGTTGAACACTTAACCGACTGAGCCACCCAGGTGCCCTGAAATATTTATGTTAATCTAATAGATTTAAGTTCCATTTCTACTAAAAAGCAAATATGGACAATTTTTTAAAATTTAAAACAAAGGTACATTACTTATGCAGAATCAAGTGGAAATCAGAAGCTAGTGTTATAACCATAAGGGTAATGGAGAAAAGAAGGAAACTGAGAGAAAATGTCAGATTTTTCACAAAGAATGACAGATGCAATTTGCTGGGGCAGAGCAGAAGACAAAAGCTGTTTATTTTTGTGAAAAAAAATCATACAAAATTAAGGAAAGTTGAGCCATTTTCAGCAAATACATTATGAATGTGATAGCACGCTTAAACAGTCAAAAGCATTCAGTGGAATCAGTTTACTGAAATCAGATGTAATGTCCAATAAAACTTTAAATAATTTTTCTGTGGGATCTGACTTTGTAACTCTGGCCAACTGTCTATTGTTTTGGATTCTTCGACAAAATAGATCCCCATGTTTATTTATTTTTTTAGAATGCCATATTTAGATGGAGACATGGTAAAAAGTCTATTACTGAAATAGGAAAAAATTTAAAAGATGTTTTAAGATCTTTAGTTAATCCACCAAATGATTGCATATAAAATCTAAGATCTGAGAATATTAAATATTAATTGATTAAAAATTTGAAGGGGCACCTGGGTGACTCAGTCAGTTGAGCATCTGACTTCCATTCAGGGCATGGTTTCTCAGTTCATGTGTTCAAGCCCTGCATCGGGCTTGCTACTGTCAGCGTGGAGCCTGCTTTGGATCCTCTGTCTCCCTCTCTCTCTGCCTACCTCTACTCTCTCTTTCTCTCAAAAATAAATAAACATTTAAACTTATAAAAAATAGTTTGGAAACACTGCAAATATTTTTGTTAGTTTCAGCTGAGCTGTGTGATAAAGTCACTCCCTGACACTTTGGTTACCTGTTGTTTCAAAAAACTTCCAAAATTACATAGAAATGTTGCCAATTCCTAGCCTTAAAAATCAAATTCATGGCATAAGTATTTTTTAATCTGCTAAATCAAAGAATTTTAGCTAGATATGGGGAAAACTTAGTCCCTATTATAATAGCCATTGCTCTAGCCCTATTAGGGCCAAAAAAAAATCTGAATTTATTGGAATTTTAAAACAAGAGAGTGATATTTTCTTTGTTGTTTTATACAATATGTATGATACAGATTGATGGTATCTGTGATCAGTTTTTGGAAGCAGACTCCATGAAAATTGTCATGTATGGAGGTGTTAAAAGCATTGTGTACAAACCAAGTGCTATGAAAAATCATCTGTTTGCGAAACTCTTAAGAGAAGACAATTAATGATCTTGTATTCTTTGCAAATACTTGCCAGTTGAACTGCAGAAGGGTTTTACAAAGATTTACTGTAAACTCTAGCTCAAGATTTTCTTAAAACAAAAGAAATGCTTGCCAAATATTCAATAACCAAAGACAGAAAAAATGGCAGTATGATTCATGTCACAAAAAAATGACAGTGTGATTTATGTTTTCTCACTGATGTGACACTGCATACAAATGAGCTACATTTGTGGCTCCAAAGAAAGTAAAAACTTATTTGTGGCCTGGCAATGCCATAAGGAATTTATGTTGAAATAGAAACTTTTCTTGATAAAATTCAATAATTATTTTGCCATTATTTCTAGTATGAGTCAATGCCAAATATTTTATTTTTTTCATATTTTTCCAATGGTTTTATTTATTTTTGAGAAGGAGAGCATAAGTGGGGGAGGGGCAGAGAGCAGGGGGCACAGAGGATCTGAAGCAAGCCCCGTACTGACAGCAGCAAGCACAATGTGGGGCTCCAACTCACAGACCGTGAAATCATGACCTGAGCCGAAGTCATTGGATGCTCAACCCCCTGGGCCACCCAGGCATCCTAATATGTCAAAGACTTTCATTATAACAAACACGTTTATATAAATTGCTGCCAAAACTAAAAGAAAAACATGAATAATGCTTTGTTCATTTTGATAAATTTAAAGGGGCTTTTCATTTTATGCAATACGACTGAATTTGATGGCAGTAATACTGAGTTGACACAAGAGTTGGTGAATTCACTTATCTCACTTTTAAAGCTATATCAAATCAGTTCTTCTGAAAACGATCAACCAATTTGTCAAATGGATGCAACTATTAAAGGAAAACGACTTTTTACTAACCTTTTCTATTACTGGAAATACTTTTAGGTATGGGTGAAATGTACTCACTCATGTGAACTTCCTTTTTCCAATAGCAAATTTGACAAAATCTAAATATAGACCAAGCATTCCTAATTAAAATTTAAGATCCGGTATGTGTAAATTACATGCCAGATTTTGAAGACATTCTATGAAAACAAAATGAAAAACATCTCATAAATAACGTTTTATCCGGATTCTATTTGAAATGGTAATAGCCTTGATCTATGGGGTTAAACAAAATATATATCTACATTATTTTATTAGGCATGAGTCTATACTGATTTAAATAAATGATGCTTTTATTTATCTTCAGTAACTAAATAAATGAAGGAGGATAGATAAATGTCCCACACAGAATTCCAAATGATTTATGGAATCATAAATGGATCCTGCCAGGGAACTCGAACATAACTATCCTACCCCTTAAGTGTTCCTTCCAAGAAGTACAATACAGAAAGGGCTGCAGAAGTAACTTTGCAGTGGAGATACCCGAAAAACACCACCTCAGGTGATCAAGGTTAATATCTACGGTGAGTCCTGTTGAGAGCATGTAGCCTTGATATGCAGTGATGACACTGGCAACATACTTCAGTGGTCTTCCTCCTAGACATCCCTAACTTCCATGATATGTGTGTTTGTCAACACTAACACTAAGGAATTAACTCAATTCTCGTACCACTTACCTGGAGATAGCATCAAATCCCACAGAGCAAGGTCTTGGTCCTGCAAGACTGACCTCTCCCCTGCCCCCCTTCAGACACCAATCCCATGTCCTGCCTATCACCTGGACTTTGGAACAATGAGCTATAGATCCTCTTCTTAGGTTCTATTAATTTGGTAGAGTGGCCCAGAGAACTCAGAGAAATACCTTAGGTACTAGATTACCAGCTTATTACAGAGTATATTAGTGGATATGAATGAACAGCCAGATGCTTCTACTCCCTGCCCCCACTCCACTCCCTGGGAGTTTGCGGGTCTGCACACAGAGCCATTCTGGTTCACAATCATGAGAGCTATCTGAGTTACATCCTTTTGAGTTTCTATAAGCCTTCTATGAGCCATCATAGGCATGATCAAGTCATTGGACATTAGCCATTGGTTCAACCTCCAACCTCTCTCCTCCCTCAGAGGTCGGGGAGGGGGGAGGGGGAACTGAAAGGTCCAAACCTTCAATCACACGGCTGGTTCCCCTAGCAACCAGCCTCCATCCTTAGGTACTTTCCAAAAGTCACCTCATTAACATAAACTCAGGTGTGGTTGAAAGTTTTTTGTTTTAAAAATATCAAGACACCTTTATGGCTGTCTTCACTTAGGAAATTCTAAGAGTTTTAGGCACTCTGGCCCAAAGCTGGTGATGAAGGCCAAATATGCATTTCTTACTATAAATTACAATATCACAACCCTTGTATAATCACCCAAAAATAAAACAAAGTCCAGTTCAAGGACCTTCTAGAAAATAGTGACCAATATCCTCCAAACTGTCAAAATCATCAAAGCAAAATGTCTCAGAAATCATCACGGTGAAAAGAAGCTGAAAAGACATGGTAGATATCCTAGATGTGGTCCCGGAGCAGAAAAAGGACATGAGGTAAAAAGAAAGGAAATCTGTATTAAGTACAGATGTTAAAAATAATGTATCATTATGGACTGATTCATTGTGACAGATACACTATACTAATGTTGAGATGGTAGGGATAAGGAAAATTAGGTATAGGCTACACAGGAATCTCTCTACTACATTCACAACTTTTCTGTAAATCGAAAGCTATTCTAAAGTAAAAATGTAGGGCTCAGTTGGTTGAGGGTCTGACTCTTGATTTCAGCTAAGGTCATAACCCCAGGGTCATGGAATCAAGCCCCATATCAGGCTCTGTGTCAGGCTCTGCATTGAGCATGGAGCCTGCTTGGGACTAACTAACTCTCTCTCTCTCTCTCTCTCTCTCTCTCTCTCCCCCCTTCTCCCTCCTGTCCCTCCTTCTCTGTCCATCTCCCCCACTCACACACTCTCTCTAAAATAAAAAAAGAATAGAATAAAAAGAAATAAAAATATAATCACAAGAATTTAATTTCATCTGTTTTTCATTTTTTTAATGCAGCTAATAAAATGTTTTTAATTTCACCTATAGCTCACATGATGATCCTGTTATAAAGAATTGCACTAGAAGGGCGCCTGGGTGGCTTAGTCGGTTGGGCGTCCGACTTCGGCTCAGGTCATGATCTCACAGTCTGTGAGTTCGAGCCCTGCATTGGGCTCTGTGCTGACAGCTCAGAGCCTGGAACCTGTTTCAGATTCTAGGTCTCCTTCTCCCTCTACCACTTACCCGCTCACCTTCTGTCTCTCTCTCTCTTAAAAAATAAACATTAAAAAAGTTAGGGGGGAAAAAAGAACTCTGCTAGAGAATGAGGTTGCCGTGGAGCAAACAGCAGTGAACCTGTTGTCCAGAAAAGTCTGGTTGTAAGTCTGCCATTGCCACTTACCACACGTGTCGCATGCCCTCTTAGCCTGAGGTCCTCAAACGTGCGATGAGAATAAGAGGGTTGTTGCAAAGATCACATAAGATGGTTCGTTTGAAGGACACTAGCACAGTTCCCGGGCAACAAGGAACAAACCCTTGTTGACTGCTAACATGTGCTGGTTTCTTGTTCTTGCAGAAGGAGGCAGAACATTGCAATGCAGTTCCAAGCTCCTGGGAACTGCAGAGAAAGGAATGATTACACGTTGGGAAGGATTCCCAGAGTGAACAGCATGTGACCTGGATCTTTGAAGATTGACTACAGGCCCAGGAAAACTGGCAATTCCCATATGGATCTCTGCAGGCTCAACGTTACACATGCAATATAGATTTATTTTGTTCTCCTGTCCTGAGCGCTCAGCTCCCATCCTCTTAGTCACTACTTTCTTTGCTGCCAAGCGGCCATGTTCTCCTTGGGTAGGTCCTAACTTGTACAATCTAAAAGTGACACTCTAAAATTTCCACATTCAAAGGGCTGCTGGGTGGTTCAGTCGGTTAAGTGTCCAACTTCGGCTTAGGTCATGATCATATGGTTCATGGGTTCGAGCCCCGTATTGGGCTCTGTGCTGACAGCTCAGAGCCTGGAGTCTCGTTCAGATTCTGTATCTCCCTCTCTCTCTGACCCTCCCTTGCTCATGCTGTCTCTCTCTCTCTCTCAGAAATAAATATAAAATAAAATAAATAAAATAAAATAAAATTTCCACATTCGGGGCACCTGGCTGGCTCAGTTGGCTAAGTGTCCAACTTTGGTTCAGGTCATGATCTCACGGTTTATGAGCTAAAGCCCTATGTCAGGCTCTGTGCTGACAGCTCGGAGCCTGGAGCCTGCTTTGGATTCTGTGTCTCCCTCTCTCTCTGCCACTCCGCTGCTCATTCTCTCTCTCTCTCAAAAATAATAAACATTAATTTTTTTAATGTCCACATTTTATAATTCACTAATTTATAAGTATCATATGCATCAACTTATCTTTGCTTGGAGCTTAAAGGAGTATCTTTTGTATTGAAGTATAGTTATACCATTCTAATAAACTACATACAAATATACACTGCACACACACATATTTACAGTATACTGTATATTATATACTAGCATTAGGATACTTTATTAGTATTAATGTAACTACATTAGTTACATTAGTGAATTTAACATTATAATATTTCATTAGTTTCAGGTATACAACATAGTGATGTCACCAGTCTACACATTATGCTAAGCTCACCTCAGGCATAGCCACCATCTGTCACCATTACAGTGCTATTACGATACCATTGCCTATATTCCTATGCTGATTTTAATGCATTGGAATAAAGGGCCTTAGTCATCATACACTACCTAATCGATTGACACAACACTTAAACTGTTCAAATTTAGCTGGAGCGCTAAGAAAATGGCTCATGGTCTGCTTCCCAGAGGGAGATGGACAATGAATTCCATCTCCAGCAGAATCCCTCAGGGATGACAATCTCTTCTCCTCAAGAACATGGCTTTCAAGCCACCCATCCATCTTTTATCTACCCATTCATTCTCTTACTTCACCAGTACTGTCTGAGTGCTTACCATGTATCAAGTACCGATGGCCACATTCTTCTGAATGAATGTGTTCTCATATCTTTTTCACATGTGTCTGTCATATTGACAGACAATATTGACAGTTGACATATTGACAGACAACTGTCATATTGTCAGTTGTTTCCTTTTCCGAGGAAGGTGGAAACAACTTTAAGAGTCAATTTATGGTTTCCTCTCTCTTCTGCAATCATTGTAACTTTTTTGACTTCCGTCAAGCTCTGCACACATACCCACCTCCCTCACGACCGATTGACATACTGCCAGGAAGCAAGAATTCCTGTCCCCTCTGGTGGTCCTTCGAGCTGGACTAAGAATCAGATTGACTTGAGGCAGATTAACGGGAGAAAATCAAACTTAACTGCGTAAGTAATGGGGAATCCACACAAACACGGAAACACCAAAGACCAACAGGCAAAATGAGGCACATATGTCATCCTGAACTGAGGAGAACAGGGTGGGGGTCTGAGACTTCACAGGAAGTGAATGTACTTCACAGGAGAGGAAGAAGAGCAGATGACCGGGATAATTAGATGTTTGTCCTGCCAGACAGCTGGGACACTCCGGATAAAATTTATCTCTGATAATGACCCGTGTGCAGGGAAAGACCCCCAATTTAGATGCTTCTATGTAGTTAAGGGAGGGGCTGAGGTTTCCTTTGAGCCTATAGGGACTCGATTATTTTAGCTTAGAATAATCTTCATACTATCTATCTTGGGGCCGCCTGCCCTCAGCCCCTAGGACACCTACACCGACTACACTTCCCTACCTACAGTGGGGGCGAGGATGGGGTTAGGGATGCTTTAAAGGGCATTGCATATAAAGGAGAAAAGCAGTGAAGTATAAGACCACCTTATTTTATTTCTCAATAAATAGGAGGTATCTGGCCCTCTACTCCCACCTTCCCTGACCCTAGACTACAACTTCGGCAGTGTTCTTACCATGAAATCCGCTTTTCAGTGATTGTGATTCGATTCAGGTGTTATCTCTGGGCCAGCTATCCTTGGACGTGATACGTCACCAAAAGTTGCTTTGACATATCAGCAGTCCCTGACCTTACCAATCCTGGGGGAAAGATGCACATTCTCCATCACAGGAAATGAGGATGGGGAAGGGGGTTGGGGGACATGGTTGGGGATCTCGCCTATACAACTCGTTCCCTAGGTGCAAATCCTCACCCAGCTTTGTACCCAGCACGAGCCAGGGTGGGGAGTGAGTTCACAGCACCGATCCACAAACCTGAACCAGCCGTTGACTGCGGAGTTTGACACACACCAGATCTCAGGCTCCGAAAGCTATTTAACTTAATTACTCTCCCAGTACGGAGCAAAATGGGAAACTGGGCGCTATAATCAGTGCCAGTCTTCTTGACTGATCTGATTGTTAAGGCTGCTGGGGAAATCAATTGCGGTGGGGGCGGGGGCGCCCCTGGGTTTCCTTCCTCCTCCTTAGTTGTTAATCGGAGGAATGCATTTAATTAGAGGGAGAACTCGGCTATTTGCTTTCTAGTAGCGGGCTCTTTCTTAGGTATTCCTACCGGCGCCTTTGCTTTGCTGGAAGAAAAAAAAAAGAAAGAAAACAGAAAAACAAAGGTCTGTTTACAAGGAGGACACAAATTTGACTACCATCTCCCAGCATTCTCCCACACCAAAGGAAAGCAAGGTAGTGTGATGCAAATAGCCCCACAGTAGGCCACTTTGGCCAACCCCGGACCTGTTTTCAACTGCATGCAAACCAGAATCCTCCTGAAGCCCCGTGAACTGTAAATAACTTGGGCTGTGAAAGGGGTCGGCTTGGTTTAATTTGGAGTTTCACAGAGCTTTTCTATAGCAATTCAAACACCCGGTGAACAAACCCCTCCGGGGCCTTTAAAAAAAAATATTCCAGGGCCAGCACCTCTATTTTCTCTCTAGATTCCTGNTCCTCCACGCAGACCTAAAAACAAATGGCTGCACATGGTGCTTACCAGGGAATCCAGTGGAGAGGAAGCCGTTGCAAAAAACAGCCACAGAGAGGTTAATGTGAGGCCAGGAACCCTCGGACAGTGGCCAAGCTGAGCAGACCTTGTGGTCACTGAGTGAGGCTCTCACCTCCTGCAGGAGACGAAAGCTCCCAGTCTGGCCCTGTCACACAGCATAGCTCCTGTCCTCTCAGGAGCCTCTTCATTGCCTTCTCTTCTTCTAAAATATATCCTCAAATCTACAGTGGCCAGAAAAGTCAGAGGGAATACTGACCATCTTAACTGCCTGCCCCTTCAGAAGTCATTGATGGAAAGATCCTGAATCCCACAGGATCACAAGGCGAAGTGATCCAGATGGAAAAATGTCATGGCCAGAAGGGTTCAAAGGACACTTTACATCCTGCTAACCGTCTCTGTAGACACATCACCCTCCCTCAGTCTGTAGAAACGATTCCAATTTCTCAGACTCTCACGTTAGCCTCTCAGAAAACAGCTTAAATCGTGGCAAAAAGATTCGAGTTAGCTCTTAGGAGGGACATTTTTACTGCAAGAACGTGAGGCATGGAATACTAAATACGGTTTTAGCATGTCTTGCTCTGAGGTTACGGAAGAGAGAGTAGAGATTTTGAATTTTTTTTTTTCCTGAGGTTATAAGAACTATTCTGCTTTGAACCAGATGACTCCCCAAAAGTGGCAAACTTTGCAAGATTTATTGGTAAAGACAGCTGCCTGCTCTGGCAAGGAGGATGAAAAATATCCTGGCACACACCATAAAGCAAGTTAATACCCCATTATGATCACAACCTAGAATGGCTCTCCCAAGAAAGGAAGTTGAACTCTTTGATGTACATGGTATACTTCCATGATCTTCCCTTTATCGATTTATCCGGCGAGGAGATACCCCCGCAGGTTTCTGACCATCAGTGAGGATTCACGGGCCAGGGTAATACGTCCCATAGAGTTCAGAGCAGTGTAATCTCATCCTTGACCCAGCGGGTCTGCTCAGCTCCCTTCAGTCATGTGCAAGTGGGGCTTTGTAGGGCTGTATCAGAAGCTCTGGAAAGCCTGTCTGCCTCAAACATCTGCTGTCTCCAACCCCAGTACTTTACAGCAGCAGATTTTCTTATAATTTTTTTATTAGCTTTATTTATTTATTTTGAGAGAGAGGTCGAACACAAGCTAGGACAGAATCCCAAACGGACTCTACACCATCAGCACAGAGCCCGATGCTGGGCTCAAACCCACAAATCGTGAGATCATGACCTGAGCTGAGATCAAGAGTGAGACGCTTAACCAACTGAGCCACCCAGGTGCCCCAGAGTTTTTTAAATCCATGTTTGGACCAATCTTTGGTTATGACATTGCATCAACCATTGTGTAAATGCAGTACCTGGAAAGGGTAAAGTGGCATCGGTCCCTACCTAAGCCATCTGTTTGGACCTATCCACACTTTACAGAGGCAGTGAGTTCCTACCCTACAGAGCTACCTAGCACTAGCTAGCAGAAATGTAGCCTCCAGGGGTACCTGCGTGGCTCAGTCAGTTAAATGTCTGACTCTTGATCTCAGCTTAGGTCTATTTTTTTAAGTTTTTTTTTTTTTTAATGTTTATTTATTTTGAGAGAGAGAGAGAGTAGGGGAGGGCCAGGGGCTCAAGCTCATGATCCGTGAGATCATGACCTGGGACAAAATCAAGTGTTGGACGCTTCACCAACTGAGCCCCCCAGGTGCCCCTCAGGTCAGGTCTGAATCTCACAGTCGTGAGTTCAACCCCTGCGTTGGGCTCCATGCTGGGCATCGAGCCTACTTAAAAAAAAATCGTCCAGAATATTCCACTGGGAAGGGGTGCATGTATGTGTGTGAGCAAGAACAAGAGAGTAAGAAGAAGAATAAGGATACCGATGAGGAACATGAAGACGGAAGAGTATGGGTGTAGTGCAGCAACACACAAAACCACACTTCACCCGGGTTGCACTTTTATTTGTTTTGGGGCAGCCTCATGCCCATGGTGCCCTGCTTGGCCATATACTCATTTTTGACTTTTGCAAGAAGAGGATCTAGACTCTGAGCTGCCAGAAAATGAGCATGGCATAGCGACAAGAAAAAAATCACGGTTTAGGGACCTTGGCAGGAGAAGGAGGCAGGGTCAAATATTTCTCTAAGGAGGATCAAAAAAATCTGTCACCAGTGTGACTGAATGAAACAGGAAGCCCTGAAAAGCAGCTGTTCTGTCACTGTGATATGCACAGCCCTGCGTATGTGAGGCCTGCAAAAATGCCCACCCACACAAAAATGACAGTACTCACAAGAATGTATACATATGTGTGCACACAGTCACAGTTGATGCAATTAGCCGGGAGAGTGATGCATGCAATCAGAGGGCTTTTTTCCACTGCAAAGAGAAAAAGAAGGGGTGCCTGGGTGGTTGAGTCGGTTAAATGTCCAACTCCAGCTCATGACCTGGGGGTTCAAGCCCCACATCGGGCTCTGTGCTGATAGCTCAGAGCCTGGAGCCTGCTTCGGATTCTGTGTGTGTTTGTCTTTCTATCTCCCCCTTCCGCAGCTCATGATCTGTCTCTCTGTCAAAAATGAATGAACATAAATTTTTTTAAAAAACAACAAAAGAATATACATAGTCAAAAGGAGGGGAAAAGGAGTTCCAAATGACTTCTGGAAATTTCTAATCTCACTATTTCCAAGATTCCTTTCTCCTGGTGAGTTTGGCTTCCTTCGGTTCGTTTCGCGGCCTCTGGATTTAATTCCTAGGTGGTGAAGGCTGCCAGGTGCCAACAGTTGAGCCCTCTATACTTTGCTTTCATGGTATTGGCATCCCCACCACCCATGTAAGAGTATGAGCCATGGCGGTGAAACAGAGACTTGGAGACTGGCCCCACTTGCTTTATAGATCCCCATTAGACCTTGTGGATCCTGCCCACCAGGAACGGGGGAGTCATTTTAATTCGGCAATTAGCTGATTGCCTAAATTATGTAACCCTCTTGAGGACCCGAAATGATGACGAGCCAGAACTCCATGCCTGCATTTTCTCCAGGAGAGTATGTTGGCTCTCAAGCCTAACCTCACTGGCAGCTCGATATGAACCAGGCGCTTTCTTAAATGTCATCTATTCTGAATGCATATCCTGTTCCCAATTCCTCTCTTTCAGTCTCAGTGGTTTGATCCCCTTTGATGCCTCTCACAGTCTTGCCCCTTCTCCCTTCTCTGTCCCAGCTGATGCTTTGGGCCAATGTACAACCATCTCCAAGAAAGCTTCTCTGCTTTTAGATTCTCCTTTCTTGAGGTGCCTGGGTGGCCGAGTCAGTTAACTATCCAACTCTTGATTTTCATTCAGGTCATGATCTCACGGTTCGTGAGTTTGAGCCCCATATCAGACTCTGTGCTGATAGCACAGAGACTGCTGGGGACTCTCTCCCTCCCTCTTTCTATGCCCCTCCTCCGTTTGTGCTCTCTATCTCTCAAAAATAAGTAAATAAACATTAAAAAGAAGGAAGAGGAGAAGAAGATTCTCCTCCCTTTATAAGGACTTGATCTTCCAGAATTCTTGACTGTCCCAGGTAAGACTCTTATTTTGCCCATCTCTGCTCCTCTGAAAGTAAACAGAGAGTAAACCAGACAAAGAAAGTAGATTAAGATTATCTGGACATGTAGAAAACACAAAGAGGTGTAGCTGGGTGAAGAACAGAGTAAGGGCATCAGAGAGGGAAAGGCTTTGGGAATGAAGGAACATGGATATGAAACATGGGGGATAGTGGTCAGTTAAACCATTAAAAGGTTATTCAGAGAGGTCACATACAAAGGGACATGAACAGGGGTCTTGAGAGAAAGAAAATATCCTACATGCCAAGAAAAAAAGGAAATGAGAGGGTCTGAAGACCATCAGTGGGAAAATCCATGATGGGGAAAGATTGGGAAAATGTGTGGATGTGTTTCAGAGAGATGGCACTCATCCAAACCTTCACAAGGCACAGCCCCTTCACAACAATTCCTTTGCAGTTCATCCATCACTCATTAAAAGTGCGCCAAATGAGCCTTAAGAGAGATAGATGACCTTTCATATTTTTTCATGAATAATGTTAGCAATGGTGTCTTTCATCTTCACAGAACTGCTCAGGGCCTCCCAAACTTTCCAAGCTTGTCTGCCCTTCACACTGACTGAAGTGCAAGGCCCTGTGGCAGGAGCCTGGGAATGCTAAGCATCCGTGTAGTATTTAATTTTACCAGAGTGCACAGTTCTTACAAGTCGGTGTCTACTGTAAAATCCCTTTGGCGAGTCAGCGTGTTGCTAAATTTTTACTGTAAGCCTTAGCACAGCTGTGGCACAGACATAAAAATACAGTTTTTGAAACTATGGGAATAGGGTCCGTGCTTCTGGCTGAGAAATAACTCAAGAGGCTAAGATTTTTTTTTTCTCTCTCTCTCTCTGCCATATCAGAATACTGTTGGTAAAAAGGAACATCAGTTCCTAAAAAGATTCTTGGAACTTGACAGTGAACACATGGAATTTGAAAAGTGAGGAAAGGACATAGCTCAGATGATTAGGAAGCTCTGGGCAATACAGTGCTACAAAGATACTCAGTGTTAATACGGTAACAGAATTTTAAGTTAATTTCAAGTTCAGATTTCTGAGTTGGTTCGGGCTATATTCAGTATCCTCCTTCTGATTAGTTTTTAGTAAAGTCACTTTCTCTTCTAAAGCTAAACAAGAGAAAAGACTTATGGAAGGCATTGGTTGGGGTTCATTTTTCTTTTAAACCCAGTGTGAAAAGCAAACATCTGGAACTTGAAATCATATGCTTGCACCCATTATAATTGTTCTTTGTCTTTTTATGCAGAGAGATCACATCTTCTTTCCACAATGAGCACTTACCTTTAGTTTATCAGCCTAAAAGTATCTGCATTACCAAATTTGCTGTGGGTGAGAAGATTCCATCCATGAACAAAATATATTTTCATATAAAGTAATTTAAAAACTTGGGCATCTGGGTTGCTCTGTAGGTTAAGCATCTGACTCTTGATTTCAGCTCAAGTCATGATCTCATGGTTTGTGAAATCGAGCTCCACATTGGGCTTCATGATGACAGCAAGGAGCCTGCTTGGGATTCCTTCTCTCTCTCTCTCTCTCTCTCTCTTTCTTCTTCTTCTTCTTCTTCTTCTTCTTCTTCTTCTTCTTCTCTGCTCCTCCCCCCACTCACATTCTCTCTAAATTAATTAATTAAAAAAAAAGTTGTCCAACTTTGTGCTACCTCATTTCCCAATCTGACAGTAATTTCTGAGTGCCTAGGTAGCAAAAACTGATAAAGCCAACCCAAAAGAAAAAAGAAATAAAGAAAACAAGATGGAAGAAATGAAGAAACAGAAGGAGGGAGGGACCAAAGAATGGAAAGATGTAGGGAGGAAGTAAAAGAAAGTAAGTCTTAGTCCTGTATTTATGATCCATTTCATTCATTATCCTCCTGGAGTCAATCTCTAAAGTATTTTGCATTCAAATCAACTGCAGTGTGTACACAGTGGATTTTCAAGAACAAGGACAGAAGTAGTACATCTGTCTCCTTCAGGAAGACAACTATCCATATCTTTCATCCAATCATAAGTCTGTCCAGAAACATTTTTTCTTTCATGAGTACAACTGAGGAGATAGGAAAGAGAAGGCTATAAGAGATCTATGACAGTAGGCAAAGACTCAACAAGTTGCTGTTAGCCATAAAGGGGGATAAGCCAAAGACAGGGGAATTGCTGTCTCTATCCTCCACATGTCTCTACCCACATGCCCAGATTTACATTCTATCTTCAGAAATTTCTCTGCCTCTTAAACATTTCTTTGTCAAGACTTTTTTAAAATGTTTATTTATTTTGGGGGTGGGCGGAGACAGAGAACCCTCAGTAGCCTCCGTGCTGTCACTGCAGAGCCCGACACTGGGCTCGATCTGACCAACCGTGAGATCAAGACCTGAATTGAAATCAAGAGTCAGACACTCAACCAAAGGAGCCACCCAAGATGGCCCTGTGAAGACTTGTTAATGTACTTTTTAAAATTAGGTTTATTAAGACATAATTGAAATACAAAGAAAAAACCAAGCCCTATACATATGTAAGTGTATAGTGATAAGATTTAATATATGTATACATCTGTGAAAGCTTCACTACAATGAAGATAATGAACATCCAACACTCTAAAAAGTTTCCTTGTGCCCTTTTGAAATCCTTCTTGAATAAAAAGTTCTGTAATGATGTTTTCAATGTTTTTCTGGCTATTCTAGATCCTTTGTGTTTCTATATGAATTTTATATCATTTTGTGAGTTTCTACAAACAAGCCTAAGCTGGAATTCTGAATGGCATTGAATTTAACCAATAGATCAATCTGGATAGATAAACATCCTAACAATATGGGGTCTTCCAACCCATGAACATGGTATATCTCTCCATTGATGTGGATTTGCTTTAATTTAGCAATATTTTTAGTTTTTAAAGTACAGTTCTTTCCAGTCTTATGTCAGATTTATCCCTGAGTATTGTAAATGGTGTTCTAAATTTCCATTTCTGAACACTTATCTTATATCCTACAATCTTGCCAAACTCAATTGTTAGCTCCAGTAGCTTTTTTTGCACACTCCATCAGATTTTCCACATAGACTATCACGTCATCTGAACATAGTTTTATTTCTTTCTTTCTCAGATAGAGGCCTCTTATTTCCTTTTCTGGCCTGAATCCATTGGTCACTGTTTCCAGTACAATTTTGAATAGAACTGGTAAGAGTGGACATCCTTGTCTTATTAGTGATCTCAGGGGAGAACTCATTCAGTCTTTCACAATTAAGTGTGATGTTACCTATACATTTTTCATAGATGCCTTTCTTCAGATTTTTCATAGATGCTTCTATGCTTTGCGATGTCAGAATTTTGCTTCTATTTCTAGTTTGCTGAGAGTATTTTTCAGGAGTAAATAATAGATTTAGGTTCCTTTTCTGCATTTTGAAATTGACATGACATTTTGATCCTTAGCTTGAGAATATCATAAACTACATTCATTGATTTTTGAATGGTGAACAAAAATCTTACAGTCCTACTACTCATAATGTACCTCTTTTTATATATTTATATATTTAGAATTTATTTTCTTATATCATCTTTATTTGGCAATGCTGAACTCACCAAACAACTGTAAAGTCTATTAGTCAAGTTATAATGAGAAGTCATTAGTAATTTAAACAGGGAAGTTTAATATTAAGAATGATTAACTAGGGGCACCTGAGTGGCTCAGTCAGTTAAGCATCTGACTCTTGATATTGGCTCAGGTCATGATCTCATGGTCATGTGATTGAGCTCCTCATGGGGATCCACACTGAGCATGGAGCCTGCTTGGGATTCTCTCTCTTTCCCTCTCTCTCTCTGCCCCCTCCCCCACTTATGCTTACTCTTTCAAATAAATTTCAAAATAAATACAACAAATATTTCTTTAAAAAAGAATGATTAAAACAGAGGATTGAAGTAATGAGGTACTGGCTAATAAATACAGAAAAGTCTAAATAAAACACGAATAGCAACCACAACCCCTACTGCTGAAATCCAGACCTTGGTGGACACAGCATGGTTCTGGCTTTTCAGTGACAGTCACCATTGTACGCACCAGAAGAAGCTCATGGAAATCTACCTTCCAGGGAATGCTATTAATGGGGACATGTCTCACTAGAGGCCCTCCATTATAAACTGCCGAGGGGATGTGGGGAGAAGCTGCTAGCCACAGAGTATTGCTGAGCACTGTACCTTACAACAACTTCATATGAGAGAAGGCCACCTTGCTCCAGGAGCTTGCTGAAGGAGGAGTTCCCTATGCTGCAGAATATGGACACTAGGGGACCAGTGCACCCTTCTGGAATCAGAAGCTTGATGTTGTTCCACAACTCAGTTGTTTCCCATTCTCTTTTCTCTCCATTTCATTTTCAATGGTCTCTTTGGCTGACTGTTAAAGTTTACTAATCTCTACTTCCAGGATATTTATCTTCCATTAATCTTATCTGATCTATTTTTCATCTTGCACCTTTTAGTTTTCACCGGGAAATTTGACTTTGGTCTCTTGAAATGTCTTCTATGCCTGAACTTAGCTTTTGAACACAGAATACAGAATGGCAATGTCCCGTCTACTATGTCCGCCATCTGTGTCATGTCTGAGTCAGTTTTGACGGACTCTTCTCCTTATGATGGGTGTAGGTTCTTGCCTCTTTGCTTCCCAAGTGATTTTTTACTGGATAGTATAACTTGTGGATTTCATGGTTTTAGGTGTTGGAAAACAGCTGTTTTCCCATAAATATTCTTGAACTCTGTTCTGGGATAAAGTTAAGGTGCTTGGTAACAGGTTGACCCTTTCAGGTCTTGCTTGTTGAGCTTTGTTGGACAGGACCAGATAAATGAGTGTTTCATCTAAGACAATTTTTGTTCCCCTACTGAGATAAAACCCTTCCAAGGACTCACCCTTGAAGCCCCATATATTATAAGATTTTTGGCTTTGTCCAGTGGCAACAGGAATTAGGAGCCCCGCACTGTCTGAGCACTGGAGATTTTCCCCCCTCTACGCCTTTCACACAGCTCTTTCCCAGGCAGGCACCGACTAATAATAGTCAACTGAAGACTCAAGTTGGATTTTCCACTGGTCTCTAAAATACCTCTTTCTGTGAAGTGCTCCTGTCTCAAGTAGTCTGTGTTGCAAACTCTACCCGCTTTGGCCTCCCTGGACTTCCAGGTGGGTCTCCTCAAATCCAGGAGACTACCAGGCTTTACCGCTGTTCCCCTGGTCTGCGCTGTGTCCCGTAAGTGATACAGGCAGTGAGCTGGGGCAATTACAAAGCTTCTTTCATCTGTTTTTCATTGCTTGATATCCAGTGTTCCCTACACTGTTGTCTGATACATGTCACTTGTATTTTTAGTTGTTTGGGACAGGACTGTAAATCCAATCCCTACTCTTCCATCATGATCAGAAACACACATAGCAATGCATCCCTTCTTACAATGCAAGTATCCATGCGGTAACACCCCAAGCCTCAAGCAACCAACATTTAATATAATCGATTAAAGCATCATTAAGAGCAAGACTCTACTGACATGAGGCCCAGAATTAAGTATTCACTGGTGTGTGGTGCCGGGGATCAGGAAAGATGAATACCAGCATGAAAAGAGATGATGGCATGGGAGGTAAGACAGAGGCTGTGCCAGAAACCTCTTGTGCATTTAAAGTATTCTTCATTTGCCTTGTGCCTCACAGTCTTGCACTCTTTGCAAATGGAAACCGACAGCATGTTTTCACACAACTGTCCTGCCGGCCTCTTACTTCCTGTGACACCATGACGTGAAGCAGCCCCAGGAGCTCACCCAGCACTCACAGATGTGTAACCCAGAACTACCTTCAGGCAGACCCTTTCGCTTTTTTACCCCTGAACAGGTGGTTCCCAGGAACCTTCCGTCCACTTCTCAGGAGGCCCTGTAGAATTGCATGCCAATTGCTCATAGCGGTGGCCAACTTAGAAACAGATTCTCACACTGGTTCTCTCTCCTGTTTTTCTCCCTGTGGGAGATTGAACTGTTGGTCTCAGGTCTTCACTTCTCTTCGGTTGTCTGTATGTCTGCATCCACACTGGTCCTCGTGGCAGGCAGACCCTACTTTCCCACACTCAGATTTTCAACCTGGATGGGTGACTTGATTTGGCCAGTGACATGTTCTTATACCCGACAGAGTCAGAAGCTTGAGATGATCCCTGTTGTGCTTCAGCCATCCTCATGAGAGGAAAGCATACCTACTTCCCTGCTGCCCTCTCAAATCTGACGCCAGGATGAGAAAGACAGAGAGAAAGTGTCCCAACTGTCCTCAGCTGATCTGAAGATATAGGAGTAAAAAGGAAATGTGGGGTGCCTGGGTGGCTCAGTTGGTTGAGCGTCCGACTTCAGCTCGGATCATGATATCATTGTTTGTGGGTTCAAGCCCCGCGTTGGGCTCTCTGCTGAAAGCTCAGAGCCTGGAGCCTGCCTCAGAGTCTGTCTCTCCCTTTCTCTCACCCCCTCCCCTGCTCAAGTTCTGTCTCTCTATCTCTCTCTCACAAAAATAAAATAAACATTAAAATTTTTTTTAAACTTTATTTAAAAAAAAGAGAGAAATGCTTGTTGTTTCATACCACTAATGATCTGTAGCTGTTTATGATGCTGTAGAAATTGAAAGGTATAAAAAGGGGTACCTGGAAATAGAGAGCTCCTGAAATAAACCCTGAACTATGGGGTACTGATTTTAAGATGAGATGGGGAAGGCAACAAAAGTAGTGTTCTAGAATCCCTCTTTGGCAATAACAGTGTGTGGGCATTTTAGTGATCGGAGCCCATCAACCCCGAGGAGGCCAAGGCGGCTAAGGCCTCACACCCACACGGATGAAGCTCTGCGTCCATCCCTCAGAGAAGCAACTCAGGCCAGCAAAATGCTGGTGAAGAGTAGAATGGGGGTGAAGGGACAAAGACTGTAGTCATTTCCCTGGTTTTAAGTCTCTGTCAACATTGTGGCTGGTCACCACATTAGAGGGACATACTGTGGAGCCTAGTGGATCTGAGAGGATGGGCTCTATTGCAGGCTTCTTGGGTATCACTTCAAATCCTCCTGCCCCTACCTCTTATTCCATCCACTGCTACAGCAATGAGTTCTGGGCTTCGACCACGTTTGTGTGTGCGTAACATGACAACACCTCATTTTGGCCTGTGCTGTGCACTTCTGGCTTCCTACCTCAGAGCTATTCTGATGTCATAGTGTAGAACTCTTTTGGTTTCTCCCTTGACATTCACCCGGCACTTGTAGGTAAACAATCTAGAAGTCGAGGGGACTTGATACTCCAGGAGACTACCCTAAACCGGTTGGAGAGGGACCTTACTCAGAAAGTTCTATTGGACCACACCATGAGATGTTGGCAGCAGTGGTTTATCATCCTTATAATGGCTTTCTCTCCTTCACTGCTTAGCTCCCCCAGGCCTTACTCTTGCTCCCATGATCATATTACAAGTAAGTTATCTCTGCATAGCCCTTCTCTGAGACTCTGCTTTGGAAGGAACTCAGACTAAGACCATTTCACAATTTCAGAATATGGAGTACCAGTGGCCAACTACCAAAGCCTCTGAGAAGCATGTAGATTCTTCAGTCAGTCAGTTGGTCACTGGACAAATATTTATCAACAGGCTACTGTGTCACTAATACAGTAGTAAACAGATTTCGTCAAATAGATATTTTAGTAAGAAAAGTCTGATAATACACACACACACACACACACACACACACACTATGCAAAGTAGTACTAAGTGTTAAGAAAAGTAAAGCCCAGTAAGTAGAAAAAAAGAGAGAGATGACAGATTGGTTTTTGAAAATTTGTTTTAATATTTATTTTATTTTTGAAAGAGAGAGAGCATGAGCCAGGGAGGGGCAGAGAGAGGGAGACACAGAGTCTGAAGCAGGCTTCAGGCTCTGAGCTTTCAGCTCTGAACTTTCAGCACAGAGCCTGCCACGGAGCTCAAACTCATTAGCCATAAGATTGTGACCTAAGCCAAAAACTAGAGTCAATCAACTGAGCCACCCCAGGCACCCCAAGATTGATTTTTAAATGTTTGTTTATTTAAGAAAGAAAAGGCGCACGGGGAAGGAGCAGAGAGAGAGAGGGAGAAGAGATAATCCCAAGCAGGATCCACTCACAGAGTGGAGCCTAACTCCAGGCTCAATCTCATGAATCATGACACTATGACCTGAGCCAAAATCAAAAGTCAGACACTTAACTGACAAAGCTGTCCAGGCACACTGAGAGACTGACTTTTAAAATCAAGGAAATCCTCGTCAGCAAGGTCATATTTCAGCAGAGAATACAGTGAGAAAATTGGCCGTGAGTATATACAGATGAAAAACATTCCAGGAACAAGGCTCTGAGGTTGAGGCAGATGTAGCATAGTTAAGGACACAGAGGGAGTGCCCATGGAGCTTCCTGGAGATGACAGAGTGAGGTGGAAAATGAAAGGAGAGAAATGAGGAAGACGGGGCAAAACTATAATTTGTAGTTCCTTCTGGGCTTTTATGAGATGGGAGAGTTAGGAGTACAAGATCGCTATTTAGAAGGGATACAAAGGGGGGACCCCTCAACCATGGAAATAATGTGGGTAAATGAGTTTGGAGATGTGCACTGTGGTGGTAGAGACAGGACTGTTAAGAGATGGCTGAATTCCAGAAATATTTCAAGGAAGAGTCTAGATATCCTGTCTGAGTGGATGAGAAACGTGGGAGAAAGAGAAAACAGCCAGGAAGCCTGTTTGCGTTTGGCTAGATCAACTTGAAAAAAGTGTTGTCTTTTAGTGAAATCAAAGTGGGCAATTTCATTCTACAAACTAAATGGGCAGGGAATACATGACATTCTCTTAAACCTATGCACGCACTCTCCTCTGGTGTGGCTCTCTTTTCAAGACTTTACATTCCCCTCCTTCACCTTTCTTTTTTTAATGTTTATGTATTTATTTTAAGAGAGAGAGAGAGAAAGAGAGAGAGCAGGGGAGGGGCAGTGAGATAGGGAGAGGGAGAATTCTAAGCAGAATCTGCGCTTTCAATGCAGAGCTCAAAGTGGTACTCAATCTCAGGAACAGTGAGATCATGATCTGAACAGAAATCAAGCCTTGGATGCTTAACCACCTGAGCCATCCAGCCTTCACCCTTCTTAATAAGGCCTTCCCTCAAAGGAAAGTATTGCCACAGACTAGCTGACCAGGGAGAAGAGAAATACCCAGTTCAGGGGTTCTCAGCCTGAGAATCCTGGGACTGCTTTCCTTCAAACACATCTTTCTACCACATCAACAGGTCTTCTTTATCTTAACACAGGATTACAGCTAAAATAACTCCAAGACACAGGCTGGATATAAGGTATCTCTAGGTTACCCAAAGGCAAAGAAGACAAAACCAAGAACACTGGAGGAAATTTTAACCTTTGATACCACAGATGCTGTGAACAGTAAACACAGCCTAACTCTGAGCCAGATCATATCTGGCTTTCCAAAATAATTACAGGTGGCACCTGAGTGGCTCAGTCAGTTAAGTGTCCTACTCCTGGTTTCAGCTTGGGTCATGATCTCACAGTTCTTGGGTTCGAGCCCCACATCAGTCTCTGCGCTGACAGTGCGGAGACTGCTTGGGATTCTCTCTCTCTCCCCCTCTCTCTGCCCCTCCCCTGTTCTCTCTTTCTCTCTCACACACCATAAATAAATACACTTTAAAAAAAAATTACAACATATGATGAAAGGCAAAGCAAAACAAAATAAACAAACAAACAAAACGCAGTGTGAAGAGTCAGAGCAAGCATGAGAATCTGACTCAGATATGACAAGAAGTATTGGAATGATCAGACTAGGAATTTTAAATAACTGTTATTAATATGCCAAGGGCCCTAATGGGAAAAAAATGGACAGCATACAAGAAGAAATGAATAATGTAAGCAGAGAGATGGAAACTTCAAGAAAGAATCAAAAGGAAAGGCTAGAAGATCAAAACTGCTGTACCAGAAATGAAGAAGGCCTTTGATGGGTTCATCAGTAGATTCAACATGGCTGGGGAAATGCAAATCAGATCATGTACTTCTCAACTTGAAATTAGCTAATGGGTCCCTTCTCACTCAGAGTAGAAGTGGAAGGTTTACAATGGCCTGTGAGCCTTACGTGATTGCCCCTCTGTACACCTTCTTTCTCTGCCTTGTCTCCTACTATCCTTCTGCTTGTTATTTCTCAAACACACCAGTCATGGTGTGGAGCCTTCTTGGGATTCTGTCTCCTCCTCTCTCTGCCCCTTCCCTGCTCATCCTCCCTCACCCCCCTCCCCTGCCAAATACAGAAACTTTTTTTTTTTTTTTAATGTAAGACCTGGGACACCTGGGTGGCTCAGTCAGTTAAGCCTATGACTTTGGCTCAGGTCGTGATCTCATGGTTCGTGAGTTCGAGCCCCACATCCAGCTCTGTGCTAACAGCTCAGAGCCTGGAGCCTGTTTTGGATTCTGTCTCTCTCTTTGCCCACCCTCACTTGTGCTCTCTCTCTCTCTCAAAAATAAAAAAAAAATTTTTTTAATCTTTTTAAATAAATAAATACATTAAAATGTAAGGCCTGAACCTATAAAATTATTAGAAGAAAACACAGGGGAAAAGCTTTTTGACATTGGTCTGGGCGAGCACTTTCTGAACATGACCACAAAAGCATAGGCAACAATGAGCAAACTCAGACAAATGGGCTTTCAGTTAGGTAAAAAACGTCTTCACATTAAAGGAAACAACCAACAGAGTGAAGAAACTACGTATGGAATAGGAGAAAATATTTGCAAACCATGCATATGATAAGGGGTTTATATACAAAATGCACAAGGAACTACAATCAATAGCAAGAAAACAAATCACCCAATTAAAAATGGACAAAGGATCTGAAGAGACATTTCTCAAAGGAAAAAGACAACTGGCCAACAGATATATGAAAGGATGCTCAGTATCATTAGTCATTGGAGAAATGCAAATCAAAACCACAGGGAGATATCACTTCACACCTGTCAGAATGGCCAGTGTCAAAAAGACAAAAGATAACCAGGGTTGGTGAGGACGTGGAGGAAAAAGCAAACCTTGTACACTGTTAATAGGGATGTAAATTGCTTCAGCCATTATGAAAAACAGTATGGATATCCTTCAAAATGCTAAAAATAGAAATGACCCTGTGAGCCAGCAAACTCACGTATGGGCATCTACTAGGAAGAAATGAAATCAGTACCTTGGGAGGCTCTCTCCATTCTCATGTTTGTTGCAGTATTATGGAAACAAACTACATGTCCATCAATGAATGAATGGATAAATAAAATGTGGCATATGTATACAGTGGAATATAACTCAGCCACAAGAAAGAAATTTTGCTGTTTGTAACAACGGACAAGTCTGGAGAACATCAATGAAGTAAGGCAGACAAAGAACAAGAAATACTGTAAGATCTCACTTACAGGTGGAATCTTTAAAAAAAAAAAAAAGTTGAATTCATAGGAGCACAGAGTAGAATGTTGGTTACCAAAAGTTGGGAAGGTAGAAGAAATGGTCAAAGGTAGAAGATATTGGTCAAAAGGTACAAAATTGCAGCTATGTAGAATGAACACAACTAGAGATCTCATATACACACATGATGACTACAGTTAATAAAACTGTATCAAGCGGCACTTGGGTGACTGAGTTGGTTAAGGGACCGACTTTGGTTCCTCATGAACTCACCGTTCATGAGTTCATGCCCTTCATTGGGGTGTGTGCTGACAGCTTAAAATCTGGGGTTTGCTTCAGATTTTAAGCTGCTCTTCTCCTGCTCATGTTCTGTTTCTCTCTCTGTGTCTCAAAGATGCATAAATATTTTTAAAAATTGGTTTTTTTTTACTTTTTAAAATAAAAAATAATAATACTGTATCAAATGCTGGAAATATGCTAAGAGATTTCAACAGCAAAAAACCTGATTTGTGAGGTGTATTCATTAGCTTGACAAGAATAATCCTTTCACTATGTTTATCATCTTATACATCTTAAATACATAATCTTTATTTTATTTTTTTAATTTTTTCAGTATTTATTTATTATTGAGACAGAGAAAAACAGAGCACGAGTGGTGTAGGGGCAGATCGAGAGGGAGACACAGCATCTAAAGCAGGCTCCAGGCTCTGAGCTGTCAGTACAGAGCCCAATGTGGAGCTCGAACCCACAAACTGTGAGATCATGACCTGAGCCAAAGTCGGATGCCCAACAAACTGAGCCACCCAGGTCCCCCCACAATCTTTATTTTAAAAAGAGAAAAATGTAGAGGTCCAAGTGGAAACTGTCATATCTAATATGGTGAGACTGACAGAAGGCGTGAGTTTCAAGGAAGCAGTCAATTCTCTTTCCCTTTGCAAAACCAGTAATAAGGGCTCATTGCAACAAGCAGAAGATAAGGTGGGTAAAAAGGGAGTGTGTCCATTGGAGTCATCAGGGTCCCATAAAGCAAAGAAAGGTGGGTCACAGAAGAGTGAGCAAATGGACAAATACACAAGTCAACAGAGAGAAATGGAAGACCACGATTTTGAGGACATTTGAAGACAAGGCCTCTCCCCAACACACGTACCTTTATCCACAGGCATCCACAGCGATAGGCATCAACGAACACATCCAGGATCAGAAATCTGGCCTCCTAGAAACAGCAGAGATGAAGGCTGGTTGGTTTTATGCACCCACATCTGAGCTGGTGTGTTTAAAACAAGTGCTAATGTAATATAGATCTGAGGTCACTGATGCTGCCCCATTTATCTAATATTTGCTGAGTACTAGGTGAGAAATTATATTTGCCACCTCAATACATTCCCTGCGGTTAATTACATGAGTCACTTGTAAAAACCTATCGCGTCCCTCGTTTTCCGCGAAACTCCAGTGGTGTTCATACTGTCTGAGGTTTAGCGGTACTGAAGAGAAGATCAATATAGAAACAGTTCTAAACCACACGGCATCAACATAAACTCCCAAAGCAATCTGTTCTGACTCCACAGTGGGGGTTCCATGTTCCCAGTCTCCATAGAACGCTTTCCTTTAATTTTTTTTCTACCAAATTCAGACAGCAAATTATATATAAATCAACTCCATTATACAGCTGAGATCTAGGGACCTCGAAGGAGAGGGGCAAAGGGAATAGCAACTCTTAGCCAAAATAATTGCGCTCCTGACTTCATATATCCGAGTCACTCCTTAGCTTAGAAAGAACGTTCTCATGTATAGGACAAAGCGATCTTTTACTCAGTAAGGAATAAAGTAGCAAGCACAGGATAGCCGAGCAATCTCTGGACTAAGAATTAGAATATCCGTGTTCTGATCCTGGGAGTCTACCATTCATAAAGTGTGTCCTTGGGTAAAGTGGTTCTACCTATTTGGGCCTCATCTTCCTCCTCTATAGGATATTTCATATTGTGCTATTACAATCAATGGAGATCATGTATATGAACATGTTTGGGAACCCATCCGTTATCATTGGTATTTTTCTATTTTTGCCATACAGTCCATAGCCATTATTACATGTAATTAGGAAACCACCAAGAATCCACAAGTTATTATCCACATTACCAGGTTACATGGTCTTTGACATTGTGTACATAAGTCATGGCATGATTCAATCATGTGCCGTGTGATTGGCGAGTAAGTCCCCCAATACACGGAATATAGTCATTGAGGCTGTTTTTTAAGAAAACCACATTTTGAGGCATCGTTTTATTTTCCTCTGCAAAGAAGACATCCAAAATGGCCTTAGAAACCTACTAAGCAAGGAATAAATAGAGGTAAGAGAGTAAAATTGTTTCAGATTTACACTTCATAGAACTCTAATGTCATGTAGTGAAATTATAAGTAGGGAATATATTTTCTCTAGCTATCTACACTGCTATAAAGACACAGTGAAATATATCTTTATCTTGTTTGATAGCACTTGGTAAATATTGTTCACTTAACAGACATTATAAATTACTCACTGCCAAACAGGAAAGAGAAAGTCAGCCTTTACAACTATGAAGTGATCAAAAGGCTATATTTAAAAACTTGGAGGCCATAGCCATAAAATGTGATTTAACTGAAGATTTTATGGTATGCTCATGAACAAGTAAATCAGACTCTTCAGTGTTTATCTCTGATAACTGCTGGTTTCACAAGCCATCACCCAAGAATGAGGTGCTATAATTAACCCCAATACAAAATGTCATAAGCAGCTCACAGATAATAAAAATGATAATGGCTTCCCCATTTTTTCGTGTCAGTAAGGGGGCACCTTTAACTTTCATTCCTTGATCAAATATCAGATCTGAAATCTTGAAGGACAAAAGAAAAGGGACAATATCTGGAATATTGTGAGAGGTTCTTTTTAAGGTAAACCTAGTCAAGAAAAATTAATTTTCAAAAAATTTGTCAAAATGTGTTCATGGAACCAGAGTACAAATAAATCTTGATGTACTCAGGGTGCTGCTTTGAAATAAAAAGTAAGCACGTTATCGAAGGAATATTCGAAGACAATCATTGGCAAACTTGTTCTGTAAAGAGCCAGATAGTAGTTTCGGCTTTGTGGGCCATACGGTCTCTATTGCAAATATGCAACTCTGCAGTAATAGCTCAAAAGCAGCCATAGACAATATGTAAATGAGTGAACATGGCTGGGTGCGAATAAAACTTTATTTATGGGCACTGAAATCTGAATGTCATAGATTTCTCACATCTTGGAAATGTTTTTGTTTTGATTTTTATCCGCCATTGAAATGTGTAAAAGCCACACAGTTCTCAGGCTGTTACAAACACAGGTGGAATGCAGGATTTGGCCTGCGGGCTATAGGTCAACAGCCCCTGTCCTACGATGTCATGGACAGTATCACCCTAATAGACAAAGATCATTTTTCCAGAAAGCTGTGAGTTTCCCTCCATTTATCTAATTTTTGGAACCTAAGAAGAAAAATTCTATGCCCTACCTTCTATGACCAGCTCTGACTATGGAATCATCACTGAGGCTGACTTAACCCATCTGGTGAAAGTGGGTAAAAAGTACAGGACCCAGAAAATCCCATCACCGCAAAACCTCTCCCTGCTGTCCTTTTATATACTCACACTCCCTCCATCCAACACACACAAACCACTGTCCTGTCCTCTGTCACTATAGGGTTGTCTTTTTGAGATTGTCATAAAAATGGAATCATATAGTGGGTAACCTTTTGAGATTCACTCCTTTCACCAAGCAAGATGCCTCTGAAATTCATCCAAGGTGTCCCATACATCGACTGTCTCTTCCTGTTTATTGCTGAGGTATTTAGTGTTCAATTATATGAACGCACCATGGTGTCTTTATCCATTCACTCACTGAAGGCCATTTGGGTTGTTTCCAGCTATTCGTGATTACAAAGAGAGCTTCTATAAATATTCAGGTATGGGTTCTTGTGTAAACATAAGCTTACAGTTCACCTGAGAAATTAGCTAAGAAAGGGATTTCTGGGCCAAAGGGTAAGTATATGTTCAACTTCACAAGGAACTGCTAAAAATGGGGCCAGACAATTTTGTATTCTAGTTACTTCACATCCTCACCAGCACTTGCTATCATCAGATTTTTCTTTAGCTTGTCCACTGTAACAGGTGTGCCATGCTTTTACTTTGCCTTTCCCCAGTGGTTAATGATGTTGGATGTCTTTTCATGTGCTTCCTTTCCACCCATATTTCCTCTTCAGTGAAGTGTCTGTTCAACTCTCAGACCCACTTTTAAGCTGGACTGTTTGTTTTCTTACTGTTGAGCTTGGAGTGTGCTTTATATACTCTATACAAGCTGTTCGTTAAGTATGTGATTTCCAAATACTTCCTCCCAGTCTGTAGCCTGTCTTTGCATACTCTTAACACTGTTTACTTATAAAGCAAACATTGTTAAGTTTGATCAACTTCAATTTATTAGTATTTTTTTAGGGCTCTGTGTCTGGTATCGTATCTAAGAACTCTTTGTCTAACTCTAATTTCTAAAGATTGCTAATGTTGTCTTCAAACTATTACATCGTTTTATATTTTGCATTTAGATGTTCTATCCTTTTTCTGTCAACTTTTTATTTATTAAAAAAATTTTTTTAATGTTTTATTTCTTCCTGAGAGAGACAGGGAGGGTCAGAGAGAGAGAGATACAGAATCTGAAGCAGACTCCAGGCTCTGAGCTGTCAGCACAGAGCCCAATATGGGGCTCAAACTCACAAACTGAGAGATCATGACCTAAGCTGAAGTCGGACGCTTAACCGACTGAGCCACCGAGGCGCCCCTTCTGTCAACTTTTTAATAAAACATGTGGTTTAGACTAAAGGTGTTTGGGGTTTTGTTTTTTGCATACAGAAGGTCCTACTCTCCAATGATCCGCTTTGGCACCTCTGTCAAAAATGAATTAGCCATATTTGTGGATGTGTCTATTTCTAGACTTTCTGTCTTATTCCATTGGTTGATCCCTTCAGAAATACCACAGTATTTTTATACTGAAGCTTTAGAGTAAATCTTAAAATCAAATTGTAGGATTCTTCCTTCCTTCTCTGGGACTCTGTTCTTTTTTTTACTTAATAGCATTTCTCATGGCACCTGGGTGGCTCAGTCGGTTAAGCCTCTGACTTCCACTTAAGTCATGATCTCATGGTTTGTGGGTTCAAGTCCCACATCAGGCTCTGTGCTGACAGCTCAGAGCCTGGAGCCTGCTTCGGATGCTGTGTCTCCCTCTCTCTCTGCCCCTCCCCCACTCATGCTCTGTTTCTCTCTCTCAAAAATAAATAGACCTCAAAAAAAAATCTTTAATAGCACTTCTCTCTGTTGCTCCAAATGGATAATTTTCTCCATCTTCCAGTTCAATGATTTCCCTGTCGTCTTCCTTCTGCTACTGTGCCAACATGTAAGCTGTAAGCTTTCAACTTTGGTTATCATTATTTTTCAGTTTTAAATTTTTCATGTGGTTCTTAATTGTATCTTCTACTCATTCAGACGTGCTACGTGTTCATTTTTTTTTGAGACCATTCACCCTTACTTACTGGAGCATTTTATAACAGCCGCTTCAAAGTTGATGCCTGGTAATTCCACCATCTGTATCATCAAGGCCTCGGCAACTATTATCTTTTCCCACATGAGCTGTCATTTTCCTGGTTGTTTCNNNTTTTTGGCAAATAATCTTTTTTTTTTTTTTTTAACGTGTATGTATTTATTTTGAGAGAGAGAGGGAGAGCACGAAGGGGGGAAAGGCAGAGAGAGAGGGAAAGAGACTCCAAAGCAGGCGCCATTCTGTCAGCACAGAGCCCGGTGTGGGGCTCAAACTCACAAACTGTGAGAACACAACCTGAGCCGAAATCAAGAGTTGGGCGCTTAACCAACTGAGCCACCCAGGCACTCCAAGTAATCTTGACTATTATAAGACTGTAGCTCTTACTTAAATCCTGTGGAAAATGCTGATGCTTTGTTTTAGGAGGCAAACAATGTAGCTGGACTCAATTCTCAAGTTTTAATCAGCCTGCCGTAGGTTGTGGATCCCTTGAAAGGACCATTTCAAAGCCTCTGTGATGCTATTTGGAACTAGATGTCTGCTACCCAATGACCAACCTGAAATCTAAGCAGTGGTCTGTTCTGTAATTCAGTTTTCAAAACTTGAACCTTACTGTTTAAGGTTAGATATTCTCACAAGTAGCTCGGATGTGATCCCACAAGTTCACTAGCAACTTCCTAGAGCTACTCTTCCCAACTCCCCCCTTCTCTGACATTTATTCATTTCTCTTTGGTGCGCTGAAAATCCCCTTCTGGATCCATTTATCAGAAACTGCAGCTTTATTTACTCTGCTCTACACTTCTGGAGAAAGTCCTATCAGGGCCAGGCAGCAGGAAGATAGGGAGAGACAGAAAATCAGTTAGGCCTTTGTCCCATCCTCTTGAGGCCAGAGGAGGGAGGCTCTCCTCAGAGTTGCACAGGGAGATGACAGCCAGAATCTCCACATTTGGAATTCTCCTGGACTTGACCTCATTCCTCTCTCCACACAGTTGATTATGACCTTTCACCATAATAAAACAGAACTGTGAGGGCTCCTGGGGGGCTCAGTTGGTTAGGAGTTGGGCTCTTGATTTCCACTCAAGTCATGATCTCAAGGTTTGTGAGATCAAGCCCAGCGTCAGACTGCACTGATAGCATGGGTCCTGCCTGACATTCTCTCTCTCCCCCTCTCTCTCAAAATAAAAAAAAAAAAAAATTTAAAAAATAAAAAATAAAAAGGGGACCCCTGGTGGTTGAATTGGTTGAGTGTCCAACTCTTTTTGTTTGTTTGTTTTTGTTTATTTTTGAGAGAGAGAGAGAGAGAGAGAGAGAGTTAGAGCCAGAGAGGGGCAGAGAGAGGGAGACACAGAATCTGAAGTAGGCTCCAGGATCTGAGCTGTCAGCACAGAGCCTGACGTGGGGCTTGAACCCACAAACCATAAGATCATGACCTAAGCTGAAGTTGGACACTTACCCAAACAAGCCACCCAAGTCCCCCCTGAGTGTCCAGTCTTGATTTAGGCTCAGGTCATAATCCTGGGGTCATGGGATCAAGCCCCACACTGGGCTCTGCACTGAGCAAAGGAGACTGCTTGGGATTCTCTCTCTTTGCCTCCTTTCCCCTCTACTCTTCTTCCCGCTTGTGCTCTCTCTCTCACTCTCAAAAATTTAAAAAAATTTTAAAAACCAGAACTTTGAGTATTACAGTTAGCGAGTTCTTGAAAGAAGACCCAGTTGTTCCCTTAAGTATCTCCATTTTGACCTCAGTGTATACTTTCTAATGGATTAAATCATTCCTGTCAGCTTATGTCTTAACTCTGGCTAAAGACGCAACAGACAAAGCATCCCATAATGGGAATCCAAACTAACCCCTCAAGCAATANTGTCTTAACTCTGGCTAAAGACGCAACAGACAAAGCATCCCATAATGGGAATCCAAACTAACCCCTCAAGCAATAAGTACTGTCATGACACCAGCAACACTCCACATAACTGATCTCCAAGACAATGACTGACCTGACCTTTACTGCCCAGCTGCACAGATTTGCTGACCTTTGACTCACGTTTTCCTTACATAAACCTAGAGGTATTTTCTGAACTTCAGAGCTAGTTCTTGGGACATTAGTCCGCTATCTTCCCGGGGTTGGCCTCAGTGAAATCAATTCCTTTCTTTTTTCACCACCCCTGTCTCTCTGCTTTTGGATTTACTAGCAGTGAGTGGCCCAACCTGGCCGAATTGGGACCCCTGGAGCTCAGGTGCTCTTGGGCCTCCTCACCCCAGTTCTATTTTATGAGTCATTTCTAATGAATCATCAAAATGGAGGGTGGGTGGGTGGCGCCTGGGTGGCTCAGTCGGTTGAGTGTCTAACTCTTGATTTCGGCTCATGTCATGATCTTATGGTTCATGGGTTCAAGCCCAGTATCGGGCTGTGTGCTGATGGTACAGAGCCTTCTTGTGATTCTCTCCTTCTCTCTCTGCCAGTCCTGCACTCTCTCTCTCTCTCTCTCCATCTCTCAAAATAAATAAATAAATAAATAAATAAGCAAATAAATAAATAAATGGAGGTCTTTGGGAATCCCTAAATTTGAAATTGGTTATCAAAAGTGAGGGTGGTCTTGTAGACTGTCCCCTAACTTCACATTCTGTGTCCCTTAATCAGATGCATTAAAATTAGGCAGGGCCAGAGAAGGGGCTGTCTTTGAATCCAGCATGTGAAACTATCCAGGCTTCTTCAAGACTGGCATAATCCCAGAACCAGAGAAAGCAAGTGTAATTGAAAAGCCTTCCCAGGGAATCCTGATATGCTCCTNGAGAGAGAGAGAGAGAGTTAGAGCCAGAGAGGGGCAGAGAGAGGGAGACACAGAATCTGAAGTAGGCTCCAGGATCTGAGCTGTCAGCACAGAGCCTGACGTGGGGCTTGAACCCACAAACCATAAGATCATGACCTAAGCTGAAGTTGGACACTTACCCAAACAAGCCACCCAAGTCCCCCCTGAGTGTCCAGTCTTGATTTAGGCTCAGGTCATAATCCTGGGGTCATGGGATCAAGCCCCACACTGGGCTCTGCACTGAGCAAAGGAGACTGCTTGGGATTCTCTCTCTTTGCCTCCTTTCCCCTCTACTCTTCTTCCCGCTTGTGCTCTCTCTCTCACTCTCAAAAATTTAAAAAAATTTTAAAAACCAGAACTTTGAGTATTACAGTTAGCGAGTTCTTGAAAGAAGACCCAGTTGTTCCCTTAAGTATCTCCATTTTGACCTCAGTGTATACTTTCTAATGGATTAAATCATTCCTGTCAGCTTATGTCTTAACTCTGGCTAAAGACGCAACAGACAAAGCATCCCATAATGGGAATCCAAACTAACCCCTCAAGCAATAAGTACTGTCATGACACCAGCAACACTCCACATAACTGATCTCCAAGACAATGACTGACCTGACCTTTACTGCCCAGCTGCACAGATTTGCTGACCTTTGACTCACGTTTTCCTTACATAAACCTAGAGGTATTTTCTGAACTTCAGAGCTAGTTCTTGGGACATTAGTCCGCTATCTTCCCGGGGTTGGCCTCAGTGAAATCAATTCCTTTCTTTTTTCACCACCCCTGTCTCTCTGCTTTTGGATTTACTAGCAGTGAGTGGCCCAACCTGGCCGAATTGGGACCCCTGGAGCTCAGGTGCTCTTGGGCCTCCTCACCCCAGTTCTATTTTATGAGTCATTTCTAATGAATCATCAAAATGGAGGGTGGGTGGGTGGCGCCTGGGTGGCTCAGTCGGTTGAGTGTCTAACTCTTGATTTCGGCTCATGTCATGATCTTATGGTTCATGGGTTCAAGCCCAGTATCGGGCTGTGTGCTGATGGTACAGAGCCTTCTTGTGATTCTCTCCTTCTCTCTCTGCCAGTCCTGCACTCTCTCTCTCTCTCTCTCCATCTCTCAAAATAAATAAATAAATAAATAAATAAGCAAATAAATAAATAAATGGAGGTCTTTGGGAATCCCTAAATTTGAAATTGGTTATCAAAAGTGAGGGTGGTCTTGTAGACTGTCCCCTAACTTCACATTCTGTGTCCCTTAATCAGATGCATTAAAATTAGGCAGGGCCAGAGAAGGGGCTGTCTTTGAATCCAGCATGTGAAACTATCCAGGCTTCTTCAAGACTGGCATAATCCCAGAACCAGAGAAAGCAAGTGTAATTGAAAAGCCTTCCCAGGGAATCCTGATATGCTCCTGGATTTAAAACTACTTCCATGGAGAATTCTTGATATTTTCTAAATATGTAACAAAACAGAAGATAGCAGGGAGTTGGACAGAGTTTATAAGTTGATTGCTTTATCACTGTCCTGTTTAAAAGCCTTCCCTAGCCTGCCATTACCCAAGTAATAAATCAAATAAGCTTCACATTCTATATTCTCTGCAATCTAACCCCCAAACCAGCATTATTTTCCGCTGCTTCCTTCCACACTATCCCAGCGGGTCCTAACCCCAAACTCTGATTTAATGGTTTAGGGTGGGGCTCTGGCGTCAATATATTTTGAAAGCTTCCCAAATGATTCCACCATGGATCCAGGAGAGACAAGCTGCTAATGTTTTATTTTATAGCCAAATAAATCACTATTTATATATAAACCTAGGATAACATAGCATTTTTACGTCTAGAAATCCACACATTCTTGAAGGTCCAGCACAAATGACAAACTTTCCAGGAAGCCATCTCTGATCGCACCAGACCAGAATCAATGTCTGCTTCTCTGAGGTCCCCTCGTGTTTTGTATACAGCACTCCACAGGACTGTCCACATTTCACATCATCTCATGCTCAAGATGCTGCAATGAAGGAAAAGCATCCAAATATCAGTTCTGTGAATTACCCTGTTATTTTATTTTCTTTAATTTTTAAAGAAATAACTGATCCAAATATCAGTTCTGTGAATTACCCTGTTATTTTATTCTCTTTAATTTTTATAAGTTTATTTATTTATTTTGAGAGAGAGAGAGAGATCAAGAGTTCAGTTCATGCAGGGGAGGGACAGAGAGAGAGGGAGAGAGAGAATGCCAAGCAGGCTCCACTCTCTCAGCACAGAGCCCAGTGTGGGACTCGAACTCAGGAACCATGAGATCATGACCTGAACCAAAATCAAGAGTCAGATGCTCAACCAACTAAGCCACTCAGGTGCTCCTATCCTGTGATTTTAATACAATATTTTATTTCCAAGATTTAAATATTTCATCTATAAAATTTGAAAACTAAATGGTTATCTTACAGTGTTGCTCTAAGGTTTACATGTGAGACTTCTGTGCTCACCCACCTTCTTTACGTCACAGGACATAGAAAATATTATTCTAACAGCTTACTGATGGTGCTACCAGAGGCCACGGGTACAGGGGCAACTGAGCTCTGGGGGTCCCATATAGACTGGGTTGGGCCACTCATCACTAGTCAATCTAAAGGCAGAGAGACAAGTGGTGGGTAAAACAAGAAAGGAACTTATTTCCATGAGGTCAACACTGGGAAGACCAAGAAGTAGCTCTGAAGTGGAAAAAATCCCTAGACGTTTTTATAAGGAAAATATAGGGCAAAGGTCAGTGGAGAAGTGCAGGCAGGCAGTGGAAGGTCAGATCAATTACTTTCTTGAGGTCAATCACACAGGGTGTGGCTGGTGTCATGCAGTCCTTGTTGCCTGAGGGGGCAGTTTCAGTTCCCATTATAAGATATTTTGTCTTACAGTTCTCTTGCCTGAGTTAAGTAGTAAATTGGAAGGAAGGACTTAATTCATTAGAAAGTACAGACTGAGGTCAAAATGGAGGTAGTTAAGGCAACATCCAGGTCCTCTTTTAGTGCGGGCCTTGTGGTCAGAGGTGAGGGGCAGTAGCTTCCCTCTACTCCAGGCCTTGTGCTATTGCTCCAAGAGTTAACAAGACCTGCAACCCATTCAAAAAATACTGATTGGGTGTCCAGTAGATTCACAGGGAGAGTGTGTAAAGGTACCACTGCTTGCATATCGCCTCCAGAGATTATGATTTCATTCACCTGGGCCATAGCCAGAGGAACTGGGAGGGGGGTGTTAAACTCCCAGATCATTCTCCTGTGCATCCAAGGTTGGGGACCACTGTACATAAAAAATGAGAATAAGAAACATCATTAAAGGGGTGCCTAGGTGGCTCAGTTGGTTAAGCATTCACTTCTTGGTTTCAGCTCAAGTCATGATCTCACAGTTCATGATCTCACAATCCCCGCATTGGGATCTGCACTGACAGCATGGGGTCTTGGAATTCTCTCTCTCCCAGTCCCTCTCTGCCCTTCTTCCACTCATGCTCTCACAGCCTCACTCTCTCTTTCAAAATAAGTAAATAAAAACTTTAAAAAAAAGAAAGAAAGAAACATCATTAAGTAAACTTATAGGTTATAAATTTCTTAAGTGAAGAAGGTAGACTTTTCCAGTCTATAGAACATTACCCAATCCCCAATCCTAATCAACATTATTCCTTTAGAAAAATAGATGTTCAGTAAATATTTTTTTGGAATGCAACATAATTCAGCAAAGAAATGCAAGTGAAAAGGTCAATGCAGGTTGTGGGGGTCACTGGACAAATCACTTCCAAAGTGGGTCACATATGACCTATGTGGACTTGAACCCATGAACTCCACTGCTACACACTGTCTACCTTCTCTGTGCACAACACAAGCTTCGGGGCTTAGTAGGGCAGCCCCACACACAGTATCATTAGGATGACTAGTGTTTCTCAATCTTTCTACAGAAAGTAAAGTAATAAAACAAATGTTAAAAAAAAAAAGGAAAGGTTTCATATAGCCAGGAATGTTTGCAGCCCTACTTACTTTCAATTCAAGAAAGCCGAACATCTTGAAGCCTAAAGAATGCATTCCCCATTTGTTTCTGTTCTTGGGTTTCATGGTAAAAAGGATTATCTCTTACAGAATTTGCCTCCGATGTTTGGAAACTTCTCAGTGATCCTGGTTCTAATGAATGAAATCACTTAATGTAAAGGGGCTTATCTTTATCAATTCATCAAAAATGCTAAAGCTCATAATCAATCCCATTTATATTCACAAAATCCCAAATGTATTTCCATTGAGTATTTTCACAGAAGATAATAGGTTCAACTAACCACTGGCCAACCTCACCAAGAATAACAAAAGAGGCAATAATCCCAAATGAGGAATTCCATCTCTGCTCAAAAGCTTGAAGTCTATCTGGGGAGATCACGTAAACAAAATTTCAGATAGTGCAAAATATACAAACCACTGATTCCCACCCACACATGCATGTGTGCGCACGCACACACACACGTAAACACACATACCTGCTATTTTTGTCATGCACCTTGATAGTTGAAATACTTAACTTTGACTCTACTAGTTTTTGTATAATATTGGATGTACCATTCAAACATGTTTCTGTGCCTCAGTTTCCAGATCTATATAACCAAGGGCCATAACATTACTAATGCCTCTGAGGCCCTGATTATGATTTGAAGAAACTTAAAGTAAATGAAAGGGAAACCAGTATTTGGTGAGTGCTTGCTTTCAGAAGCTAATTGTGTGTCTGTAACAAAGGAAAACATACCTAAACTAGCTTAACAAATAAGAAAATTTGGAGGGTGCACCTGGCTGGTTCAGTTGGTAGAGCACATGATTCTCAATCATGAGGCAGGAGCACAAGAGAAGGGCAAGGGGAAGAGGAGGAAAGGAAAGGAAAGGAAAAAGGAAAGAAGAGAACAGAAGAGAAGAAGAAAAGAAAAGAAAAGATGAGAAGAGAAGAGAAGAGGAAAAGAAAAGAAAAGAAAAAGAATCCTTTGGAAAATACCTGTAATACCCAAAAGTCGGCATTGTAGGGGATCTTGATAAGGGACTTGGTGTTCCGTGGAAAGAATTTAGTCATCTATCAAAGGAAACTCTTGTTTTTTTCTTTGTCTCTGAAAAGGGAGTGAAGTCTGGCCATTGTCAGCACATGGGACCAGCTTCCTCTTGAACAAATTATGGAAGACCATCACCCAGCCTCCGTGGGGCTGCACAGGCATCTCGAACTCTTACTCACCTGGTTTCTTTCTTCAGTAATTCCTCAACTACAGCTTTGTGAATTAGTGGATAAGACAAGGAAGACAACATATAAATGAATACATTGGTTTAAAAAAACCCCAATTCTGTCACATTTAAAGAAAGAAAAATGTAAAATAATTCACCCATCTGTGTTGCAAGTTAAGAAAAGTATTGGGATACCTAGGCAGCTCAGTGGTTAAGTGTCCGACTCCTGACTTTGGCTCATGTCATGATTTCACAATTTGTGAGAAGAAGCCCCACATCAGGCTCTGCCCTTGGCAGTGGGGAGCCTGTTTGGGATTCTCTCTCTCTCCCTCTCTGCCCATCCCTGACTATCTCTCTCTGCCTCTCTGACTCTCTCTTTCTCTTCCTCTCTCACTTAAAATAAATAAGCATTTAAAAACATTGGGGGGAGAAAAGAAAAGCCCATTAAACTGGCATGTATTTAATAAGCATAATTCATAATAAACCCTATGCTGCAGTTCTGTTAAAGTAAAATCAGAGAAGAGAGAGAAGAAAAAGAGGAGGAAAAGCACACAATCAAAGAAGGAGTACATTCATAAAAGGAAACAATAAAGCATAAGAAAAAAGAGAAAAAATCCATTCACAAATACTCAGGACACATTAAAATATAAAAGAAATAGAGTGACATGGAGTGCTGGAGGCAAATTAAAAGAGAAGAATATATAAAGGGGAAAAAAGAGGGACCAAGAGATTCATTAGTTTCAAATCAATGTGATTCAGAATATGGTCAGAGGAACATGAAAATTGCCCGGAGCACCTGTGAAATTACAGCATGTGAAAGCCACCTTAAACCTACCAGTCGGACTCACTGAGGGCTCTGACCCAGACACCTAAAATGGAAACAACCTCCTGTCTGTTCCCAGGTGCACAAACACCTAAGAACCACCACTTGAGGACCCACATGAGGGGACTCTGTGTGCCAAGAAGCAAAAACCTCAGAGTTTTCCTAACGCCAACATCAGTCCTGATGACTAATAGTTTTGTATCTTTAAGAAAGATGAAGACTCCAATTTTAAAAATAGCAGAAGCATGTGGATTTACAATACAAATATTTTATTCCCATCTAATCTGATACCACATTTTTGTCATTTTTAAGAAGAAAAATCCCACTTTCTGGACAGAGAGTGTTAAATATTACACTTCACCTCAACAATTAAGAATGCTTATTTTCTTTCTCGTTTGTATGTTTGCTTGTTTGTTTATTTTGAGAGAGAGAAGGAGGGCACACCAGCACAGGAGTGGCGTGGGAGTAGAGAGAGAAAGAGAGTCCCAGGTAGGTTCCACACTGTCAGCACAGAGACCAACATGGAGCTCAATCTCACAAATTGTTTGACCATGACCTGAGCCGAAACCAAGAGTCAGACACTTAGCCAACTGAGCCACCCAGGTGCCCCATGTTTGCTTTTCTTTTTCATTTTAAAAAATTTTAAAAAATGTTTTTATTTATTTTTGAGAGAGATAGAGACCAAAAGGTAGTGGGGGAGGGGCAGAGAGAGAGGGAGACACAAATTCCAAAGCAGGCTCTAGGCTCTGAGCTCTCAGCACAGAGCCTGATGTGGGGCTCAAACTCATGAACCATGATATCATGACCTGAGCCAAAGATGGATGCATAACTAACTGAGCCATCCGGGCTCCCCAAGGTTGCTTATTTTCTAATCATTGACAACAGAAAACTTCTCTGAACTTCCAGAATCGTGTATGAAATTTTATAACATATGCTCATTTTTATGAAGAAAATGTTCATAGGATTTATCAGATTTTCAGACTGTATTATTGACTCTCCCACAAGTCAAGAACCACTTATTAAAGTTAACACTAAGATTTTAAAAACTCAAGTTGCATTTGTGCAACTATAGTCACAAAGCATATGAGAATGGATCCAATTGTTTGCTCTGACTGGCAAGCCAAAAATTTTCTTCTTCATTGCCTCAAACAGGGAGTAAGGTCTGAAAATCAAGCTTTGATACTTGACCCATTTGGATTTGGAGATCTGAACCTGAAGTCAAATCTTTTTGGCAGTTGGATTGATCTTCCCCCACTGTGCTTCCCTCTACATTCCATGGACTTTCAGTGTCAGTTTGTGTCTACAATTTCTCCCTAGTGTAGAGTTCAAACTCCTTCCCTTCATGTACCCATGTTTGCATCACTGTCTAGAATTTTCTTTTATTTGACACTGGAGGAAATGACTACTTTTTAAACCCTCAAAGTCCAATGGCTCAAAGCCCATGCAGGAGAGCCAGCCAATTTCCATGTATATCTAAAGCCCCCAGATTTTCCATTCTTAATACAGATGTAGAAAAGGAAATCTCACCAATTATAAATAGCATCATTTATCACGTTTACAGCTCCAGCAAGTATGATTTCAGAACTTACCTGGCTGGATGACTTTTACATGGCTCCCGTCTTCTGGCAAAAAATTCATTTTCAAAATTTTGGCACAAGAGGAGAGAGTAAGAAATGGTACACAAGAAATACGTGCAGTTGTTGGTGTGCCAATTATGTCTCAGTAAATGTGGGTTTTTTTCTTTTTTTCTCTCACTCTTTTTTTTTAGAGAGAGATGGGGGAAGATAAGAGAGGGGAAGAGAGCAGGCTCCGCACTGTCAGTGTGGAGCCGGATGTGAGGCTCGAACCCGAGAGGCGTGAGATCATGATCGAGCCGAAGCTGGATGCTTAACTGGCTGAGCCACCCAGGTGCCCCAGTAAAGCTGTTTTTAAAAAATAAGAAATAAAAAGCTAAGTACAAAAAGAGAAGAGTGCAAGATATCCTAATGAGCACACACGTACTTGGCACATTTATTTAGGCCGTGAAACAGTAAATGACAGAGACTAATCCTGTGTTTTCTTTACCAACCCAATCCCTCTCCCCACTTTAATTATAAGAACATACTGCAATCATATATTCAGTCACCCCACAAATTAACCAGAGTCCTTACAAAAACTAGAAAGCAGTACATATTTCATGCACACGGAGAAGGTTCAATTAATCACACGAACAAAAGAACTTTTAGTGTGCCTGCCATGTCATTGCCACTAACACCTGCTCACTCCTAAGTATCCTGAGCACCCTTCATGGACACAAGCTGGGTTTTAGAATTGACCTTAGCTGAATATATGTATTATTTTAAAAATAGTGTAATCAGCCCAGCATTGTGTTTTGTGTGTCTTTTATTGGAGGTGACAAATGTAATATTTGCGGTCAGTCTGTGGACAGTGGAGAAAACATATATTTATTACTGAGATAAGCAATTTCGAAACATTTCATTTCCCCTCTCTTCTCCCTGCAAAATGGAATTTTACCAGTGCTTCAGGTTTTATCCACATTCCACTTCTTGGAGGTCGGGGTGGTCTTCACCCCCCCAGAGACCATGCTCAGGTTCATGATTTGAGTTCATAAATTGTAACCTTGTAGCTGTAGGGAGTCCCACGGATATAACTAGGTACTGGCACCTGGCTGTTCTTTTCCTTTCCACTCCAAAACCAAAATTCAGAGCTGTAGCAGAGGACAGGTTCGCATCATTCTAAGACAAATTTGCACGGCCTTCCAGAAAAATGGGGGAAGTGAGGAAATGTATTTGTTAGTCTCCCAAATGCTGGTCTGAGAACGGGTGCCTGATCAGCATCTTCCATACCTGGTGATCCCGGGACTTCCCTTCCCACCCTCAATCCCAGCTCCAACCTTGCCACAAAGATCCCACTTCGGTAGTTCTGGGTAGGGCTCAAGATTTTAGATTTGGCCAACATTTCTCTGTGGCACTGACAGGCAGTACATTTGGGAGTCAGTTGAATTAAGTGGCCTTGGAGAGCGACTGAAGTGTCCCAAGTCTCTAAATTCTCATTTTAAGGGTTCACAGTTACTGGAAGGGTCACAGAAATGCATACTTGGATACAGGATGGGAGCACATCTTATATCGCTCTACTGGATGTGCTTTGTGGCCCTCTGTGTCTTCCTTGCCTGCATGCCTCTGCCTGTCCCTCAAGAGCAGAGAGTTTGCAAACTACATCTCCCAGGCTTCCAAGCCAGCAAGGCTCCAGCTAGATTCCATCAGTGTCGAGCAATTATCCACAATTTGGAGAGATGAGAAAGAAAAGGAAGCAGCCTTGTTTCACCAATAGCAGTTCCTGGGAAGACTGTTGACTTTAGTGTTTGCCAGCAAATTCCAGGAGCTGAAGCCACCCAAGTCCTCTGGTGGTGACTTTCCGGAGATTTCCTGAAAGCAACCTTCTTCATCCACACCCCTCCCCACTCCCCACCCATAAAATGGCTGTGTAAGCCTCTGAGCCTCCGTATTAAATCTCTTCCTTCCTGAATCTGAAGTGGCCACTGCTTCTTGGACATGGCCAGATCAGTCATGGTTACACTCATTATCTTGCAGATTCTTAGCACTGAAGATATTAACCCAGGAATTTGCTCAGTGTGCCCCTGAGAGTTACAACCCAGCAAAGACAGAATCTCCCAGAAAATGCACAGTAAAAACTCACAAATCCCAAAGCTCCAGTGGGAGAACACACGTGAATCAACTCATTGAAAGTTCACATGCCCCCTAGCTTGCACCCCAAGAGCAAAGGTGGTAAATCCAAGTTCCAGGAACATTGGTTACCTCCATTGTCCGACTATGCTCCTGTCATCTCTGACATGGTGGGCTTCAGAGTTTATCCTCTCTTTATTTTTATTTTTTTTTTAATATTTTTGTTTTTTTTTTGTTATCAACCTTTGAGAGAGAGAGAGACAGAGTGTGAGCAAGGGAGGGAGGGCAGAGAGAGAGAGGGAGACTCAGAATCCAAAACAGTCTCCAAGCTCTGCATTATCAGTGCAGAGCCTGATGCAGGGCTCGAACTCACGAACCATGAAATCATGACCTGAGCCGAAGTCGGAGGCTTAACCAACTGAGCCACTCAGGTGCCCCCAGAGTTTTTCTCTCTTAAATCTAGGGCAACTTTAAAGAGAGGTTTGACTCAAACACCACTGGAAATATGAGCAGCTGCAAATACGAAATTCTTCAAGAGTCTGGGGAGAAATTTATTTTGGCACGAGTTAGCTTTCAAAGCGTTAGAGGATGACAGATGTAAATACATGGATTTTCTTCTTTCAGTGCTTGCTTTCAAAAAGCAACTCCCAGTTTCAAAAGATGTGAGAGAACCCGGAAAATGGAATCGTTGAGACCACTACGGTTCAACAGCACTTCCTGTGATGAGAGAAGTGTTTTTTATCTGTGTCACCCTACTCGGTACCTCCTGATTACATATGGTTGCTGAGCACATGATACGTGGCGAGTGTAACTAAGAAAATAAATGTTTAATTTTATATAATCTTAACTCATCTAAATTTATATTTAAACAGTCACATGTGGCTAAGGAGAGCATAGATTTTCTTTTCAAACCTATTTGACACAGCTCTTATAAGAATTTTAAAATGTTATTGTATTGAATACATTTATAAAAATAACAAAATTACATCAAAATATCAAGTCCTTTATCTAGATAGAGTCAGTAATAAATGGATTGCTGTAGAAAGTCAGTATGTATTGAAGTCATAGCTATACGTCTTTTTCCAATTTAAAAATTAATTTGATTTTGGCGCGTCCGGCTGGGTCGGTCAGTAGAGCATGTGACTCTTGATCTTGGGGTCATGAGTTCAAGCCCCACACTGGGCACAAAGATTTCTTTAAAAGATAATAAAATAAAACATTAATATTTAAAGAAATTAAGTAGATTTTAATTAGACAAGTAGTAGATGAGAATATTCTTGTAAAGTCTTCAAACAATGCCAATAAACATCACGCCTCCTCACTTCTGCCCCATCAGTCAATTCCATTGACCACATCTTCCAGGGACATGGCAGAAATCCTATTATAGTTTAGATGTGTATATTTTTCAGAATTTCTTCTATGTGTTTAGGAACATATTAGTATACAGATATACAATCTATGGATCCATGTTAGATTAAATTGGATCATATTTTATTGTTCTTAAGACAATTTCACATATAACTCATAGGTGTGTCACATTCCTATGTGCGGATTTTTTTTGGAGCCTATTTGATCATTTTGATCATTGTTCCCTTCCTAGAATCCTAATTTGTAGTATTTCTTTTCCCATTACAAGAAATGTCACAATAAGGATCCTTTTAGGCAAGTCCTTGTGTATATTCTAAATTTTAATAGGTTGCAAAATTTCCCTCTCTGATGACTGTATAATTCATATTCACCGTTGCTTCTCCTGATATTATTAAAAAGTTTTTTGTTTGTGTTTTTGTGGGGTTTTGCCAATCTGATGAGCCAAAAGGGAATCTTATTTACGTTTTTATTTATCTATTTACTAATGGGGTCGAGCAACTTTCCATATGTCTGATAAATTTCATCTTTTGTGAACTGACTATATTATTTTTTAATCAGGAAAACACATACCAAAATACAGCAAGAACAGGGCTGAATTATCTTTTCTGGAATATACAGTGCCTTGCACATAGAGCTCCATAAATATTTACTGAATGAATGAATAAAACAGCCAACATCATGAAAATCTCTCTCTCAAAATAAAAGGATAAATTAAGTCCATATTGTTTTTAACCTAAGTTCCATGTTTCAGAATACACAGTAATGGTAAATGACCAGCTTATATCACAGCTTCTAGAACTCCTCATTATTCTATTAGACCAGTAAATTTTAAAAATCCAGGGGCACCTGGGTGACTCAGTCAGTGAAGTGTCCAACTTTGGCTCAGGTCATGATCTCACAGTTCGTGGGTTCAAGCCCCACATCGGGCTCTGTGCTGACAGCTCAGAGCCTGGAGCCTGCTTTGGATTCTTTGTCTCCCTCTCTCGCTCTCTGCCTCTCCCCCTCTCACGCTCTGTCTCTTAAAAATAAATACATACATACATACATTTTTAGAAATCCAACTAAATATTCATTCTATAACCCCCTCAAAAAGTATTTCTGATGGGGGCACCTGGGTGGCTCAGTTGGTTGATTGCTGATCTCGCTCAAGTCATGATCTCACAGTTCATGAGTTCGAGCCCTGCATCAGCCTCTATGCTGGGGCCTGGGGCCTCCTTTGGATTCTGTGTCTCCGTCTCTCTCTGGCCCTCCCCTATTGTGCTCTTTCTCTCCAAAACAAATAAATCTTTTAAAAAATTTTTAACAAAAAATAAACCTTGAGATCAATTTGCACTTGAAACCACATCTACCCATAGACTTCTCAAGCATCCTAACATAAAATTTAAAAAAAAAATTTTTTTAAGTCCTTTTTTTTTTTCCATCTGGAATTAAGGTTTTAGTCACTTATAATGTAAAAAATTCCATGTGATGTCTTTAGACAATGGGTATATTTTGAGGGATCATTCTGAATTATCCAATGTTCGCACTACCTCAGCTTCCTTCTGCCTCTCTGCTTGTTCTAGACTTTGTCCAAACCTGCATTTCTATGCTTGACCACAGCATGACTTCTTATATGTGAAACATTTTTTCTTTTTATCTTCTCTCATGGAAATAATGGCATGGAAGGTATATAGATCAAATGCTATTGTACTTGATTTATTCATGAGAACACTGGAGACACAGCAAAACTAATGATGTTCAAGTTCTGGGACAATACCCAAGGTGTCCAACTAGCTGCTGCTTCTGAGCCCAGGCATTGCCCACTTGATGCTAAAGGAGCAGTGAATGAGGGGTAAGACCCCAGGCACTGCCAGAAGGTTCTGAGGATGCCACCCTGGACATTTCCTGGCCTCATGCAGTGGAAATCACCTTCTGTTCATACTCTACAGGAAGGTGTATGAAAATGCCCCCTTCTATGATATTAAATAGCCCACAACAGAGACTGTACTCAACCACAGTCAATGCTGATCCACCAAATGACTCAGCGAAGGGACAATGGAGACAGATAAACAACTTATTACACAAAGCAATCAGAAGTCACCAGACCTCTGGCATCCAACTTTTTAGAGTAAACAGGAGTCAACAGTGTAGTGGGAATGCTAGGAACATGATCTGGAATTAGACAAATTGGTGTTCCAATGTGAGCTTTGTTACTTCTTATTTGTGTGACATCAGTAGGCCATTAGCCTATTGTATTCTCACTACCTCCTCTGAGTTGGCTCAACCCTCACACTGTTCTGATACATGGCAAGGAGGAGAGCCATTTAAGCAACTCTCCAGCTTTGAGATGCCCTATCAGAGCATAAGACGATAAGCCTCTGTCATATCCCTGTCCTTCCCAGCTTCCTTCCAGGCAGGGATGACGTGACAACATGTACTACCTGCTTCGTTACCTACCTTGACTTGCATTAGAGCCGGAGGACCAGCAATGGCCTGCATGGTACCCAGAAGCTCTCTTGCCTACAGGCTTTATACCTCATTCCTCTTTGTTTTGTTTTAGAGAGAGCGCACCAAGCAGGGCTCCACACTCAGCACAGAGCCTGATTGGGGCTTGATCCCATGACCCTGGGATCATGACCTGAGCCAAAATCAAGAGCTGGGTGCTCAACCAACTAAGTTATCGAGTTGTCTCTCCACCTCATTCTTTATCGGCATCACAAACCCTTCCCGAACTCCTTTCCAGGCTTTTACAGGAGGTGAAACTCAGGGAAACCGTGAATGTGGCTCTGAATACAGTTTGTACAGTTGATGCATTTGGCTTTTTGTTTCTCATTAGAATATCATGCACTTGGAGGCACCTGGATGGCTCAGGCAGTTAGGCATCTGACTCTTGGTTTCAGCTCAGGTCATGATCTCATGGTTCATGAGTTTGAGTCCCACATCCGGCTCTGCACAGAGCCTGCTTGGGATTCTCCCTCTCTCTCTTTCTCTCCCTCTCTCCCTCTTTCAACCCTTCCCCCCTCTAAAAATAAATAAATAAACTTTATAAAAAATGACATTTCATAATTATATTAAAAAAGAATATTGTGCATTTGGAGAAGGGTTCCCATTGTCAGGAAATTTGTTGCTGGGCATGAACAGTCATTTCTTTTGGATCCTTTGCTTGTTTGCCCAAAGCTGAAAGGTGTCAAACATAAACTTTCTTCCATCTTCCTCCACTCCTTATTTTGTTACCTTCTCCACAACATTCCGGAGGTGCGGGCATCTTTCAGGGACTCACTCATTTTACATATCCTAAGGAACGTCCCCAAATGCTGGGATTTTCCCTACTAATGAAGAGTACCCAAGCCTGTCCTCCCTGAGCCTTAATTTCCCATTTGTATGATGGGAATATAGGGGAAAAGTTGTGCTCAATTTGAAAACTATGCATTATCTAGAGGTTATCCCTCCGGGAAGCTATGCCACAGTTCTGGTCTGCACACATGCAAATCCTGTCCAGTGAAGTAGAAATTCAGTTGGCTTCCTTTACCCCTCCTGTCGGAAAAAATGTCTAGCCTCCATTTGTACATTCACTTCAAGAGTTCTGATCTACAAATGTGTCTCTTCTTTGGATTCTCTTTTGAATCTGTTGTAATATCTGACTGGTTCTCTCACTGATTAATGAATAAGATAACATCTTTACTACCTGTTCTCTTTTGCATCTGTAGGATAATCACCATTTTACCTCTTTTGAAAATTATTTTTAACAGAAATAAAAACATTACCTATCTCGGAAGGCTAAACTGAAGCTTTAATATAGTTGGAAATGTCAGAGAGACACGGCCACTCTGTCAAGAAAGTAATGTTCACAAAATGTTGCATGCATTACACACTCCATAAACGTTATTTGTGATTATTTCAAAAGAGAAGGTCATTTTTCAACCAATCGTGGTTTCTTTACGTTTAAATAAATCTTTAGATAAACGACTCCATATTGTAATTGTTAACGATAGACGCCTGGAAAAAATGGACTTTCCCTCAAAATTATTAATAATGTTGGCTCCCAGCCTGGCCAACCCAGGTCCAACAGCCCCCTTCTTAGAGAATAATGCCTTAACCGAAGTTTTTTTTCCCATCTGGGCATTTTCCTCATAAAACACAGCAATCAAAACATAGTAACAGAAATTTTATTACTGGCAACAATGGGGAAGCTGTGCGAAAAGTGGAAGTAATTATTTCTAAGTGCAAAATAAGAATGTGCCTCTGCAAACAAATAGAAAAGGTTAATTCTTGGGCTTCCGGCAGATTCATATTACATTGTTTCCAAGTACAACCACCTAACAAGGGGCCCCAACAATAATGATCTGTTCAAGTTTTACTTCTTATGCTTACGGCTAAAAAAACATCCCCAGACATTTGTTGGTCCTCATTACCAACTGCTGGCCTTTGTCCTATGAAGGACAGGACTGGGGAGACGGCAAATAATTTGAAAGATTTTATCACGTATCTCTCTCTTTTTTTCGTAATCAAACAACCATAGATTGTGATGAATGATTAATTTTCCTGCCACTGATGTAATTTAACAATTGTACTTAATCTTATTTTCCTAAGTGTTAATATTTCCAGTATTTGAACGTTTCTCATTTATAGAAGCTACTGTCAAATCTTTAACTTGCGCTGTAACTCCAGCCAAAGAAAACTGTACTCTAAGAAAAACAGTCACTGGAGCGCCTGGCTGGCTCACTCAGTTCAGTGTCTGACTCTTGATATCGGCTCAGGTCATGATCTCACGGCTCAGGGGTTCGAGCCCCACTTCGGGCTCTGTGCTGATGGCAAGGAGCCTGTTTGGGATTCTCTTTCCTTCCCTTTCTGTCCTTCTCCTGCTTACTCTCTCTCCTTTGAATATAATTAAACAAACTTAAAAAACAATGAATAACAGTCCCTGAAATGCTCTTTATGTAAGGTTCTGATATTACAAAACTTCCAAGGAGATTATGTATTTTTCTCACCTTTGTTTGCTTGCAACAAACACATCCCATGTCCAAAAAATATATGTGTATTTTCACCTCATTGACCTAAAGGTTTTCTCCTAACATGATCTACTTCTTAACAATGATATCTAATCCTGATGACCAAATCAAATCTATTTTTAGCTTGTCAGTATAGATGTTTGGGTCAACACAGTTGCCACTAGATGGAATTGCCACATGCTTAATTCAATTAAATGTCTTAAATATGACACAAACACACCCTGTCATGTTGCACAGTTACTCTAATCCTACCAGATCAAATGCACTATGCACATTCCGTTGATTGCCTCTGCAATTAGTCATTATTGTAGCCTAGAAATGTCATCTAAAAGACAACCGTCCATTCAAGCATCATCTACAAACCACAATAGATATCCTGGAACTATCCAGGTGCAGGTGGAATTATCCAAGAGTTGTAGCCACTCTGTCTAAGGCTTACAAGAACATCCCTAGTTGGACCTTAAAGGGGTCTATACCAGACACCTGTGCCCCCGGTCCACCCCGTGAGACCCGATTCATGGCACATACCCATTCCCCACAGAAACCACAACCGAAGCAGAGCATTGTAGTGATCCAGTTTGCAACAGACAATTAATTCTAACTTACTAAGTTCTCTAAGAAACCTCAATTGATAGAAGGGTGTTTCTCCGTTATGTCCGTGCTCACTTCCTCATTGTTCGTGGGGAACATATTTGAAACAAGAGCACATGAGAAGAGAAACACTAGTGTGAACTCTGTTAATCAGGGAAAGCTTCACTGAACAGACAAAATACTTTTTCTCTCGGACTCCTTTGCATGTCTCTTGAAAATATTCATGCATAATGTTTAATTGGCCTCTAGCACTAGACCATAAAAGCATTTCCTTTTGTATTCTCGGCTCCCCAAATGTGTCACACTTAAAATCAAAGCTCTCTTACCTGAGTGACTCCCACAACATGTTTCAGGCAGGCTGTGACTCTCCTGGACTTTTGTACACCTATCTCCTCCACACCTACCTGTTTCGGCCCACCACACATTTTATTGTAATTATTAAATAAATAAAAGTGGGGGGAAAATCATTGCGGTTCTCCTGAAAAGCAAATGTAGGCTTGAGAAAAAAACTTGATAAAGGTGAGTAGCTATGAAAAGCAAATGCTGTTAATTCATGGACCAGACAGATGTAAATAATCAGAGAAGAACACAGATTTATGCACACACGTTGCTTTGCATATATATCTGAGTTCTTGCTCCATTTTAAACAGACCCAGAGAACTCCAAAGAGCAGCCTGTGGGCCCAGGGGTGCCTGGGTGGCTCAGTCATTTGAGCATCTGACTCTTGATTTCAGCTCAGGTCATGATCTCACAGTTTGTGAGTTCAAGCCCCGTGTCGGGCTCTGTGCTGACAGCTCAGAGCCTGGAGCCTGCTTCAGATTCTGTGTCTCCCTCTGTCTCTGCTCTTTTCCTGCTCACACTCTGTCTCTCTGTCTCTCAAAAATAAATAACATTTAAAAATTAAAAAAAAAAGATTTTCTCTCTCTCCCTCTCTCTCGCTCCCCCCCCAAAAAAACTAATCAATGAATGTATGTTTATAAACATCACATTAAAGTAAAATATTTACGTTAAAACATTTTTTATTTTTGTGTGTAGTTCTTTGCTTTGACTTTCAGTTAACTGACCAACTAAAGCATTAGTCCCCAAGACCTCAGACAAAAGAGTTCTACTCTAAGCAATATTCCAAAAGTGTTCAATGATTAAATGAATCTACAAAATAAAGGGTATGAGGCCCTAAGAAGGCAGAACGGTGGGAAGGCAGAGGGCTGAGGATCGGGCTCAGCAAAGTTTCTGAGCAATGGGTCTTGCCTTTCTACGTGCCTCGCTCCAAGGATTTCACCAAGCTCCGTTGGCTTCATCTCAAGGGACAAAAATCAAAGATCATTTTCCTCATCCCAGGGCATTTATTTATCCCTGCCCTCACTTCAAATGACTTGTTCATTAACTTGAGCCATGTGAAGACATGTGAAATTTTCTCTTCATCATTTTAATTCATGTCAAAATCTGGCCACAGTGTCAATATAGGTCACGTCTGGATGTGGCCTTAGGGAACACACTGGTTTTTGTTTCTGTTTGCATTTTTTTAACATTTTAGATTACGTCTTAAGAGGTAAAGATTTGGTTTTGCTCATTAGTTATCTCTTTCAAGAAGCGTCCCACGTACTTAGACTGATGTCTCTGGAGAAATCCTTCTTTCGACATGTCTTCACTGGAAACGTTTTAGGAAACTCCAGACCACAGGTACTAAGTTGTTTGTAAAAGTGCGCCTTTTCAAGGTTGGCTCTAAGAAAAATGCAGCTATAAAGGCTTGGGTAAAGATAAAATATCCGAATTTGTTAAAATAGTCTCAGCACATTTTGAAGTGTAGCTTTCCAAAATACACTGGTATCCATCAGAGGCCTCGTAAGTGCTCCGCGCTGACCTTTAACCAGGCCTCCCCGAAGCTGACAGCTCAGAGACGCCTGCGGAGATCCTTGACCCTTTATCTCTTGTATTTACCTTCCGTGTTCACTCGCGGCTCAGAAACCCTTTAATAATTACTAGGGGCCAGGCCTGGGGCTGCCAGTGAATCTTCCCAGCATCGTTTGCATGTTGACCTTCAAACCCACATATGTGAGCCTGATCTCTGCCTTAACGTCCATCTGTCAAGAAGACCAAAAAAGTCAGGCTGGAAGAAAGAGAGCCACAGTTGTCCACAACCATGATTTTGAGGAACTTACAATATTTCACATTTTAAACATTGGTAATCCTGTTTGTTTTATAGGATGTCATTTTCTCCTTCAAAACTACATGATTTGGTGAGGAGGGGGCACCTGGATGTCGGTTGGTTTAGCATCCAACTGGCTCAGGTCATGATCTCACCATTCATGAGTTCAAGCTCCACTTTGGGCTCTGCACTAGTGGTGTGGAGCCTGCTTGGGATTCTTTCTCTCTGTCCCCCTATCTCTCTGCCCCTCCCCCACTTTCACTTTCTTTCTATCTCTCTCACCAAATAAATAAATAAACTTAAAAAAAATATATGGGGCACCTGAGTGGCTCAGTCAGTTGGGTATCCAACTTCGGCTCAGGTCATGATCTCTCATAGTTGGTGGGTTTGAGGCCCGCGTTGGGCTCTGTGTTGACAGCTCAGAGCCTGGAGCCTGCTTGGGATTCTGTGTCTCCCTCTCTCTGTGTTCCTCCCCCATTCACACTCTGTCTTTCCTTCAAAATTAAATAGACATTTAAAAAAATTTTAATGATTTTCACTTTGAGTGTAACATGCATAGTGATTTCTTTCTTCTTCAAGCAATCCCAGGGGAAGTAGATTAGCTTCACTGTCTTGGGAAGCAAAGAGTTGATAAATGATAGAAAGATACACAGATGATTAGAAATAAAGATAGTAATGTATAATGTGTTGCCTTTGTTTATAAGAAGCAGCTACCTCATGCATGAAGTTGAACCACGAGTGTTTTCCAAACGTAAATAACATAAACACCATTAGCTCCTAATAAATCACTCCTCCCGAGTTATTAAGGCTTCCACGTTACATAACTTTGCTAACAGGGGTGGGTTGCTTGAAATTGAAATAACAATATGCTAATACTGATATCCGGAAGCCTCCCGGAAGCAGTTCTTGATAAATGAAACTCACAGGGAGGAGCTAGCATCTTTCTTTCCTACCCATGGCTGCATTCAGTGTCCTTCCCTGCCATGAGCTGAAGGATGCGGTGTGATCTGGAGCCTGCAAGACTTTGGATCACACTCAAGTCTTCTCTATGCACATACCAGCTCTTGTCTTTTTGTCTGGTTCAAATTGTCTGTTCTTGGGGGCGCCTGGGTGGCTCAGTCAGTTAAGCATCTGACTCTTGATTTTGGCTCAGGTCATAATCTCAAGGTTCATGAGTTCAAACCCAGTTTTGGGCTCTATGCTGACAGCTCAGAGCCTGGAGTCTGCTTTGGATTCTATGTCTCCCTGTCTCTCTGTCCCTCCCCCTCCCCCACACATGCTCTGTCTCTCTTTCTCTCAAAAATAAATATGCATTAAAAATGTTTTTAATAAAAATTTTTAAAAAATGACTTTGCTCTTATCACATCTTCTGGTAGACACTTTGGGGATTCATTTAACCATACCATTTTATGATTTGTCATCAACCACAGGTCATTTACACTGAAAATGTGTGCACACTGCTGTTAACAAGCCATGTCTACCATATTTCTGCCACTGAATTGCGGAAAATGGCATAAACGATAACTCCGTGTGTCTGCTGATAACGCGATCAGGACTTCACTGGGTTATATTTGCTTGTGGCCCAGTTGTTCTGAATATAATAATATGATAATGTGTATGCTCAAGAATGCAGGTAGTGGTCGCTGTATTCTCAATGAAGTTTATACATGTCTTATAGTTTACGTAGCACATAAAAAATGTTTTGTGCTGCAAGCAAATACCTCAAAGGCTTTATTCAACAGAATATTCAGAAAAATAATTCCTGTCTCCTAATTGTTAATTCCTAATTAATTCCTCTCTCCTAAGGATGAACAGATACACAGTGTGGTGGTCCAGCGACAGTACCTGCATGAATGAAAGGTTAGACCTGGAAAGTGTGTGCTGTCATATATTCTGGGCTTTTCCACTTTAAAAAAATTTTTTAAGTGTTTATTTATTTTTGATAGAGAGAGTGAGAGACAAAGCATGGGTGGGGGAGGGGCAGAGAGAGGAGGAGACAGAATTTGAATCAGGCTCCAGGGTCTGCCATCAGCACAGAGCCTGGTGCAGGGCTGGAACCCAGGAACCATGAGATCATGACCTGAGCTGAAGTCAGCACTTAACCAGCTGAGGCACCCAGGCGCCCCAGGCTCTTCTGCTTTTGAGTCTAACAGCCCCTCACTTTCAAGCAGTATCTCTATTGAACAAGGTCTCATCCACTACTCCTGCAGCCAACCAGAGAGCTTCTGGGCCATTTGTGTGAAACGAAGAATATCTTAGACTCAGTCAAGTTGCCATTTTGTCGGAATCTCCAGGATTTCCTAACAGGGTAGGATATGGAAGTACCTATGGGTGATATTATTTCAAAGACTCAGAAGCAGCAGAGAACAAAGGCAGGGTCGGCAAATCTCTGTTCTAGCAATCACCACTATCCCTCTTTTTCCCTTCTAACCAGAACCAGGCCTCAGAGTCCTTCTTTTTTTTATTTATTTATTTATTTATTTATTTATTTATTTATTTATTTCTAGGAGAGAGAGAGAGACAGCGTGAGCAGGGGAGGGTCAGAGAGAGCGGGAGACACAGACTCTGAAATAGGCTCCAGGCTCTGAGCTGGCAGTCAGCACAGAGCCCGACGCGGGGCTCGAACCCACGAACCACGAGATCATGACCTAAGCAAAAGTCGGACGCTCAACCGACTAAGCCACCCAGGCGCCCCTCAGAGTCCTTCTTAAAATAACTGCCACCAGTCTCCACCAGCTGATCAAGTGTGGCACGCAGGGTAGGACCTATTTGCCACTCTGCCAGGTTACATTTAAGGACACAACCATTCTGGTGGGCCAGAGGCGAACAGGTCTCATCATCAAGAAGAGTCAACGGTGTTGCATCTTGTGTCTTACTTTGCGGGGACTCACCAGTTGAGGGACTGGCATCTTAAAGGCTCAGACAAGTCCTGCAGACAGGGAGCCTGTTACTTTTACAGCAAAATGAATTCAGAAATAACAGAGGGGCCCTGAGAACGTACATTGCAAAGCCCGCACTGAGCATCTCCTCATGCTGTGCGTGGGAGGCCAGTCTGCACATACAGCCTCTTCAGCGGGGTGGCCTTAGAAAGAGAACACAGTAGTACCCTCCCTCCCTCTCACTGTGAACAAACAGTTCCCCAGGACTCCCAAGGTCCTCAGGGAGCTTTTTGCATATAAAAGGGAGTAAACAGAAGCCCCACAGCAGCCTGCGAAGTCTATACAGCAATGGCTAGACAGCCTCTGGCCCCTTGGCTTCCTGCCCTGGCAAGGGCACTGGCCTCTTTGCGCCGATTTCCTAAATACATGCTGTGTTTTCTATTTACGCAGAATCTTTAAGGGACTGTGTTTGTTTTCGAATTGTTGGTCAAATACCATAAAATTATACTCAAACACGCCAAAGCTCTAATAACCCAAATTAAATCGGATAAGCTGCAGGTTGAACGGGTGAAAAAAACTGAAGAATAATTAAATCAGAATTTTCTGCTTGATAAAGATCTCAGAGGTCTAATCCCCTCACTTTAGAGGTGAGAGAATGGAAGACCATGGAAATGAAATAAATGTCAAAAGAAATTGATTTGACTGTTTATCTGGACCAAGAACAATGCCAAATGGACGCTGACAAATCATGAGCACAGAGAATGGATGTTTAGTACATGGAATATTAGATTAACGAAGGCTTGGGGATGAGGATTTGCCTTAAAAACGGATTGTTTGCCAAACAATCAAACAACTCTCCTTCAGACATACTCTGTGGCACCTGCTGGCTCATCGGTAGAGCGTGCGACCCTTGATCTCAGCATTCTGAGTTCAAATCCCATGTTGGGTATAGAGCTTATTTTAAAAAAATTATTTACTTACTTAATTATACTGATAATGATTTTATTTCATTCAACATAGAACTCATTTTTTTTTTTTTTTTTTTTTGTGTAAGNCCGGGGAGAGGAGCACAGGGAGAGAGAGAATCATAGGCAGGATCCATGCTCAGTGTGGAGCCCAACATGGGGCTCGATCCCATCACCCTAGGATCATGATCTGAGCCCAGATCAAGAGTCAGATGCTTAACCCATTGAGCCACTCAGGTGTCCCCAAATTAGAGCTTTCTAACATGGTATTAGGAAGCTGAACAACCCCCCACCCCAGCTGTGAAATGACACCAATTCCCAGGGAGAGCCACTGGCAACAGTTTGGGCTAAAACCCCGTAGGCATGTTGCCATGTATTTATTTACAGAGTAAAGGCACAACATCACACGTACTGCTCAGCAACTTGCTCTAGCACCTAAGAAGTAGTTTCTGACATCTATCTTTGTGTTTCATTTTGATCAAATGAATATTTTAATTACAATGAAACTGTTTTTCTTTTATGTTCCAAGTCCTTTGGTAACATGGATGCTTTAGGCTGGAGAACCATGATCTTTTGTTTCCAGTACCCTGGCTCAGAAATCATTCTTTCTTTTTCTTTTTTTTAACGTTCATTTATTTTTGAGAGAGAGAGAGAGAGAGACAGCGAGCGCAAGCTGGGGAGGGGTAGAGAGAGAGGGAGACACCGGATCTGAAGCAGGCTCCAGGCTCTGAGCTGTCAGCACAGAGCCCGACGTGGTGCTCGAACTCATGATCAGTGAGATCATGACCTGAGCTGAAGTCAGACTCTTAACCGACCAAGCCACCCAGGCGCCCCTTGCATAACCTGTCTTAGGCCTCCCCCATAAAGTTCATGTGTTGACTGAGCTTATGGGTTTGCTCAATGATGACAGAGTGATAGATGATAAATAGATAGATGATAGATGATAGACAGATGTGGCTAGATACGTCATTTATAAATAGCAATGCTCACAGATCATTAAGACTTCCTTAAATTTCATAGGGCACCTGGGTTGCTCACTCGGTTGAGCATCCGACTACGGCTCAGGTCATGATCTTGCAGTTCCAAGTTCAAGCCCCACATCAGGCTTGTTGCTGTCAGCACAGAGCCTGCCTCAGATCCTCTGTGCCTTTCCATCTGCTCCTCCCCTGCTGTACTCTCTTAAAAAGAAATAAAAGCATTTATTAAAAAAAAAAAAAGACTTCCTTAATTTTGAAACTCACATAGGTTCTTGGCTTTATAATTTGCAAACGCTTATAAAATCCCCAGGGCGGTCTGTGAAAATATCAGGGCAAACACGCCATGAGCTCACTACAACCCTATCACAGAAGCTAAAACAGCAAGTTGCTTAAAAAGCAGAACCTCATCTTTAGTTTTCTCACATTTCATTCAAGCCCATCCTGGTTCTGGCGTTGGAGAATGCAAAGGCATCAGAAGGTCAGGTTCTCAAGGATCAAACTTCCCATTGTTCTCTGAACCAGTGATCTTACGTGTATACAGAGCTGTGCATAAGAATTAGTCCTCTTACTGGTGGCAAGTCAGCTATTTTCAGCGCAGCCTAGCAATCTTCGATTTCGGAGTTTGTAACTATGGCAATAAGATTAAATGGCATTCAGTAAAACTCATTTTACAAATTAGCCTGGGAGGGTGTCCATGGTGGCGATGAAGGAACAATGCAAAACTACTAGGAAACAAGAGGGAAATTAAACCGGGTTTTATCATCGCCTTCAAAATGATCCTGAAAATCATCGAGTGCCATGAGGCAGTTTGTGAGTGCTGTGCGGGGACTTGAAAAAGAGTCATCGGATCCCTGCTTGATAGGTTCCTTGGCTCAGCTGAAGCCACCACACCTCTCCACTTGCCCCTGGACCCTCCCGCAGTGTTCTTTGTCTATGAATGCCTACGTGTCTGTGTGCTTGCCAGAGTCTTTGATCTGGGACTTTTTATACTAAATAATAGTCAAATCAATTTCAAACACCTTCATTACAGTACACAGCTCATTATGTTCTGGAATCATGTTCAGTTCCAAGCCCCAGGCCACGTTATAATGAGGACAGGAGTGCACACTAGCCCGTGTTCCATAGTGTCTCCATATTTCTAGGCGGTGGTGCGATCACCACTGGCCTAAGTGGAAAGCAGGCACTCATTTGCAGCCTTTAAAGACGGTTTCCTAAGGTTTCAAACCACTTGCCATAAAACATCGTTTGGAGAGTTTTTTTTTTTTTAATTGAAACATAGCTGACATACACAGATTAGTTTCAGGTGTACAACACAGCGATTCAACATTTATATACATTATGAAGTGATCACCATGATAAATCTAGCTACCATCTGTCACCACGTAAAGTTATTACAATACTATTAACTGTATTCCCTACACTGTACATTACAGCTCCCTGTCTTCAAAGTCTATACCTTGTAATTCCCTTCATCTTGTTACCTTGTTAATGTTTTTCCTTCAGGTTGGTTGGTAGCCTTTTTATAAAGTGCATATGTAGATATGGAAGAAAAGCCGGCTGGATAAAATACTTTTTTCAAATCCTTAGTGAGTGATTATACACACACACACACACACACACACACAGCATGGTACATAGAAAGTAATTCTCTTAAATCTATGTTTTAAAAGAAATTGTCTACATGTACATCATGTTGCCTATTTCCATATACGTCTATGCCTCTGTGTATGCATGTATCAACTTCTTTTCAAATAACAGATTTAAGACAATTACTTTTTTTTAAGTTTATTTATTTTGAGAGAGTGCAAGCAGGGGAGGGGCAGAAAAAAGGGAGAGAGAGAGAACCCAAGCAGGCTCTACATTGTCTGCACAGAGCGCACTGCAGGGCTGGAATCCACAAACTGTGAGATCATGACTTGAGCCGATATCAAGAGAGGGACGCTTAACCGAAGAGCCACCTAGATGCCCCTAAAACGATTAGTTGATATGAACATTAGAGGAGACATTTCCATCTTATCCATTATGGGTTCACAGGGAAGCTCCAGGGCCTCCGCGGGCCAACAGTGTCATGAAATTTACCCTTCTTATTTTGATAAGGCAGAAAACTGAACACAACACAGTCTCATTTTTGCTCCCTAATATTTGCACTATTTTAATGCCTAAGTGACCATCCATGAAACCGTGACCTTACACTTGAAATGAATGTGACACAGCATTGGCTGCCCAGTGTTTCTCCTCTCTGATTTAATTATAAATTCTTGCTAAAAGCCAATAATAGGGAAATTACTGTACTGGACACACAAGACATTATCGAAATTATTTGTGTTTCTCTGCTGCTGGAATATAAGGTAGCAGGGCAGACATTCTCTTTGCTGTCACAATCGATTATCATTGATTAATTGTTCATAATTCTAGATGGAAACAGTTGCATACCAGCATATAAATAATCATAACTTGTTTTATTGCCAGCCAGTCATAGTCAGCCTGGCATCTGAGGAAACAGTGCTGAAGCAGAGAAAATGGGATGCTTTTTAAAAGGATTGTTACAGAGATAAAACAGATTTTTAAAACAAATTTTTTTAATGTTTTATTTATTTCTGAGAGAGAGAGAGTGAGCAGGGGAGGGGCAGAAAGAGAGGGAGACACAGAATCTGAAGCAGGCTTCAGGCTCTGAGCTGTCAGCACAGAGCTTGACGTGTGGCTCCAACCCTCGAACCATGAGATCATGACCTGAGCTGAAGTCGGATGCTTAACTGACTGAACCACCCAGGCGCCACCTTTTTCTAAAATTTTTTTTAATGTTTTGTTTATTTCTGAGAGAGAGAGAGAGGAGATAAAACAGATTTTTATGCAGCATAAGCAAGTGATAACAGTTCTCAGGTTAACCTTGAAACTCGACTTGAGAACAGGATTCAGCAATATTTTTACCATTAGCCCTGAATATCTTAGAGGGATTCCTGGGAAGAAAACAGTCCTTATGTAAAGGAAGCACTTGAACCATCGGTTATAATGTAATATGACAGCCAGGGTCTAAGCACAGGGGGCCAGATTACGAAAAGCAGTATATCATCTGCATAATCCAGGGTCAGCAAATGGAGATGAAACAGACCAGAGGGAAATGAAATCAAGCCTTGTCCTTCGACGCATGTCATTAGAAGCCTTGGTTTTCAGTGGCAGAGGTGAGAGTATCTAGGAAATGAGGAAGCTCACTCATCATTAGAGATGCTGCTCCCAAATCGGTCTATGCAAATCAGCTGGAAGTATAACATTTTTGCAAGTGTGGAGACTAAGGACATAGTACCAACCCGTGTCCACAACAGGAAAAAATGAATTCACGAGCCACCCTTCACCTTACATAAACACAGTAAGCAATAAACCTGGGTTTGTGGACAAACTTACTTGTCTTACATACAGGTTTATCTCATAAACATTATACTGTACGTTTGTAAGATAAGGGTTTTGCATTTGAGTCACTCAAATTTACTTCATACTTGACATTGTCAGGTCAGGTATAGGGGAAGGATACATACACTTCATTTCCAAAGACTAAATGTTAGTCTATTTAAAATAGCTGTCTTAGGGGGCGCCTGGGTGGCTCAGCCCGGTAAGCATCTGACTTTGGCTCAGGTCATGATCTCACAGCTCGTGATGTTCGAGCCCCACATCGGGCTCTGTGCTGACAGCTTGGATCCTGGAGCCTGCTTCAGATTCTGTGTCTCCCTCTCTCTCTCCCTCTCCCACTCACACCCTGTCTCTCTCTTCTTCAAAAATAAATAAACATTAAAAAAAAAAAGAAAGAAAAAAAGAAAAGAGATCTGTCTTGAAATGCAAATGTGAGCCTGTTTTTTAACTGGGCATTAAGGACCTGTAATCAAGGTATTAATCATTCAACAGCAAAACAGTGAAGACTGTGAATTTTAAAAGAAAGAAACGTTACTGCTCTAGCACATATATGCACAGAAAGCTAAGTGCATTAGGATTCTTCCATAATTATTAAAGATTCTTACAAACCAAATAAGAAATTAGTATTCCTGCTTCATTAGCTGGTAGCACCTGCTCATTAGACAACAGAAATATTTGTAGTTTGTGAAGAAAAGAGAGACTTCCTAAATAAGTATCAAAATCAACTGCCTGCCAAATTTCTTTTTTTCTTTTTTCTTAAAAATTTTTAACGTTTATTTATTTTGAGAGAGAGAGAGGGAGCATGAGCAGGGGAGAAGTAGAGAGAGGGGGAGACACAGAATCTGAAGCAGGCTCCAGGCTCTGAGCTGCCAGCACAGAGTCTGAAGTGGGGCTCGAACCCATGAGTGAGATCATGACCTAAGCCAAAGTCAGACACTCAACCGACTGAGTCACCCAGGCACCCCTGATTTTGTTTTTTAGACAGCAATGCACAGACAGAAATTCAAGTCTTACTAAGAGAGGGTCTACCAATTACTTATGCAAATGGTAGCTCTTCCCCTTCTTTTAACTGGTAAATGCCCTGTATCCCTAGAGCCAGCCACTGAGGGAAGGGGGTGTCCGGGGGTAACAGGAGCCTGTGGATAAGGTTTACTCTCCCTCCCTTTTGGCACAGGGTGAATGAAGCCCTTGCCTCACTGACAATAGAGCAGATCAGGAAGAACTGATGCTTATCTGTGACTGAGAAGCCTCTGCCATAGTTCTTTTTACCTAAGAAATTTCAAACCCTTTTCATTTTTTTTAAGCAGTAAGACAGGAGGCTTCGCTGTTAAGCTAAGGGAGCGACATGCCTAGTATTACTGAATACCAGAGGATCAGAATCTCCACCTGTCCTTGAAAAAAGAGAGGTGCTGTCTGCTCCTGACTGCAGTATTTCAGGGGACAAAGTGTTTTTTTGGTGTGTGTGTGTTGTTTCTTGTTGTGTTTTTTCTTTTTCTCTCAGGGGGCAAACCTCACATGTTCTGTTCATAGAAGAGGCTCCCTAGGAAACTTCCATTCAGTGCTGGAAAACGGAGAGAGATGCAAACTGAGACCAAGGGGAAATGCTAATGAAGCCTGGGCTTGTCTGTGCCCCACTGTGGGATTTGCACATTATGACTGGGACTATCACTGACAGGAGGGGGAGGGGAGTTTCTTTGGTGCTCCAGGATATGGGCCACTTGACTAGAATAGATCGAATATTCCCTTGCTTTAGCGTCTGAGCCTTAAATTGTCTGCTCTTACCCGTCAATGCAGAGATTCAATTCAAGTCCACCTCGTCCCTCTCTTTGGGCCTCAGATTCATTCAGACCTTGAACCCCTCCTTCCAACATTAATGCCCTGACCTATAGGGAAAGGAATTCCACCACCACCTCCTTTTGTATTCATTTTGTGTACAGTCTCTTGAGTATTTTGATGCATGGTTTAAAAGTTAAGGTCAGATATCAAAGAGACCTGGTTCTTCAAAGTTCCTTAAATGATTTTGTTTTTCAAAATTAGGGATTACATACTTAGATAACACACAGACATTTTTACTTTCTGTGGAAAGTCCAATTATAACTGGTATGTCATGGTTCTCTGGGGAAAAAGAACTCTCTGGGCTGTCTGAAAAGTGCAGAGAGTATTTGTTATCAATATTTTCTAAGGGAAAACCATGAATGATAGGGACAATACCTTCCATGGGTGCAGACATCACAAAGCACTCGCCCCTCCCTTGCCTTACTGGAGAATGCCAAAGCTCATCTGAAGTCCGAAAGACAGAGTTGTTTTATAGACAAGGAAATGAACCCAGAGAAAGCAGAATGCTCATCAAACACATAAAAGTAGTAACAGGAAAAGCCAGGACCATCACCCATGTCCCTGACCCCTCATTCAACACCCGTCTGCCTCTTTCAGCGAATGAGCATCACACCTAATCCTGCCCCAAACGGAGGCTTGAATCCCCTTCTCCTGGTGAGATGAGCCTGAGCCTTGCCTCAGACACAAACTACATCAGCATTTTATTCAACAGGATCTAGGAGTCCCACTTGCAAAGGTGTCGAGGACAAGTGTCTGAATTAAGAAAGATTAAGAAGAGGACATCCCCTGGGGCGCCTGGGTGGCTTAGTCGGTTAAGCATCCGACTTTCGCTTGGGTCATGATCTCGCGGTTCGTGGGTTCGAGCCCCGCGTCGGGCTCTGTGCTGACTGCCAGCTCAGAGCCTGGAGCCTGTTTCAGTCTGTGACTCCCTCTCTCTCTGACCCTCCCCTGCTCATGCTGTCTCTCTCTCTCTCCTAGAAATAAATAAAACATTAAAAAAAATTTTTTAAAAAGAAGAGGACATCCCCATGGGGCCACAGGGTCACCTGGAAAGAGGGTTCACTGTACTGGCTCCTCTGCTCATGGTCAAACTTGAGCCTCCAGGCAGACGGCTACAAGGTCAAGTGTGTCTCTGGAATCCCGCAGCCAGACGTAAGGTGCTTTCCATGGATTCCATGTGTCCTGTGGTTATTGAATGTGGTATTGGCCATTCGGAAGGAAAACTGCCAGGGATTTTGGAAAGAGCACCGTAGACAGCAAACTGGTGGTTACTGGAGGGGAGGGGGTAGGGGAGGGAGGAGAGGGGAAATAGGTGATGAGGATTAAGGAGGGCACTTGTCATGATGAGCACTGGGTGATGTATGGAGGTGTTGAATCACTCTACCGTACACCTGCTGTACCCATGAAACTAAGATCACTCTGTATGTTAACTAGCTGGAATTTAAATAAAACGTTGGAGGAAAAACAAAACAAGAAAGAGCACTAGATGTAGAGCCAGAGGATTTGAGTTCCAACGGTGACCTTGGGCCTGGTACTTGACCCAGCTGCATTTCTGTGAAAAGGGCTAGAATTCACAGCATTGCTGTGAGGATTCAATTAGCTAATACTTTTAAAACCTTTGGCAAACAGTATATTTTCAGCAAATGTTAACTATTGTGATTATTACTGTTTTTTTAATGTTTATTAGTTTTGACAGAGAGGGAGACACAGAATCGGAAGCAGGCTCCAGGCTCCGAGCTGTCAGCACAGAGCCCGGCACACAGCTCGAACTCACAAACCATGAGATCGTGACCTCAGCCAAAGTCAGACATTTAAGCCACTGAGCCACCCAGGTGCCCCTTGTGGTTATCACTATTAATTGAACACATCCATTTTACAGAAAAGAAACTGAGGCATAAACAAAAGACAAAGTTTATACTGTGGCAATGATGTATAAATGATAATAACATTTATAATAATAATAATCCCCAACTTACAAGTTTGTTATGAGGATGAAATTTATGTGACATGTCTTATGAGATGTTGGTGATTTTTGTATAAATGCTTCTACGCCATTTGGACTGGCTACCCTGGAAGGCAAGGGCAGTCTGTCCTTCCTTCCCTCCTTCCTCCAGAGGCTGGAAGGGGCCTTCCACAAAGTCAATGCTAATTAAGTGTTCACCAAATTAATCCTGCATACGGCCATTTTAAAGGATGTCAGACATCCGATCCAGACGTTATAAACTATCTAATTTATTACATTTATTGAATCTTTGTTTCTGGGTTCAACCAAGACCTCCTTTCTTCAGTACATTATCAACAAAACACCATCGATCACTGATTTGGTAAGGTACTGGCACGCCCGCCAGTGTGGACAGTTGTTGGAATGGTCTGGATCACTTCCACTGCTAGGGGCGTAGTTTCTCTCCAGTTCAGCAGGTATAAATGCCTAACCCTCAAGCATCCATCTTGATGTAGGATGAGCTTCTTTTTCCAGAATTTCATCTCCAGCAAGCCTAGGAGGCCAAAGGTAAGGTGAAACAAAACCTCCTTAGCAATAAGTTAGTGCCACTGCAAATCACCAGGGTGAATCACCGTCCTCCTGAGTTTACAGGACATCCTGCTAAGTCCATGGCTCATTTCTCTTACCTGGTGCCTAGTCAACACATCGTATCCGTTCAGGACTGTTCTCAAAGGGGCTCCTGGGTGGCTCAGTCAGTTAAGCATCTGAATTCAGCTCAGGTCATGATCTCATGGTTCGTGGGTTCGAGCCCCGCACCGGGCTCTGTGCTGACAGCACAGAGCGTGGAGCCTGCTTCCGATTCTGTGTCTCCTTCTCTCTCTGCCCTTCCCCCACTCTTATTCTGTTCCTTTCTCTCTCAAAAATAAATTGAGATGTCCAGGGGGCCTTGCTGGAAGAGACAGATGTACAGTTGGCACTGGACACATGAGGACGCCCCCCTGCGTAGTTGCTTAGTAGAGCTTGGGCTGGTGCTGTCTGTCAGGGAAGAGATGAAGACAGAGAGGCTTGGGACTCTAACAGGTGTTTTGTTCTAGATGGGTGCTAGCGTTGAAAGCACTCATCAGAAAGGTGTGGAGGAGAGCTGCTGGCGTTGCTCTTTCCCTTCTTCATATCTGGTCCATTGACATTCCCCTTGAAACTCCTTTAAAACCCATAATTTTAGGGACACCCGGGTGGCTCATTCAGTTAAAGTGTCTGACACTTGATTTCAGCTCAAGTCATGATCTCAAGGTTCATGAGTTCAAGCCCAGAGTTGGAGTCACTCGGTGCTGACAGTATGGGACCCTGTTTTGGATTCTCTCTCCCTGTTCTCTCTTCCCCTCCCCAAGTCTTGCACATGCACACACATTCTCTCTCTCTCTCAAAGTAAGTAAATAAACTTAAAAAGAAAAAAAACATAATTTTATCTAGGAATAAAGCCAGATCCAGGACACCTGCAGCAGGTATTCTAGAAGTTTCAGAATCAAGGTTCTTTATGGTTGAGAATGACATTTGAGATTTTTCTTTCACCTCTTTTTGTTTAAGTCAGAGCTGCCACCACCTCTAGAAGCAATGGCCCCTCACAGCATAAACACACGTTCCCATGCCTACAAAAGAAAAGTCAACCAGAATCTGGTTACTCATGGGCAATCTAGAAATAGGACTTTGAGTCACTGGGAAAAGGTAGAAACCTATGGGTTCAATTTTCTGACAAGAAAAAAACCAAACCAAACAAAACAGAAATCACTCTCTGGGCTTCCCACTCCAGTCCTGCCTGGAAATTATTCTAGGAACACAATGCCAAATTGTGGGCATCCAAGGACATCCTGGCTAAACCAAAAAGAAAAGTAGGTGAGCAATGAACCTTATTAGCATGTGTCCTCCCGGGCCGATGACTGTCATTAGGTTGCTAGAAGATGACATCATTTTCTCTAAGAGGCAGTCAGCTTGAAAATGTCAGCTCTCTCGGTGAATTAATTCTCGCAGCTGCTTTATGTTGCCTTCTGCTCCCTGCTGAAAGAAATGGACATATTTCATTTCTGGGAACTGTCAGACATGTTGCTGTTTTAAATATTACATTTTAAGCCCAATCCAACCCGAACATATTGTGTTTGGAGAAGCCTAGTGGAAAAAAACGTTGACTTCAATAAGTAAAAGGCCAAGGTATAACACTCGGTAATCTTGTTTGAAAAGTAATCACTTTTTTGGGCTCAAATTGCTTCCATTTTATAGTAGCTTTTTTTCCCAAAGACTTCTCTAGTATGAAGTTAATAGAAACTCTTACACTACAATGATGTGGTCATAAAATATTCCTATGAGGAGTCAAGGGTGGGAGCGAGGAGAAAGGAGATGGATTTCAGAACAGAGATAACCTACCTGTAAAACATCACCCATCCCAAAGTTCCGGCCCCTGGATGAAGCTCTTTTTTACCTCACCAGCCAGAAGAGAAAAAAATAATAGTGCCATTCATTATTTTTTTCAAGAAACATTATTGAATGCCTATATATTTTTTTCTCAGCTCCTGTGCTGAGCACTGGGGAATGATTGAAAGACACTTCCTGTCTTTAAAAGAGTTCCAAGTTCAGGGGTACCTGGGTGGCTCAGTCAGTTAAGCAGCTAACTCAGTTTCAGCTCAGGTCATAATCTCATGGTTTGTGAGTTCAAAATGATAGTGTGGACCCTGTTTGGGATTCTCTTTCTCTCTTTCTCTCTCTTTCTCTCTCTTTCTCCCTCCCCTACTCACTCTCTCTCTGTCTTTCTCAAAAATAAATAAACTTAAAAAAAAAGTTAAAAAAAGAGAGAGAGAGAGAGAGAGAGAGCGCTCCAGGTTTAATAGAAACACAGCAAAGGAAATAATAACAGTTCGGAAGTTCCCTAATTAAAAAAGATTCAGTGAGTTTTCTGAGAGTGGGATTTAAAGGAAGATTATGTGTCTTTACAGACACACCTTCACAATCCTTTATGTAGGGGTGAGCGAGAGAAAATGGGGGAAAAAAGACAAACAGAAAACAATCTTTAATAACTATATAAGCATTAGGAATAACTTTCATAAATGAATAAAACACCTGACTATGGTGTCAGAAGCACCAAAAGAGCCTCAAAGTACCCCAAAATATCTTTCCTGTTTTCTGTCTAATATATGAAAAACTTTGAGCTAGAAGCAAATATCTTGTTTGGGTGTTCTTATTTTTTAGAGACAGAGAGACAATCTTAAGCAGGCTCCGCACTCAGCAACAGAGCCCAACAATGGGCTTGATCTCGAGACCCTGGGATCACGACCTGAGCTGAAATCAAGAGTCAGACACTTAATGGACTGAGCCACCCAGGCACTCCTGGGAACAAGCACTTTAAATCCACTCTTAGGCTTGAAAATGTGTACTTCGATGATTTACATAAACATGAAAGTGTAACTGATGGAGACTATATGCGTTTTCTGACCTTAAGTTTGCAGAGAGGCGATTGGGAAAGCATAATGCCTAAGGTGATAGGAAATGAGCGAAATTAAGGGCTAGCAAAAGTGGTGTGTTTCCTTTCCTGTTTTCATTCTCCATCGTTTTAATTTACATGCGGCAAAACGTGTAGATCTATGTGTTAGAGTTTCATGTTCCATGAATGCAAATGCTCATATAGCCCATGCGCCCCTGTCAAGCCTCAGAACGTGTTCATCATCCCAGAGTTCCATTCAGCCCTTTCCGGGCAATCTCCAGTGCCCTCCTGACAAAGGCAATCACCGTTCCAATCTATTTCACTATAGATTAGTGTTGCCTGTGTCCTTAAGTTTTACATCAATGGAAATACTCCATATGCATCCTTGTTTCTGACATCTTTCACACAGCACAATATATCTACACGTTACGAAAAGCAGTGGCTGCTTCCTTTATCTTTACAGAGCCGTAGTCTGTTGTATGCATATATCACAATCTGTCTATCCAGATCTGTGGACGGACATTTGGGGTGTTTGCAATTTTAAGCTCTTCTGGACAGAGCTACTTTGAACACTGTTGCACAAGTCTTCTTGTGGCTATCTGTGTTAATTTCAACTGGGTAAATAACAAGGAGTGAATTGCTGGGCTGCGAGGTCAACGCAGGTTTCAACATTTTTAGGGGGATTTATCATAAAAGTAGGAGCATTTAATAAACTTGACCTAAGGATGGGGAGGAAAAGTAAGTGAGGGCCGCCCAGGCTGTCAGAGGAGGGTGAGCAGCAGCAGGACTAGAAAGGCAAAGGGCTGTGGAATGTGGGAAGGTGAATGGTCAGATGTGAATCATAAGGCAGTGGAGAGTGTTCTTTCTGGCAAACAGCTCCTGGGATGTTTCCCAAGGCTCTGTTATTGTTAGCAGGGTCTACAGAGTCCGAACTAATTACTGGAACTTCTGAAGCTGTTGCTAAGCTTCTCAGAGAATGTCATTGTTTCTGGAAGCCTAAGAAAATAACAAGAAAGAATCCTACCTCTTGCTAAAGTACACCTGATTTGGTAGAATGGGTATCCAACGGGGTACTGGGTCCACACGGTCATCCACACATCATTTCCATTGTATCCTTTTTATTTTAATGTTTATTTATTTTTGAGAGAGATTGAACATGAGCATACTAGTGTGTGCATACACAGGGTAGGCAGAGACAGAGGGAGACAGAGATCTGAAGCAGGCTCCTCACTAAACAGCAGAGAGTCTGATGCAGGACTCGAACTAACAAACCGTGAGATCATGACCTGAGCAGAAGTTGGATACTTAACCATCTGAGCCACCCAGGCATCCCATCATTTTAAAAACAGCATTCTGAATGAAAACAGGTCTTTCCCTGGTGGGACCCGGTCTCAGCCCCTTTGATGGCACAAGCCAGTTCTCTGTCCTTTCCTTTTCTGCATACTCAGATCTGCAGCTAAGAGCTGTTTTAAGACAGGCCAGCTTGCTGGCTGAAAGTGTACACTGTGCAAATTCTATCAGTTCAGTCTATCTTGCCAAAGTCCCCTTTAAGTATATTATTCATTTCTTTAAGTGGATTGGGATTCTTTTTTATTTTTTAAGTTTATTTATTTAAGCAATCTCCACCCAGTCTGGGGCTCAAAGTCACAACCTTGAGATTAAGAGCCGCAGTCTACTGACTGGGGCGGCCAGGAGCCCTTGAAGTGATTACGATTCTTATACATTAGAGTTGATCATTACAAAAGGAAATGAGGGGCAACTGTGTGGCTCAGTCAGTTAAGTGTCCGACTCGTGATTTTGTCTCAGGTCGTGAGTTCGAGCCCCACGTTGGGCTCTGCACTGACAGCATGGAGCCTGCTTGGGATTCTTTCTCTCTCTCTCTCTCTCAAAAATAAATAAATGTTTTTAAAAAAAAAATAGAAATAAATTTTTAAAAAGGAAATGAGAGATTGCTGAATGATTTGACCTACTGTTCTTTGGTTTTTCTACCCAAAACAAGGTACATACTTTGGCACTGAGAGCAGAGCCTTTTAGCTCTACATTATTTCCTTGGACTCTACCAACTATTCTCCAAGAGAATAGATTTCCCAGACCACAAAGCCACCCTCCAAAGCCCTACCTCTCAAGAAGGGTATATAAGATTCATAAAATTAAATACAGTAACAGCAATAACACACACAAGGACACTTCCTAGGATATGGACAGTCCACGACTGACTGTGTAGATAAGAGTTCGGTGCTATTCCCACCTCTTCCTTCCAAAGGGATCTCATGTATTCACAGAACTTGGATTATTTATACACAGGATTAGATAAACTGGCCTAGGTTACACTGAAGTTAAAGGAAAAAAAGATCCCAGTGACATGAACGGGCTTCCCGCTCACTCCCATACTCACTTGCACTAGAATGTTGATGAAGGATCAGGAAGGAGACCAGGTACTATTAGTTGTACCAGCAACCATATCTCCAGGATCAGGCCCTGTAAGTTCTTTGCACTCAACTACTTTATCTACGGGATAAAAATATTAGGTCACAGGATCTCTAAGACCCTTTCCGACACTGGGATTCTGTAAGACATAAAGAAAAATCACCTGATCACAAGAACACTCATCAAACAGGCACATATTTACTGGACGGAACCACAATTCGGCTGCTCCAATTATTTTGGTCATTGCCACGATGGATAATGTTCTCAGTGGCCCAATCAATTATGCCACTGGCTGTGTGGATGTCAAGGTGACGGAGGCAACATGCATGAGCCATCCCAGCCTCTGTGGCCCACCAAGGCTAAAGGGAAAAATACCCAAGCGGCCCTCTGACTCAGGGGCTTTTCTTTTTCATGTTGTCTTGGCCCCCCTTTCATTTTTGAAATAGAGATGACTGACAGGGCCACAGGAGTAAAAGCAGACTAAGAACATGGAAGCAGTATTCAGTGCTGTAGCGTTAGAAAACAAACAAAACCCCAAAAAACTCCTGCCTGGCAGACAACTGTATTAGGCACAAGAAAAACAAACTCTGAGTAAGACTTTGCTCCAGTCCCCCACACGCACACAGTCTAGTAATGTAGGTCAGCAAAGAAAAAAATTAGGTGCCCCGAGTGACTGGCAATCCTGGTTCTCAGGTCTTGGGGTTCAGACTGAATTACAGACCGGGCTTTCCTGGGTCCCCAGTGCACTCACAGCAGAGAGGGAGACTTATCGGCTTTCTTAACCATGGGAGCCAATCCTGGTCACTGTTATGTATTTCTCCAGTTGGATCTGTATCTCTGGAGAACTCTGAGTAATATACCCCGTTAACTGCTTCCAGACATGTCTCGAACAAGGGTTCTGTGCCTGAACAAATTTGGGAAAACATACATCCCATTTCCTTCTCCCGGTCACGGTGGACATCAGCATGAAGGGTCCGAGGCAGCCTGCAGCTAAGAATCTGGGTCAGGTGGATTTCATCTGACTCTTCACGAACTTGTAAGAGGGAACGCTTGGGAATCCTCAGTGGACTATTTTTTCATGGAACTCACTTTAGAAAACCCTTGGCTTGGGGCGTCTGGGTGGCTCAGTCGGTTAAGCATCTGACTCCTGGTTTTGGCTCAGGCCATGATCTCACATACAGTTCCTGAGTTCGAGCCCCGCATCAGGCTCTGTGCTTGGGATTCTCTGTCTTTCTCCCCCTCTCTCTCCCAAAGTAAATAAATAAACATTTTCTTAAAATTAAAAATAAAACGCGGATAATAAAACTGCTTCTTAAAGGCTTCCGCAGGAAATCAAGTGAGAAAAGCCACAGAGAGCTTGTAGCAAAGAGGCTAGCATGTCATAGGATGACAATAAATAAATATTATCACCAGTCATCTTGGTCAAATCACTTAAACATTTTAAACCTATTGATTTTTAAACAAACAAAACAAAAAACAAACAAAAAAACCCGACAACAACAACAACAACAGAAAAACAAGGAAAACAGGTATAGGAAACACTATACACATCACGTTGTCTTTGACCATCGTCTAAGTGATCCCTCTGCTTCTATCTGGACAGTTTGCCTTTTAGAATCAGGGTGGCCCTTTCCTGACCTTGGGCTTCTTTCTCAACAGCACTTGGAATTTTCACTTTTGTCATGAGGGCTATTCTTTTCCATCATCAGCCAGATCCTGCCGGTTTGTGAATGACTCCCTCACCCCCAACAAGTTAGGTCCTTAAGCAAACCAGGACAATCAACTCTTTAAGGCCACAAGGGTATTCACTAATAAAATATTCCCACAGTGCATTAAAGAGTATCTTTGTAGCTTAGGTCAGTTACCATCACGTTTCATACTTATTCCCACAGAGTAAATGCTTTGTCTATTTGGAGACTATAACATTGTTTTATGTCATTGGTAATCAGTGCTGAGTTAGAAAGTTCCCAGTTTCGAGAAATGCATGTCTGAGTTCCTTCAAAGACTCTATGTGACTTATTTTATTAAAATACAATAAATTTAAAATAATCATCTTTGTCGACAATCAATATTTTTAGCCACTCGGCACACTATCCCCCTAACCTTACCAATACCATGAAATTTCTCAGCCCTTACAAAAATATTTTTCGTTTACAAAATCATAGGGACTTTTTCTATTGGGATCAGCTCAGTTACTATATTAAAAATAACTAATTAACTTCCTGTGCCACTGACTATAAATAGCATCCGATACTAATCATTATCATCCACTCTCAGATTGGCAACCTTGTTTCCTGTTCCATGACATGAAGGATTTCACTGCAAGGGCATGAGCCTTATCATAAACTCTGAGACATTTATCACCAAAAGTACAGTTCCTTTCATCAACCAGCCTTAATAGGCATTGGATTTGTCAGAGGAAATAGTTATGTGCTTTCCCTTGACTTACCATTATCTAAGAAGACAGTAGAAAGTAGACAAAGGTATTGAAGAATAAAAATCTTCTGTGGAAATATTTTAAATGTTTTTTTTCTAATTTAAGTAATCTCTACACCCAAAGTGGGGCTTGAACTCACGACCCCAAGATCACGAGCCACACGCTCCTCCGACTGAGCCAGCCTTATAGATGGAAATATCTTAACTAACATTTCTCTATCTCAGACACAGGTCACATTATCTCTTGAAATGATTCCGAATTGTATATTAGCATCAAGCAAGACATTTGAAAAGAAGGGATAAAAATTCATCCAAATCTATTAAAAATCATCTAAATCTATAGAGAAAACATTCTTGATAATTATACACCTATTGCCTTAAGAATGACAAGTACAGGGTTTAAGAACTAAATGTGAGGGACATACCTCAGCCTTCAGCAGTCTTACTGTTGATTTTGAAAATGTGAAAGCACCTCACGCAGAGTAACTGAATTGTTGTAGGAAAAATGCTATATGGCTTTTTTGGCCACTTAGAAGTTTGATGGGGCTGGAGATCTACTTGAAGAGAGGAATCCAGCCCTGTCAGGAAGGCTGGTTTTAAGAAAACAAAGTAGGGGAGCCTGGGCGGCTCAGTAGGTTGGGTGTCTGACTTCGGCTCAGGTCATGGTTTCGCAGTCCGTGGGTTCAAGCCCTGTGTCAGGCAGGATCTGTGCTGACAGCTTGGAGCCTAGAGCGCACTTCAGATTCTATGTCTCCCTTTTTCTCTGTCTCCCTGTCTCTCTCTCTCTCTTTCCCAAAAATAAATAAACATTAAAAAGAAATTAAGAAAGTAGAGCCCAGAGTCCTGAAGATTTTCAGGGGTTCAGAGAAGTGAAGGGTCCCCTGAGCCCAGGTGGGTAGTCAAAGTTCAAAGTCACAGTGAATGATGAAAGATACAAACAAAGAAAAACATCAGGTCATATAGCACTGAGCTAGCAAGCAGGCTTATTTCACATAAACCCAGGTTTATCCATCATAGCAGTTCCTCAGCATAATGCTATGACAATCAGGCAACTGGGTGCTAATAAACACTAAGCCCTGGGGAGCAGCAGTGAGAAGATAAAGTCCTTGCTCTCTTGCAGCTTACATTTTATTTTGTTTTGTTTTATTTTATTTTACTCTTTTTGCTTTTACTGTTTTACTTTTTTAACTTTATTTTACTTTTTTTTACTTTATTTTACTTTATTTTTTATTTTATTTAATTTCAGAGAAAGAGAGAAAAAGAGCAAGGGAAAGGGATAGAGGGAGACAGAGAGAGAAACTCAAGCAGCCTCCATGCTCAGCACAGAGCCTGACTCATGGCTCTATCCCATGGCCGTGGGATCATGACCTGAGCCCAAATTAAGAGTCAGACGCTCAACCAACTGAGCCACCCAGGCACCCCACGGTTTATATTTTAGTCGTTAGAAACATACACTAGGCCCGGAAGCAAATACACAAGTCAATTTTATTTCATTATTTTATTTTATTTTTAATGTTTTATTTATTTCTGAGAGAGAAAGACAGCATGAGCAGGGGAGGGTCAGAGAGAGAGGGAGATACAGAATCTGAAGCAGGCTCCAGGGTCTGAGCTAGCTGTCAGCACAGAGTCCGACATAGGGCTCGAACCCATGAACCGTGTGATCATGACCTGAGCTGAAGTCGGACGCTTAACCGACTGAGCCACCCAGGCGCCCCGACACAAGTCAATTTTAGAAAAGAATACATTTTATCAAGAAAATAAAGCAAGGACCAGAGTGATGACAGCCAACTGGAATAGACAGAGGGAAACTGTCATGCAGTATTTGAGCCCGCCTCAGTGGACTGTGCAGGGCCCTTTCCAAAGGAACACCATACCCGCATGGCCGGAGTTTCCCAGGAGTGGCATGTGAGCCAGGGTGAGGTGGGCTGACGGGTTACCTCTTAAAAATCTGAAGAGCTGTGTGTATTTTTTGCTGTCTTCTTTTTATGGCAAAACATACTGCCCTTCTGTTTACGTTAGTGATACAATTTTAATAAAGTTATTTAAATTTAACAAAAACAGGATTTAGCAGCCTTTTTAAAAAAAATTATTTATTTATTTTTGAGAGAGAGAGAGAGTGAGAAAGACAGGGACGGAGAGAGAGAGAGAGAAAGAGACGGAGACAGAGAGGAGAGAAGCGCAAGCAGGCTCTGCATGGTCAGCAAAGAGCCCAATGCAGGGCTCTATCTCACAACCCACGAGATCCTGACCTGAGCTGAAGCCAGGTGACCAGATGCTTAACTGATGGAGCCACCCAGGTAACCCCCATATTCCCACTGTAAATCAGCAACACTTTGGAAAAGCACTAACATAAGTTACGTGTGTGTATCAGATTCTGTTATGAATAAGTAAATAAGTAAATAAATAAATGAGCCACGAACATCCTGACCAAAAAATGGGAGAAGGCTTGCAACCTGTGGGGTGGAAGGTGGGCAACAGAATTAAGCTCAGAAGTGAGTTTTTGAAAAAAGTTTCAACCAGCAGATAGAAGAGTGCAACCTGAGGTCAGGCAGTGGGGGAGCTTAGAACACCCACTTTTCCAAGGGTCAGTAAGTGCTTGTGGGCAGTCCTGCCCAGGTGAGCCTCACAGCAGGTAGCAGATCCCCAAGGACCAAGCTCAGGAATCACACAGTGGACAGCAGGCACTTGAAGGACGGTGGACAGAAGGCACTCAGCTACAAGTCAAACGGACAGCAGTGCCACTACATTTCCCACCGGCAATGTCAAGTCCACGTTTTTAGTGAAGGCCATGCTACATGCCGAGAATCCTTCTCGGGTCTTTATAGGCATAATTTCATTTGAAGCTAACAGCATCCTTGTGAGACAAGTATTGCTATTATCCTCATGTGTCAAGTGGTGATGCACAAAGACATTGAATCACTTGCCCCCCAAACAGATACTAAGGAGAAGAAAGAGGATTTGAACCCAGGCCCATGGGTCCAAAGCCACTATACCAACCAGGACTTGTCAGAGGCAAATTACAGAGACAGAAATGCAGTTTTACTTACTAGATAGAACTCAGTACAAAGTAAAGACCAAGTGTTGGGGATGAGGCAGAAATCCATATGTCAGAGCCAGAGTGTAAGCTTAGAGAGCTGCCAGCATTAAGGACAACTTAAAACTTCACCCCAGGGGCACCTGGGGGGCTCAGTCAGTTGAGCATCAGACTTTGGCTCAGGTCATGATCTCACAGTTCGTGGGTCCCAGCCCCATGTTGGACTCTGTGCTGATAGCTTGGTGCCTGGAGCTTCTTCAAATTCTGTGTCTCCCTCTCTCTCTGCCCCTGCCCTGCTCGGGCTCTGTCTCTCTGTCTCTCAAAAATAAATAAACATTAAAAAGAAATTAAAAAAAAAACCAACTTCACCCCATCATGCCAGGCTTGCCATCCAAAAGTCTCCTGACTCAGACCAGGGATTGGGCCTGGAGACTCGGACAAGGCTACGTAGGCCTTGATGAAGGTAAGGCTGTAGGAACTCAGAATCACACGGGTCTTAAATCATAAAGATCATAAAACACTTCCCTCACACACACCAAACACCCCCAGAGGGCTCTTTGGGGACGACCAGCAAGTGCCATGACTTTCTGACACAGAGAGAACACAGACATCAAACATTCAACTGGCATCATGATTAAAAGCAAACAAGTTTTCTCATCAAATACAAGAAGGCAAAAATGACTAAAACCATCATCCTTAATTGTCACTGTTTAGGAAGTCTTAGCCAAAATGCAAAGGCAATGAGGTGAAAGAAAGGGAGAGAGGGAGGGAGAGGAAAAGAGGGAGGGAGGGAGGGGAGGAAGGGAAAGAAAGAGAAAAGGAGAGAGAGAGAGAGAGAGAGAGAAAGAAAGAAAGAAAAAGAAAGAAAGAAAGAAAGAAAGAAAGAAAGAAAGAGAAGAAAGAGAGGGAGGAAGAAGAGAGAGAAAGAGAAAAAAAGAAAGGAGGTATAAGAAAACAGGAAGGGAAATTTATGACAGTAACAGATTATGACGTTCACAAACTCTATGTGAATCATCAAATGAGTGTGGGCTAAACTACCTGGTCTCAACATCTCATCTATGCCTCTAACCCTGCATCTCCACAGTCTGAGGATGTTCCTTGTCCATCTGTACGGAAGGAGTCACACGTGTCCTGTGATAAGTAGGAAGGGCCCCAGTCTCCATCCAGCTTCAATAAGAAAAAATAAAAAATGTCAGTCTCTCATCTAAACGATGTGAACAAAGCTGAAAAGCAGTCCATCATTTCAGTAGCTCATTCAAGCAAACCACGCTTGCTGAAAGCAATTCCTTCTTTACCATAGCACCCACCAGAAGTTTCCCTGTTGTGCAATTTACGTTTAATTACAGCCTTTAAACAGCTAAATGTGGAAATGCAGGGTGCTTTATTAGTCACATTTCTAGCTAAATATTATCATATTCCTGAGTTTTATTCTAGTAACGGTTCTAAAATTAGATTGCTTCACAACAATAATGAATGCGCCTTTCTTCTAAGTACAGTTTAGTAATCTCGGACCGATAGCAGGCTAAATTAAGGGCTGTAGTGTATTGTAAATGTGGGAGCTCTTCCCAAGCAATTATACTGAACAAACCTAATCTTTCTTCCTCAGGATGGAATATTCCTTCCTCTTGACCCAGACCTTCCTTTTCCAGGATGCTGATTTGCACGGAGAGCAGGCAATTTCATTTCCCTGAGCCGGCCCACATGGGGACCATGGCTAGAAGGGAACTGCCCCCTTTCGACAGAGCATCCTGTACGTCAAACTATTGTACTCCGCGGTGTTTGTGTGTGTGTGTTTGTGTATATCTGCGTGTGGGGTGGGCCCCCAGCCACTGCCTGAGTTGAGAGAAACCCTCTTTCATCCAACTACCCGCAGGTTACCAGCTGGAACAGCAGACAGAAGCAAAACATTGAACTCCCGTCAGCTGGAGAGAAGGAAAGAAAACGCAGGCACCCAGCTGGTTAAAGGAAGGGAAGACAACCACCTTTTCATGGAAAAGAAAGTACATTCAAAACTTAACCAAGTCACTGAAAGGGGAGGGTAACAGCGAATTATTTTCAAAGACACAGCATTTCTGCTTTTTAGCATATACGTATCAAGGTATACGTGTCTGCAGGCAGAAATGTATTCCAGCCCTCCCAGGTGCGAAAGGAATGTGCGAGGCTGGCTTTGTACATCGTCACGAGACGAAATTGCTGTCAATGTGAGACTCTTAATCCAACGCTCTCTGCTGAACTTGGCACAGAGCCACTGCCCCCGTGAGATCTGGCATCCAGCCGCATGCTGAGCCTAAGAGAGGTTTAGGGGTGCTCCAGACTGGGCTCTGCACTATTCCTGGTATGTTCTTAAACTTGCAAGGTGAGCCTCCACCTCTGTGGGGAACTCAAGAGATTTTGGAGAACGGTAGCCTGTGTTTTTACATGTAACTGAGCAGCGAGAGGCAATGCAACCATCACCAAGCTTAGAGCCCCAATTCCGGGGCTGAGCTCTGCCGTGCAGGGCACCTGTGGCCCGGGACGGGTCACGCCATCCTTCCTCCTACGTGGAATTGCACATCTACCGCCACAGTTTTGTGAGGCTTGCCTGATGGGCAACCCACAAAAGGAATCTGCAAACATGAAAGCATCGTATTCACCAAAATACTGCTTTCATTGTGACCGCTGTTTATGATTGTTATTAATTCACTAGCTTTTAAGTTTCTTTCCCTATATTCCCACACCAAACATATTGGAACCTGTGAACCTTCAGTTATTATCTGTTTACTCCGGGAGCTCCCAATAGCTAAACATATGAACTTGACCGCATCAGAGAAATCTATAAAATTAGAAGCCTGGACTAGAGAACCCCTGGGGGTCTCTTCTAGTTAAAATGGTCTGTAATGTTCCCTTGTCCATACTACAACTGGGAAACTTGACCTTGTTCCCTTTGCTTCTGCCCTCATACCTCTACACATATCCTCAAAGCATGCTTTCTTGTTCGCTTTTCTCCCTGGTGCCTGACCGGAGGCTCAGGATACGTGTACTTCAAAATGGATGAATCCAAACAACGCTGTCACAATGAAATTCTCCACAGCAAGCAATGCAAATGATTCCCTTCGTGTAGGTAGGTAGCCACGTTGAAGGAGACAGAGGTAGTAGGTTCAGAGATCTTGGGAACAGTCGGGAACATTGGAGGATATTATTATACGTTTCACATAAATGCTTTATGCCTTCCTGATATCACCAAGTCCCAGGACCAACAGGAGGTCTCCATTCTGCCTCAGTCCCTTTAAGTGGGTAAATCTTTTTTATTTTAATGTTTTATTTCTGACCGAGAGAGAGAGAGACAGCGTGAGCAGGGGAGGGTCAGAGAGAGAGGGAGACACAGAATCTGAAACAGGCTCCAGGCGCTGAGCTGAGCTGACAGCACAGAGCCCGATGTGGGGCTCGAACCCACGAGCCGTGAGATCATGACCTGAGCCGAAGTCAGACGCTTAACTGACTGAGCCACCCAGGTGCCCCTAAGTGGGTAAATCTTGACAAGTCATACAGCTCATTCACCCAACACATGGTTAGCGTGCCCGGCAGTGCTCCAGGCAATAATAGATGTAACAGTAGGGGTAGGGGTGCCTGGCTAGCTCAGTCAGTAGAGTTTATGGACTTCTGATCTTGGCGTTGTGAGTTTGAGCCCCATGTTGGGTGGAAAGATTACTTTAAAAAAATAAAATCTTAAAAAATTAAAAAAAATTAAAAATAAAAAGACTTAATGGTAGACACAAATAGGTATGGTGCCTGACCTCATGGAGCTTACAGTCTAAATGGCATGACAGTATATACATACACACACACACACGTACACACACACACATATATACACACACACACATATATACACATACATATGTATATACACATACATATACATATATATATATATGAATGACTTTTTAAATATTTGAGAGAGTGTGAGCAGGGGAGGGGCAGAGAGAGGGGGACAGAGGATCCAAAGCAGGCTCTGTGCTGACAGTAGCGAGCCTGATGTGGGGCTCAAACTCACAACCCCAAGATCAAAAGTCCATGTGATCATGACCTGAGCCGAAGTCATATGTTCAACCGACAGAGCCACCCAGGAGCCCTGCCATGAAAAAAATCGTACCAATCAGCTTACAGCTACAGTAAGAGCTGGAGAGCAGAGTGGCACCGTGCTCAGACAGTGAATAATATGAGAAAACTGATGTGGTCGTAGCAGATCCAGGAAGCCTTCTCTCAAGTGTGGTGATGGGGCCAGCCTCTAAAGACAAAGCAGAAGTTATGCAGCCAGAGAAGAAATGGGAAGTGGAGGCAGGAAGAAACAAGTCCCAAAGTCCTGTTGAGGTTTAGTTGAACAAACTAGAAGAATGTCTGTGTGATGGCAGTGCTGAGTGTGGGGGCAGGTAGGTGAGGCAGATGGAACACGCCGGCTGTGTGGGCCCCGTGAAGGATTCCGGTCTTGACCTGAAGAGCAGAGCAGAGTCACTCAAGTCTTAGAAGTTGGCGGTGGCATAACCGGATTTGCATTTTGAAAAGATCCCTCGGCTGCTGTGCAGAGAATAAATTCAAGAAGGGCAAGGGTGTCCTGCTGGAGATGAGTTTTAAGACGGCCCTCTGGACAGAGGCTGTGAAGACAGAGACTCAGACGCTGGTGCGTCACCATGCCAAGGACCTGCACCTGATTTTGGAAGGGTTGAGTCCTGAGCACCTCTGCGATCCGATTGAGATGTGAAGTAGGCAATTGGATATAAAAGTCTAAGGCGGAGAGTAAAGGTCAGGGCTGACAATACGATTTGGAGCCAGGGCTGACAAATGAACCGTGAGACCTCGCCAGGAATGAGCTTATCTAATGAGAGAAGGGAGACAAAGACCAAACCGTCTCAGAGCCCTTGCTCCTCCAGCTGTAAGAAGGAATTATGACAGCTGTCTGGCAGAATTTTTGTAGCTGAGATGCAGTAGGCTGTCGGTAAAAATCTGGATGTTATTATGATGATAGCATTGAGAGAAATAAAAATGAATTAGCCAGCTGCAAAGCAAGTTACAGGATGACCTGATTTCTTTTTTATTTTTTAAAAAGTATTGTAATTCTTAAACATTTATTTAATTTTGAGAGAAAGAATGAGAGAGAGAGAGAGAGAGAGAGAGAGAGAGAGAAGGTCCGAAGCAGGCTCGGCACCGTCAGCACAGAGCCCGATGCGGGGCTCAAACTCACGGACCGTGAGATTATGACCCGAGCGGAAGGCAGGCGCTTAACCGACTGAGCCTCCCGGGTGCCCCAAAAAAGTATTTTAGGTCATAGTAAAACACACTGGGGCTTTACTTTGCATTTATTAACGATTACTGTCAGTGATGCAAATTTCTCACGGTCTTCAATAATTTCTCAATTGTCTGCAATAAACACGCATTCTTTCTATGGTGAGAAAATAAAATGTTTCACTGTTTCAATTACATGAAAGTGCTTTTCCAAAAGCAGAGCCAAAGATGATGAAACCAGCTAAAACAACAGGCTACCAGGGTGGCCCGGGTCTGGCACACGTGGCCGAGGGGCTTTGTTTAAGGCCAGTTTGTTTCCAGGTCTCTGCCACAGAGACAGAGGTGAACTCCTGGGCTCGGACCAAATGACTGTTGTGGTTAGTGAGCTGACCTGGCTGGGTTTCCATGGCCGATGTGGCCTGAGAACCACCAGCCTTGCCAAGCCCTGTGTCCAATTCTCCACAAAGAATGGCCAGAGCACCGAGGTCCTCAGGAGGCCTGGGCAATCCATGCCTGATGGCCATGCACAAGGGAAGTTTTTGCAGCAATGGCTAAAATCCGCTTGCTTCCTTCTTTTCTAACCAAGAGTCTGGTAGCTTGTGATAAGCTACGTCCATCCGCTCACCCCAAGCGTACTGTTGGGGACCGTGGGGCTCTGGGCTACTAGGAACACAGTGTTTGTCTCCCTGCTTTCATTTCCCCGGACATTAGCCTAAGTGAGGAAGGATGTTCAGACAGGGGCATGCGTGGCTCTTGCAAATAAACGTACAGTGTGACGGAAGGAGTTCTAGTGTCAGAGTCAGGAAACCTAGAATGTGGCTGTAACCTCACACAAATCATCCATGTCACCCTGACCAAGTGCCTTGACTTCTCTCTCTTAGTTTCACTTGTAAAATGAAAACCATTCTCTAAGAAAGAGCTCATGCAATGCATAGGCTGAATCTACATGCTGGCCGGCAAAGAACTTAGAAAACAATATTCACACCAGTATCTGGGTGCAGGCCGACGATGAACACCCTACTAAAATAACTACCTCCTAAACCACCACCTCTAACCACTCCTCAACACAGTCCCTTCCTCTGCTTTCTCCATAATGCTTATAGCCACTGGAAACTCTTTTTGTTACACATCTATTTTCTACCCTGCCCCCAAGCCCCCACCTCACAACACCCGAGAGGACAAAGTGGCCAGATGTGTTCACTGCCATATCCTCATGTCTAAAACTGAGTTTGGTCAACAGGAGGGCTCAGAAATGGTGAGTGAATGAACCTGAATGCCAAGGGGTCCCTGCTGGTGACATGCGTCTTACCAATCTCCCAGAATAAAGTATAGGATTTTGACTAGAGTTATTAGAAGAGAGGCACAGGAGGGGCGCCTGAGTGGCTGAGTCAGTTAAGCATTCGACTTAGGCTCAGGTCATGATCTCCTGGTCAGTGAGTTCGAGCCCTGCATCAAGCTCTGGGCTGACAGCTTGGAGCCTGGAGCCTGCTTCAGATTCTGTGTCTCCCCCAGCCCCTCTCTCTGCCCCTTCCCCTGCTCATGTTCTGTGTCTCTCCTCAAAATTAAATAAATGTTAATTAAAAAAAAAAAAAAGAACAGAGGCACAGGAAAAACACTTCCCCACTCTACTCCTTTGGACATTAAACCTGAATGCATTGAAAGAAGAGATGCACACAGTAGGTACAAGATGTGGAGTCAGAAGATTCTGTCCTGGCACACTTACTAAACTTACAAAGTTGCTGTGAACCTCAGTCTCTACATTATTAAGATAGAGAAAGCAATAGGGACTAGTGCCTGGGTGGCTCAGTCAGTTAAGCACTCGACTCTTAGCTTTTGCTCAGGTCATGATCTTATGGTTCATGAGTTCGAGTCCCACATCGAGGTCTGTGCCAACACTTGGAGTCTGCTTGGGATCTTGGGATTCTTTCTCTCTCTCCTTTTCTCTTTGACCCTCCCCTGCTCATGCTCTCTCTCTCTCCCTCTCTCAAGATAAATAAACATTAAAAAAACCTAAGGTTTTTAAAAAAAATCTTTAAAATAAAATAAAAAACGTTTTAAATAAAAATAAATAAATGTCTTGCTTTTAATCTTAATTGTAAGAGCCTAAATAATAGTCAAATACTATGATCTTACAAAATCTCATTCATTATAGCTCTAAACTGTGGGCAAAGGAAAACTGGAAGTCTTAGTTAAGCTAGGTTTCACTTAAGAGAAGGAAAACGTGACGCACCTGGGTGGCTCAGTCAGTTAAGTGCTCAACTCATGATTTCAGCTCAGGACATAATCTCAGGGTTTGTGGGTTCCAGCCCATGTCAGGCTCTGCTCTGACAGTGGGAAGCCTGCTTAGGATTCTCTCTCTCTCTTTCTCTCTGCCTCTCTCCCCTTCTCTCTCAATTAATAAATAAACTTTTTTAAAAAGATAGAGATAACAATAGTACTGCCTCATAGGATTGGAGTTGGGTTTAAATAATTTTATACTGGGCAAGGGGATAGGGTTGAGGCGTTCTAAATGGAAAAACCTCATGCAAATAGGAGCTACTGTCCAATAAAGAACCCAAGACATTCGACACTGTCAAAATAAGAAGGAAATGCCAATATAAAAAAGAGAGTTAGCTTTGACTTGAAGACCCATGAATGGGAACCAAACTAAATAGGCGGCAATGTATTCCAGCCCCAAAGAAACAAAGACTTTGCAAGTATTGCTGGCATTTCCCAGGAGCCCCCGTCCCCTTTTTTAGTGCTCTGAGGGCCTACCTGAATCTATTATCAAAGTATTCTTTACAAAATGAGCTAGAATATCTTCTTTTCATCCATACATTTACAAACAGTCTTCATATGTGTCTGAACCTTGGCAAATAATCAATTTAACATCAAAGTATTGGGATGTTATTTCTGTAATATGAATAATTAAAGGTGGTTATCGATGCTGTGTTCCCTGAGCACAGACCGGGAACTCATGAAAGGTACTTCACAGGACTATAAATGACTCACAGCTGCCTGTCCACGGGGTTCAGCAAAGGTTGTTGGAGAGAATCAGCCATTGGCCCATGATGTGATCGTTACATTATAGAAGAGGTATTTCAAAGGAAAAAGAAGCTGATCTGCCATTCCATACATATCAAAAATGTTATCTTCGATCATCAGAAAAAAATAAGACATTTATGACTAAACCGATTGTCAAATAAGATTTTAAAAAACATTTTTTTAATGGTTATTTCTAATGAAAGAGAGAGAGAGAGAGCAAGGAAGGGGCAGAGAGAGAGACACACACAGAACCTAAAGCAGGCTCTAGGCTCTGAGCTGTCAGCACAGAGCCTGATGCGGGGCTCAAACCCACAAACTGTGAGATCATGACCTGAGCCAAAGTCAGACCCCATCCGACTGAACCACCCAGGTGCCCCTCAATAGGATTTTTTATAGTGACCAATATGGCATGTCTCAATTTCTCTTTTTTGTTTTTCCAGATCAAAGAACGCACTAAAAGTAACCTTTTGAGAAACTTAAAAAAAAAGACATTTGTTAAAAAAAAAAAAAGACATTTGTAAATTTGGCCTACAACATATGTGGTTATAAGCCCTTGACTTTTGGCCTTTGTTTTTTTTTCCCTCGTTTTCAAGGGAGCTTCAAAGTCAGAGCTGGTGGCTTTGGCAGAGCCCTGGCTTTGAAGAGTGGGGAGGAGGGAAGTCAATTAAAAACAGGTCACAGGATGTAGCTTTTCAACTAAAATGACTGCCGATTTTTATGCACTGGAAGCTCTGAGCGATCAGCCCCAACTTCTTAACTGCACTAACATCATTAGCAGATCATAACATCTTCTCTTTCAGCACAAGTTTTGACTGGCCGTGAGGAATCTTGACGCCACCCCTCACCCCATTTTCTGACAAGGATGATGATGGGTGTAAGTCATCAAAGTAACAACATACAGACTACAGTCAGATTATACTCTTTAAACTGGTTGCTGTTGGTATGCCTGGGCCACCCTCCAGCCACCAGGTCCTTGCACTGCAAATGACCCTCCCAGACTGCTTGCTTGAAAGACGCATAAAGGGGAAGACAGATCAGAGGTCATCCATATGCAAAATGTCTCCCTGCGGCGGTCAGTGATCTAACATCATTGTAGGAGGAAAAAAGAATTTGTCTTATAAGCTGAAAACCATCAAACCAAGAACAATCAAGAAAGTCCCTCTCTTCGCCCAGCTGACTCAAATAAAATTGTGACCTCTTCGTTAGCATGGCTGCTACCATGACTGATAGCTCTGTTCAGATGTGATTCTGGGCCATTGGACTTGAAAGTTTTGTCAGTGTTTTAATAATCCCCATTTCCCTTCGCTGTCTGACAGTGTTTCCCAGCTACGTGGCTCCCCCTGTTTTATTAGTCTTACAAGGGCTTTGTTTCTTTACTCTGTGCCTAGGATTCCAGGGATGGCTTCCCCACCCCCCTCCTCTGGGATGTTCAGGGACCCCATTGGCAATGTGTGCTCTCAACCGTGTCCAAGGTCGTGCTCAGAGAGCCTCCCACTCTCTCGGTGGCAGGTGGGTTCCAAGCAGTGACAGACAGCCCCGCTGTGTGTGGCTAACAGGTGCCACACAGACCGTGCTGCTGTGTCCGTGGAGGGTCCTCTCTGTCAGTGCCTCTGAGAGCAGGCAAGCTGGTGGGAACGTCCCGGAGGGGAGGGCGCAGGGCCCAGGCTGGCTGTGGGAGTTCTACACTTACAACACAGCTTCCAGCCAGATGCCCAGCCCTTCCCTGCAGTCCGAGACCTCACACCGTCAAAGGCAGTCAGTCGGTAGTCTGCTGCAGCAGAATCAGACCTCTGTTCCTGGAAACGGAGACCCCCCCCAGCACCCATCCCCCACGAATCCTTAGCACCTCTCTCTTCTGATCCCTACATGAAATGTCATGCATTCCTGAGGCACCCTGCCTGAATTCTGGGTCCCTCTTCTGACTTCTGCATTATTTATCAGAACCTTCAAATTAAAAAAATTAAAAAAAATAATAAGTAAGGTCATTTTCTCCTAGAGGAGTTCTCAAAAGGACTTTGGGCATTCAGAAATCCTATCTGAGGCCCCTGGTCATGTGAGACCCCAGGTCGGACGTTCCTTCCTCCTAATGAAGAAGAAAACCCTGGCTGAACTGAGAAGTCAAGCATGGCCCAATACAAAAATATACTGCAGAGAGATAAGCAAAGAAATCCACGGACATGCTTCGAAGGAAAAGAACTTGAGACTTGAACTCCTGAGACTTGCTTGTGAGCAGTGGCAAACCCCGATCACTGAATTACAATCTGTAATCACAATCAGAGACGCTTTAGATGCTCTGGTGATTGTCCTCATATGTCCAAGAGGCTAGTCCCTGGAGGGGTGCCTGAAGACAAACCTGTTTACCTTCCTTTACACGGTAACTAACTAATCACAAGGGCCACAAAGTAACATGGAAAATTGTTCACAGAGGCATACTATGTGAAAAACACGCAGAAATTCTGGCCACAGTATGATTACAAGTCTGTAAAATCACGTCAGCGGTTTGTTCCGATTGCTGCTTTAGTCATCACACAATATTGCTATTGTTTCCCTTCCGTCATTATCATTTTGCCTGTTGATCCTATCACTGGTGTTTGGAGCCTTGGTGTGTTTATTTCAGTGTTAAGAATCCACGGGTCTCTTGGTCACAGATCAGCTCCATCCGCTCATGGGGCACAGCTACGTGAAGGGACAAGGCCAGACCCTGGTTCTTAACAAGGTGATTTGAGGCTTGCAGTCACATGTGGCTCTGTCTCTGATGAAGTTGCACAGCGGATGCAGGGACTTGTCCTTGGGCACGCTGGCGAGTGACCATGGCAACCACTCACACAGTCCCCCAGGCTTCCTGCTCACTGTTACACAGCTCTGATGGGGTGGGGGTGGGGTGGGGGCAAAACCAGGCTTACCTGGCTGCCAGAACCTTGAGATTGGAAGGAAGGACATAATCCCTCTACAACAATCTGTCAAGGAGCTTGACAAAAGCATGCTAGCTGACTCAAGATCGCTGTGCTGCTAAAAAGAAGAATGAAAGTTGCCATTCCCTTGGGTGCTGGCCATGATCCTGTACCCTGCTCTCGATGGTACCTTCACAGTACTCTGTCCCCTATGTTTATTATCTTTTAAGTGTGTTAAATACTCACATACCCACCCATACATGACACGGGAAGGCCTCTATTGAACAGATCTGTTTCCTTCTAGGAAGAGCTCTGGGTAAGAGAATTGACATTACATATTCCAACACATGAGACATGGAATAACTAAATATGCAGCCCTTTTAGATTGAAAATAAATCAGAAGAGGGGTGCCTGCGGGGGGGGGGGGTTCAGTGGGTTAAACTTCTGACTCTTGACTTTGGCTTAGGTCATGATCTCATGGTTTGTGGGTTCAAGCCCCACATTGGGTCTGCATTGGCAGTGAGGAACCTGCTTGGGATTCTCTCTCTCTCTCCCTCTTTCTCTCTGCCTCTCCCCTGGTCACTTGCTCTTGCTCTCTCTTTCAATATAAATAAACTTTAAAAAAAAAAAAAAGACATGCATTACAAAATGAATAAATGAGATCAAAAGAAGAAAGTGCCAACGAAACCCAACCCAAAGAAATAGAAACCTTACCCTTAGCAGCCTTTTCGAATAGTGAGAGAGCTTGGCTTCTATAGATTTGTCTGCACAAACAGTTTAAAATTCTTGTCTGGGAAGCAGAATGAGTGAGCTAGCGGCTGTGTGGGTTGTAACAGATTGAGTTTGGTTCAGGAAACTGCCTCCTAACCCCCAACTCATTTTTATGACATTTCTCCTCTGTCTCATCTTTGAACTCTGGCAGTTACCACATTACACTCTTGCTTTTGAGCTACCTCAACCTCACCATCAGATGCATATGTACATTTCAAGTTTCACGGGACCTTGGACATCATCTGGATTCCTGGCAAACAGCTGAGGAAGCTGACACTCAGAAAGACTAAGCGACCCCAAGTCCCAAATCACACTATTTGTTGGTAAACTTGGTCTTACTTCCAATCCAATGATCTGTCACCACATCCAGGACAGTCATGTCTCTGTACTAAAAGTGACAGAGAAAGAGATGGTGAACACTCCCAAATAAATAGTAACAAAAATACTAAATGGAATCTAATAGACAGTAATCCTTACTATCTTAAAAAAAAGAAAGAAAGAAAGAAGAAGCTTGGGTGCCTCAGTCAGTTGAGCGTCTGACTTCGGCTCAGGTCATGATCTCATGGCTTGTGAGTTCAAGCCCCATCTCGGGCTCTGCTGATGGCTCGGAGCCTGGAGTCTGCCTTGGATTCTGTGTCTCCCTCTCTCTCTGCCCCTCCTCTGTTCGTACTCTATCTCTTTCAAAAATAAATAAACATTAAAAAAAAATTTTTTTTAAAGAAAAGGCTACAGAAAGAACATTCAGATCTTCCCTGTGTGTTATTTGCCCTGACATTAACCAAGTCTCTTCTGTGCTTTGGGCACTTGACCTGGTACTTAATTTCTACACCAAAATCTAAGGGTGTTAGATTTGTAATCCAAAAGGACAGGAAAAGGAAGATTCATAATCTTACTATGCAAATAAATTCTGTTGCCATTTTAAAAACAAGGGGGATACATGGACCTGGACAGAAATGTAAACAAAAGAGAAAACAGACATAGAGAAGAAAATGTAAACCTTCCTCCTGACACCTAATTTTCCACCCCTCACCTCCACACCTTCTTTTCACTGTTGATTTCTAAACCCCCTCCTGGGTAAATACTTCCAGGACACTTATCTCCCTGTGCAATAACTTTTTTACACACAGAAAGACCTGTAATACACACATTGTTCTAAATCTTGTCCTAATCCACTTAATATTTTTAGACAATTTTCTGCATCAGCATATATGTCTTTATTTTCCAAGTTTGCAGTGTTCTCCATCCTAGCGATGTACCACCATTCATGTCACTACTTCCCTATTTGCATTATTTCGCTTGTTTCCAGGTTTTTGTGCCCATCAGCGAGGCATTATTCATTCCATTTCACAAGTAGAGAAACTAGGGCTCAGAAACGGCAAACAGGCTCATTGCTTGATCTTGCTCCTCTTAAAACAACAACAACAAAAAAAAACCCACAGAGCTAGCGCCTAAATTTACATTTGTATAACTTCTAGGTCCTTGCCTTTCCTTAATACTGGGTATATAACAGCTAACCCACCCAAGGATAGATCTGCCAAATGCACAGCACAGCCTTCTGATTTTTCTAGTGACACCTTCCCCTAGGATTTTTTTTTCTTTTTTTTTTTACTACTGAGTCCTGAAAGTGTGACTCAGAGGCGGTGACTTGTCCCAACTTAGACTGTTAGGATGGCGCAAATGGCACCAGCTTGTCACTTGGGGAAGACTCACTTCGTTTCTTAATACAAGATGAAAACGGACCCTTGGAGAATAGGAGAGCTCCTCTCTGGAAGAGGAGAAATGTGACCTGCCTTCCTCCCTCTGTCGGAGGGAGAGTGGAGAGGTTGGGAGGGGCATGCATTTCCTCCCAAACCTTCCCTCCAGGCGAGAAGGGCTCACTTCCAAACACCGCATCGGCACCCGCGGAGAGACTGTGGTTCTCATGGCAGCTAACTCCGCAACCTTGCACCGAGGGGAATAGAGAAGCCCACGGTGTGTAGAAAATGCTAGAACTCAACCATCTGGGTGGTTTGGCAAAGCGGGACCCGCAGGCTCACTAATTATATTGACCGAGGAGAGAGATCTGTTTTTTACCGGCCAGCAGGGGAAAATGGCCTCAATGGGGCCACACAAGTTAACCCAGCCCCCAATACAGCGTAATTTCACACTTTCCCTCAGGGGGTTAATGACTTTGTGTGTGGCGGTCCCAGAGAACAGTTCCTTTTTCCGGAAGCCTTTAGCTCCTGTCAACAAGCCTTTTTGGTTGCTATGCAAAGCTATTGAGCCTCCTGAATAATTCCAAGCAAGGTGAAGTACCCTGCCTTCCGACCCTTTTGTAAGATGTGGTGCTGTCCTTGCTAGGGCAGAATAGTCACCTTCTTGTAAAGAGCGAAGGGCTTGTCTGGCAATTGCTCACAGCGAGGCCACCGGATGGCCAGCTGTCCTGGGAGCTGCCATGGGCCTTTCTGATGTCAGCCTCCTGCTGGGCTCCCAGCCCTTCCGTGCAAAACAATACCACACTGGCGGCTCACACTTAAGGTCCTTGCACACCAAAGTCAAAGGAACTGGCAGGGAGGCTCCACGTGTGAGCACTATTCAAAGTAATATCTCCTTCCAAGGCAGGATGGGGGCATCAGGATGCCAGAGATCACAGCATGGGATGACAAAAATGGAATAAATTCGAGCATTATGCAACTAGACCATTAAGCCAAGAGTCAAGATTTGCTCAGTGCTATGGAAACACATCTTCCAAGAACCTAAGCGCTTTCTCATTTGCGATCAACCCAAAATAGTGGCTTCCTTAGTCAATGTGTATCGATAGCCTCTTTCCTGCAAAAACCGATCATCTCACGCAGTGGTTGGCTTTCATTTGTTTCTCTTTGTTTGATACTGGGGGAACAATGGTTTAAAACGTCCCTAACTTGTGATTATCTGAGACTATCTGACATCGGGAAAACACAGCTCAGGATGTGTTCCAGTAGATGATGTGAGGCCATTCGTCAGCTTGATAATGCTTCCTCACTTTCCCCCACACCTCTGGGAAATCCATGGCTTCTGTGCCGGGACTGCCTCCCTCGGCTCTGGGATTAGTTCCCCACATGCAAGTACTGGAAAGAAGTGTGAAGATCCTTTCCTTCAAACAGAGCCACATCCCTCAAGAGCCACAAATCCTTGTTTTATACTCTCTGAGGCCCATCAGGGGTCTGAATAACACTCAAAAGCTTTTCTTGTCAAGAGCATCTGCATTTGCCAAAAGCCCAAATGTGCAGACAAACCTAACAGTGCCAAGGAGGACGGTGAGTGGAATGAATGAACGGTAAACCTGGGACAAATAACACATTACTGGAGTAGAAAAGCTGAGAATTTTAAAGACATATGGGCCTTGCTGTCAGGTCTTTATGACGTATCCACTGAGGTTTTGCCTGTGTGTATGTGCCGATTACTCATTGTCTTTCCGTTTATATTTGGTTTATGTATGGGGGGATTAACGCCTATGTATTTACAAGGTTGGCAAATGTCCCTCCAGTGTGTCAGCTTTTATTCATCAACTTAAAATACTTCTAAAGCTCTTCCCATTTGAAGTCCCACATTAAAATCAGTGGCTACATGAACACACCCTTATAGCCAATGTCAGTCTCTGACTGATGCTGGGCTCATATGTTTCAAAATTGGAATTGGTAGGGCATCTGAGTGGCTCAGTCAGCTAAGCATCCGAATCTTGGTTTTGGCTCAGGTCTTGATCTCACAGGTTCGTGGGTTCAAGCCCTGTGTAGGGCTCTGCGTTAATGGCTGCAGAGCCTTCTTGGGATTCTTTCTCTCTCCCTCTCTCTCTCTGCTCCTCCACCCCTTGCTCTCTCTCTCTTTCTCTCTCGATCTCAAAATAAATAAACTTAAAAAAATAAAATAAATTGGAATTGGGAAATACAGTCCATAAGATAGGGGCGGGAGGAGGAATTTTTAGATGTATAGCCTGACATCTATTTTCAAGCAATATGGCAGCCTATGCAAATGTCCCCAGAGAGCCTCAGTAATCTAAATCGCAGAGAAGAAGTCACTTCTATGGATTATCAGACACGTAAATTGATAATGCAACTTGGAATGCATTGGTAATGCCGGGAATTGGACATTCCATGGAATTGCAACAAATTAATCCCATCTTGGAAAAGCAATGAATTGATCCTGTCTGCAAATGCAGTTCTCTCAGATGGATCTTAGGAGCAGCCATTTTCCCTGGTCTTCGACCCAGGCCAGTTTCAGCCAGAGGGATGACACAGAGAAAGAGAATGACAAACACTCACATGAACAAGTGGATAATGTGAATTCAGACACGTCTACCCAGCCCCCAAACGTCACAAAATTGAAAGGAGAAAGAACACAAGGGTGAATGGTGACTTTGTCATTTAACCCAGAGCCTAGTTGGCCATCTTTATCCTATTACTAATGGTTCAGATGTCAAGCGTTTTAAATGATTTTAGTATAGGGGAAACTCCATGGAGTTTGTCACAGGGGAAACTCCATGGGGTTTGTCACAGCTGAACCACCAAATCACCACCAGACTGATTTTTCTGTTTTGTTGTGGTTTACAGTTCCAGCCTGGTTTCTAAGGTCGGGAGGGTGACTATTCAAAGTCATAGAGAATTTACCCCTCGTGCTAACATCATCACAGTGGACACTGCCCAGGAATGACTGCCACACATTCACTGAAAACATCAGTGGGGTGTAAGGAATCTTGTCTGCACAGAGCAGCAAAGGAAGCCCTGAAGTCTGGCCTTGAGCCTTTTCTTCCTCAGTCTCTTGGGGTACTCAGGAAACGACTGCATTGAGAACGCATTCCTGGACAACAGAACTTACATTGTTCCGTGGCTTCCAGAACCGGTTTTGGGTGTTGCTATGGAATCTTCACCCTGTGTCTGTAGCAGCTCCTTTCTCCAGACAATCACTTCCACATGCTGGGTTTCAGAGCTGCGAGGAGAAGTCCCTGAGTGTGGTTTGGCCACACACATCGAAGAGGACCTTCTCTCACACTGGCGTGGCATTAAAAAGTGCTTTATGGTATTTGCTTAAAACCTGACTTGTCACAGAGGTCTTCAGTCTAGGCAGACCCTAATGCTGTTCTTGTCATAATAATGGTATCGTGCAGCAAAAGAACTTTCCAGCTTGTTCCAGAGAACTCAAAGCAAGAATTGAACCCTTAGGAGGTAAAGCTAGAGGTCCAGGGTGGGGTTTGAGCAAAGCCATTCTCTACAGTCTCTCTGGTCCTAGAGAGGGAATTTGGCACTAAGCTAGAGCAGAGATTCACCGTAGGAGTACTGGGCACTAATAACGTCCCTGAGGATCTAAACGTGTCAGTGCATCGCCCGTTTCAAATAAAACATTCACTGCGAAGGAATCCCTGAGACTACAACACATTTTTCAGAAAAGCTCAGCCTCTGCTCCCTCCAAGGCCACGACGATGTACTCACTTTACTTTCCTGACAGTCTGATCTACTGTGAATCCAAGGAGATCAACTTAGAAAAGTTCAGCAAGTAAAGGGGGTCCCTGCTAGCACCCAGGTGACCTTCTCAACCACACTTACCTTGGTCATTTCCCCCTCTCTCTTTAGTAGGCACCTCTAGGGGAATTCTACATATGTGGATGGGACATGTTGGGTCATAGGATTAGAGCCTATTTTGAACAAACAGGCTCTGTTAAAGTACCTATGGACTTGAAAGCTGGTGTGAATTCATTTGCAAATGATCTTGGCAGCTCTACTACAGGATTTATGATAGAAATCCCAAAAGTGCAAGTTTTCTCATCATACTTAAAATCTGATCAGACTAACCAAAATTGCCAACAGTTTTCCAACTCCAGCATTCTAAGCTAGATTTACCTACTTAAGAGAAATTATTTTACTCTTACTAATGCTAAGAAATAAAGCTATGGTAAATTTGCTTCTGTACCATAAGCAAATGTCTGAAGCACAGAATAACAATTGTTTTAAAGAATTATTATCACAGGGTGCATGGCACCTCAGTGGCTCAGTCTGTTAAGCATCCAACTTTGACTCAGGTCATGATCTTACAGTTTGTGGGTTCAAGCCCTACATCAGGCTCTGTGCTGACAGTTCAGAGCCTGGAGCCAACTTTGGATTCTGTGTCTCCCTTTCTCTCTACCCCTCCCCTGCTCATGTACTGTCTCTGTTTCTGTCTCTCTCTCTCTCTTAAAACTAAATAAAACATTAAAAAAAAAGAATTACTACCACAGGGGCACCTGGGGGTGCTCAGTTGGTTAAGCGTCCAACTCGGTTTTGCTCAGATCATGATCTCATGGTTGGTGAGACTGAGCCCTGCATCTGCTTAGGATTCTTTCTTTCCTTCTCTCTGTGTCTCTCTCTCTCAGAAATAAATATAAACATTGAAAAAAGAATTATTATCACAGCTATACACTATTGGATGCCCAGCATATGCAAGGTCTTGTGTTGGGCACTGTCTGGGGGAGGGGGAAGGAGGATTCACAGCTGCTGTGCCGGGGCCCACAGTCATCTGAACAGATGCAATGACAGACAGAAGGTAATACTGAAGATAGCAAGTTTAAATGATTTTTCCCAAAAGCATGAAGGAAGTCAATTACAGTCTGGCTTTAAAGTAAAGACACCGATGGGGCACCTGGGTGGCTCAGTCAGTTAAGTGTCTGCCTCTTGGTTTCGGCTCAGATCATGATCTCATGATTCATGGGTTCGAGCCCCACTTCAGTCTCTGTGCTGACAGTACCAAGCCTGCCTGGGATTCTCTCTCTCTCTCCTTCTCTCTTTCTTAAAATAAATACATAAAAATAAAAATAATAAATCAAAGCCACAGTAGCACAGTATCTCTGAGATACCCCTTGAATTTGCCATCATTCTTGGCTTTGGTCTTTGGTCAGCCTTTACCCACAGCAGAACATTAATTAGTCCTGTACCCTCAACCCAAGGAAATGTGAACAAGGAATGGCTGCAACGTCTGGTAAGAGGTGAAGTGAAGGTGTTAGTGAACAGGATAGACCAGCCAAAACTCAAGGGAAGTATTTGTGAGGCATCTTCTGACTAAATGGAGAACGTGGTTAGACTGATATGCCTTCCAGGGAGCCAAGCCCCTCTCTCTTTGCTGACACACAAGTCTTGTTTGTTTGAGCCTATCAGCTGAGCCTGGAGTGACTTCTAGGTCAAAATTTTTGTGCTATGTAGCTTCGCTTTGAGGGATTTCCTGAGGTCCCCTGGACATCTTAAAGTTTTTTTATGCTTACTTAGTTTTTGAGACAAAGAAAGAGTGTGAGCAGGAGGGAGGGTCAGAGAGAGAGGGAGACACAGAATCCGAAGCAGGCTCCAGGCTCTGAGCTGTCAGCACATAGCCCGACACGGGGCTTAAACTCACAAACTGTGAGATCATGACCTGAGCCGAAGTCACACACTTAACCAACTGAGTCACCCAGGTGCCCCACCCCTGGACATCTTAAGAGCAGAAAGGATAATTTCTACCTAACTAGCTCCTTTCATCACGAAGTCATTATCTTAAACCAGAGACCTTAGTAAACAGGGCCTTGGGTCAGCTATTAAGGAGATACCAGCAAGACCCAGTTTCTTATCTTCCATTTCTCTTATCCACCTGCATTTCTGTTTGGGGGGGTGGTGAAATATAGACTGTCCTAGCTTTATCATCCGCCAAAGGCACGTCCCATTTAGAAAAAACCTCTCACCCCATAATGTCAAGTGTCGTTTGGTCTGACATGCGTAATTCTATTAGGCTCCTGTCCTGATGTCTAATGAGACATTGAATTTCCTCCCAAGGAATCAGTCACCAAAGCACATTTTTTCCCTGATGAATTAATTAATAAAATACGAGGCTCCTTATGCAATGTATATACCAATGGTGCCTAGGTGCCGATGCCCTGACCACTCTGAATAAAAAAGCTGAGGCCCAAGGATGATACAGGAATGAGGGCTGGGACTCACGCCGACGTAGACAATTTCACAAGCCTTCTCTCCCAGAATAAGAAAAGTGCACTGCGTTGTGAGCCAGGCGGGCCCAGCATGGCCAGACCGCTGCCACGAGGGACTTTCTGATCTGACACCAAAGGGGAGCCACTCAGCCTCCCCGGTTTTGTTCTCAAGACTATAAAGGGCACCTGCCAGCATTGCCATCTGGTCAAGGTGGACTGACTTCTCTTGAAGATAGTAATTACAAAAGGGTATTTTTGGAGAGTTGCAGAGATGCAGACGTTCAACTGGGAAATACCTGCTCAGAACGTGCTCTCCTGTGATTGCACACAGTTACACATGTCAGTCGCCATGAAACAAGAAAAAAAAGAATCAGAGCCTGAAATATTTATCAGTCACTCGCTGCTATCCTGGAACAGAATGAGATCCTATTTGTTCCAAAGTACTCTGCAAAGAGCAGAGTTGGACCTTGAGAGACCAGTGACAAGGCAAGTCACAATTGGGCAGCCATTAGGCAGTCACTGTCAATGCGCACAGCTTTGGGCCCTAGAGATGGCTCCTCTGGGGACAGAATCATTGCCGGGATGCAGGGGTGCTCCCCAGCCGTGTGGACCTCCCATCTGGACCCCAAAGGCTCTTGAAAGGCTCTGATTCTCTTATCCTTTTGACACACAGAAGGAATCTCTGACAAAGAAGTAGTTCTGGGCTATCAGATTTGATTCAGTTATGCAGACCTAGAGAAGCCCTCCCCCAGATCTCCCAAAGTTTGGACGTCATCCAATTCTTTGGAGGATCCTGTCTAGCAAACAGACAGGGCCCTTGGGGCATAGGAGCCTCGGGCACCGTCAAGTGATGTCACCGTTGGATGTAAAAGCAATGCTCAGCCACAGCATTCTGTATCAGAGGTAATACTGGCTGAGTCATTGTTTTCTTCTGGCTTTCCAGACCTCTCTCCAGAAAATACCTCATAATGGACCATCTCAGAGCTCATCACTTACTGTAATCTTTTTTATTTAATAATGCTGGCGGAGAGCAATGTCTTGATGAGTAGCCCATGACAACAATCATTATTATGCTACCTTCGCCCTCCTTATTTTGAAGAAGTCAGGCCATAAGGTTGGGCAAATTTCTCAAAATTCACATGACCTGGGAACTTTGAGCCTGTGGTTCCTGCTCACTGAGTCACATTGCTTCAATTTACATTTGGTGGAGTCGTATCCAATTTAGATCCTAGAAAAGGAACGCTCCCACAGGCAGTGGAGAGTGGTGGTTATGGGCATACACACTGTGGGCTCCATAAGTCCATCAGCAACTCTTTACTGACCACATGCTATATGCCAAGTATACAGTAAGCAATAGAGAAAAGACCTTTGGCGTCACAGAGCTCATATACCTGGGTTGGGATGAGGGGCAGGGGAAAGAGATGCAAAAGATAAATATATACATGAAAGAAAAGGAGAAGGAGAAAAAATGACAGATAATTATAAATGCAGGGGGCACTACCCTTGTGTGTAATGATCAAGAATGACCTAGTGGTTGCCCTCTGTCCAGGCTCCTCATCCAATGAGCCCTGGAGGGAAAAGAAGGAGCCATCCAGGGTCAGAATCCAGGGCAAGAGTGTTCCAGACAGAAGAACCAGCAAGTGAAACGCAGGGGAAAGACAAACAGCTTTTTCAGTTCCAGCTCTATGCGTGTGACCTCAAGCATGCTGCTTGCTTCTTCATTAAAGATCTTCCTCTACAAAGATCAGAGTATCTAACTCACAGGGACTGAAAGGAATTAAATAAGAACAGCACAGAGTTATTATTCATTAAAAGGTAATTGATTTTCTAGCTGATCTTGATAAACCCTTTGCGATTCAAGGCCACTAAACTCTCATTTTCAAATTTCCTTATGCCTTGATTTCTTCCCCCCGGCTTGCTTGTTTGTCTTGTTTCTTTGACCAAGGGGCTACAGAAAACCAGCAAGGAACTTAAAATCCAAAAAGAGCCAGGTGATGAGTTCCCGGAAAGCTTGTATATCAGGGTTAAATTTCTAGGAGGAAGCAAAATGTCATTCGTTTTGGGACAGGTCTGACTCCCCTGTGAGGCAACTTAGCACAGTACCTAAGGGCCCACAATGCTGTGAGGTGAGCATGTCAGCGAGCCCTCTTACTCAACTACAGACTCCAAAAGTTAAAACCAGAAATGGACAAGACCTTTCAGCTTATGCTGTAACTAAAACCCATTGTGCTTATTTCTTATCTCATTCCCTTGGGACGTTAATGGAGACATTTTTCAAAGGCCAGAACATTCCAAGCACCAGACCATAAAAGCCCTAATGGCAATGGGATACCTAGAAGACCGCACCCTAGGCATTCCCTGATCTCATAGTACACCTGCTCGTGATCACACTCTCTGCCTGCTCACAGGCATTAAGCCCCTGTACATGTCCATCTGGCAGGCCAGAAAGGTCAGGTGTTAAGGCTTGAGCCTGCCACTTCCTCCGGCTGCCAGCCCTCAAAATCTATTTCTCCTTTTCTGTTTTCCAAACCCTCACCTCTTGAGTTATTTTGGCTTCTTCTGTGATGGGTTTATCTAAGTTTGTTCAGCAACAGTGTTGGCCAACCCAACCAGGAGCTGTGCTTCTGATTTGTCCTGTCCCTCTTGGGGATTCCGGAGACAGGGTAGGTGGCCAGCAGTGCTAGGGCTCCCTCATTCCATTCCCAATGCAGTGGCTGTGACAGATCCATCAGGAACAAGGGCAAAAGAGACAATGATCTGATGTCCTGAAAATCACCAGAAAGGTAAGAGTTTGAGGTCAAATGAGGTATTGTGATACCAAACATTAGTGTTGTGGCTTCATCATAAAATTTCATTTTCACAAGGTCTCAAGAGGAGGAGGGACCCCCAAAGGCTAAGTCTGCAGGACCCAGAACGCTGGACTGAAGGCCTGTTTGGGGAAGCTCCGTGTGTCTACACAGGAGGCGCTGGAGGGCAGGGGTCCAGTGGAAGGCAGAGTTAGAGTGTCAGTTCCCCACGCAGCCTTCACACCAGGTACCTTGTGGCCACTTAGAGTTGATCTAAAGAGCTTTGAGGCAAAGTGATCAGTGGGAAGAGCAGAGCTGAACCTGAACTGGAAATAACCCAAAGGGAGTGCCTGGGTGGCTCAGTCGGTGAAGCATCTGACTCTTGGTTTCAGCTCAGGTTATGATCTCAAGGTTTCCTGAGTTTGAGCCCCATATCAGGCTCTGGGCTGGCAGTGTAGAGCCTGCTTGGAATTCTCATTCTTTCTTCCCCTCTCTCTATCCCTCCCCTGCTCACACTGTCTCTCTCAAAATACATAAATAAACTAGAAAGAAAGAAAAGAAAGGGAAAGGAAGGAAGGAAGAGAAAGAAAATAACCCAAGGGACACAGCAACAACCCCAACTCAACAACCAAAGTCTAGGAGGCACTGGGGAGGAAAAGGAATCACTTTACACCAATCACATCTCCCCCTCTCTAGAACCTCTCCTGCCCACCCTTCCTCATGTTCCATCTGCCTTTCCCACATGATCCCCAGCCTGGCTTCCCTTAGACCACCCACCTGGATTTTTACCCAACGTCCCCCAGCTAGCAGTTTAGTAGAAGATCTTCCAAGGCATGTGACAGCGGCAAGGCTGCCCAGATGCGCTTAAGTACAGAGTACATGGGGCCAGTACAACAGGGCCAGGCCATTTCCACGGGAAGGCCAGATCCCCGGGCAGACTGGGTGCTAAATGCCTGCAGGTTTCGATTTTCGGGATTGCATTTCAACTAAAATGACTTGTCTTCTCGGTCATCAGAACTCACAGATCGCTGAAGTCATTAATAATGAGACATGCCGTCACTGCTGCAGTCGGGCTGTTCCTTGGCTTGAGGTTTTGTTTGGCTTTGCCTGCCCTGAAAAAGTGTCTGGACTCTGAAAAGTTACCAAAGAGGTGAGCTGCTTGGCGAGGGCTCTGGTGTAGATGCGAGCAAAAAAAAAAAAACAGAGGAAATGTGACAACACTCCTTGGAGACTGAACTCAGCCAGGACGACCAGCAGATGTAACGGTCAGCTTGGCTAACAGTGTCGCATGCCAGGCACACCCGAGGCTCCCTGGGCTCTGCTACTCTGCCATCAACTAAACTTGACCTCAAGGAAACTCTCACTGGTTACACTCAACTGGAAAATGAGCTCTCCCCACATCCTAATCCAGGGGAATTTGCATTTCCAATCTAATTCCAGTTGTGAAGAAAACACAGTAAGGGGTTTCACACACCAAGACGTAAGAAGAAATTTCCTATGTGGAGGGCTCCCCTGGCCTTTCTGAAAGCTGACATTATTATTTCACGTTTTTAGTTACAATTATATAACAAATCTAGAAATGCATGTTCTTTCTCACATTAAAACAATATAGGGAAGGATCAAATCCTCTATTACTCTGTTCATTCTTGGTACCCTTTGCTCTGTCTTTCCTGATGGTGTTCGTGTGGTTGCTAATGCACCTTCTAGAACTTGTGATATCCATTTGCATCCACGCTTGTGTATTTACAGGGATAAACAGGAGTATGATTCAGTGATTTTTACAGAAATGAGATAAAAACACTTGTAAACATTTGACATTATGTTTTTTTCCTCAACCATGTTAGAACTTGCTATGTACTTAATCTTTTTTAACTGTGGTATCACATGTAACACGTAAATATGCTACATATTTTTGTCATTCCTTCATCGATTGGCCCGAAATCTTAGCTTTCCAGCGAGCACCCTTTTTAAAAAAATTTTTTTAACACCTATTTATTTTTGAGAGAGAAAGAGACAGAGAGAGACACAGAATGTGAAGCAGGTTCCAGGCTCTAGGCTCTGAGCTGTCAGCATAGAGCCAGACATGGGGCTCGAACTCACAGACCACAAGATCATGACCTGAATTGAAGTTGGACTCCTAACCGATTGAGCCACCCAGGTGCCCCCAGGCTACGTACCGTTCTTAGTATTCTCCTCAATCCAGGCACCTGGCCACAGTTCTGACTCAGGTAGAATCTAAGGAATACACTAGAAACATAAAATGGGAGCATCAGATTTCCAGAGTCCTATTTTGAAATAGCAACGACGCAAGTTCAAAGACAGAATTCTCCCCCATTTGTTGTGAAAAGCCAACGTGGAGACACCATGTGTGTTTGCAAAAGGAGAGGGTGAAAAAGAAAATCCTTAAAGGGAAAATAAATTGCGGAGGGCTGGTAGCCAAGTGAGGCCAGGGTAACAACCGCTCTAAATCAGCGAGAATACTAATGGAAAAAGTTAGACTTGGAGATTTTATGGGGCCTGGGCTTTGTTTTAGCACCTAGCCTCACTCCTCATTTGAGAGAACAGGGTCCCTAAGTACTTTTCCAATATCCACACGGATTGATAGGAGAGATCTTTCATTAATTTGCTCTGGGCTTTCTTGGTCTTGTGTGTGCTCAACTCCGTGAACTCTGTGGGCTGGGGGAGTGTATTGAATCCCAAATGCATAGAAAGCACAGGATGTGTACAGCCAAGTGTGTGCTCTGGGTATGTGTGATAATTTGGGTGTTATTACTCATAAGAGAGCATGCTCAGATTCGAGTCAGCTGGCCTCTGGGTGTTCCCAAATAAGAAAACGAAAACTCTGTATAGAAAGAGGAGAGATGGAGCCCACACAAAGGTGCAGTATGGAGTAAGAGAGACCCACAGGGGAGTCCACCCTTCTTAATGTGCTAAGAGGTCAATGCCTGTGGCTCTGGCTCAGATCCTTGGGTTTGAGTCCCAGCCCTGCCACTCACATGCTCTACCCCCTCAGGCGTATTACCTTAACCTTTTCATGCTTCAGTTTATCCATCAGTAAAATAAGGATAACTGTAATTTTTCATAGGATTGTGATGTTTGGATTCAATAATTTATGTAAAGTGCTAATTCAGTGCAGGGCCTGGCACACAGTAATCACTCAATAAAGGTTCGATTTCATTAACCTCCATAATTGGTATCAAGCCACAAAAGTCCTGGTGTTGGGATGTCTAAATGATTTTATGGGGAGATGCCTGGGTGGCTCAGTCAGTTAAGCGTTCCACTTAGGCTCAGGTCATGATTCCACAGCCCATGTGTTCAAGCCCCCTACAATGGGCTCTGTGCTGACAGCTCAAAGCCTGGAGCCTGCTTCGGATTCTGTGTCTCCCTCTTTCTCTGCCCCTCCCCTGCTCACACTCTGTCTCTCTCTCTCTCAAAAACAAACAGTAAAAAAAAAAATTATGGTGAACAAGTATTACTTCTGATTTTTTACTTCCCACCTAGGGAAGGAACTAGATAGTGGGACACACCGGCCACTAACTTCTCATGTCATGACTCAGCCACTGTTTATCACACACCTGTGAGTCCAAAACTCTAGAACTGGACTTTTAGAAATTGAGACTTTCTCTTTTAAAAATACTTTCTTAAATTTTAATGTTTATTTACTTTGAAAGCGAAAGTGTACATGAGCAAGTGGGGGAAGAGGCAGAGACACAGAGAGAGAGTAGGGGAGGGACAGAAAGAGAGGGAGAGAATCCTGAGCAGGCTTCATGCTGTCAGCACAGAGCCCAACACAGGGCTCAATCCCATGACCCTGGGATCATGACCTGAGCAGAAGCCAACAGTTGGATGCTTTACGGACGAAGCCACCCAGGGCCCCAGAAACGGAGGCTTTCTCTAGGATCCGAAGCCTGGCACGTTTGCTTTCTCAGGAGGGGGCACACAGTTCCCAGAGGGTCACTAGGGCTTGAATTCAAAAGGAAAGTGAATAACTCCTCATCAGCCTTGGCCATTAACGTCCTTGACCCTTCCCATTGTCATCACCTTCTGCAAACCCCAGCATTACTGAGGGCACGTCTGAGTGCCTGATTCCATGTCTTTGAACAAAGGTGCAATGGCGACGCTTCCCTCGAGAGTGAAATCTGAAATTTGTCAAGAAATGGCAAGTACTGTTTGCCAGGGGGTTTAACTCAAATGCCAGCCGCCGCCTCTGAGCTCCGGGTCCCTGGGAGCACCAGAAGGCCTGTGTTTATTCGGTGCCTTGGCTTCTCTTCCCCCGGAAGCAGGGGAAATCGAATGTGCTCCTCACTGCTGGGTTGATGGGGCGCTCTGAAATCCCTGAAATTGAGTTGTTTGAAGTAAAGCTCTCGAGAGGTCACAAAGGGCCATCTTAGAGAGGGAGGGGCCCGGGGCCTAATCCCAGCTCTTGCATTTCACAATCGGGATGCAGTTACAACTGCACACACGTACACGCTCCCCCCAGAAGTTTCTGTCAATAGAGTCCTCTATGATGTGAAAAGGAGGGCTCCCTCTCCCCTTTGCTTTCTTCCCAAGAACAGAGCAGGATTATACCACCAGCTGTTTCCTTCTTCTTCGTTTTTGTTGACGGTTTCTTTAGCTAAATGACACAGAGGGGACTGGAAGCATAAGGTTCTGTCATGGCGTTTTTGCTGCATCACTGGGTCCCGTTAATCCCGAAGCAGCAGAGCAGGTGGCTTGGGGGGATCCCCTCCAGCCTGGATGTTCATTAGGCTCTGGGAGCATCCGTAAGAGAGGCACAACCAGCCGGGGGCGGAGCCTCCCAACATGGCTGTCTTTGTGCCAAGGGGAGACTTTCACAGGCGTGGCTCAGCCTCGGGAAGGAGGGAGGGACGGATGCCTGAGGATCCCCCCTGGAATGCAAGTCTGGATCAGGGCCCGTGGGGGGTGTAAGCTCTCAGGCATGGGATCAGCAGGGTGGGGGGTGGAGGGGGATATGGTTCTGTGCCCTAAGGCTCTGCTCACTCATTGCGCCACTCAACTCTTCTCTAATTCCCCTTCTAAGGAATCATGGTTAGCACCTCAGCCAGACTGTGCTGGTGGAACAGGCTTTCAGCAAATTAAAAAAGAGAAGAAAAGGAAAGGAGGGAACAGAGCAAGCACAATACCTGCTGTCCAAGTTATCCGAGAACGAAGGTTCCAGCGCTTCCCACGGCGGCTCTGGCAGTAGACTGAGCCGGGGCTAGAGTCGGCCCGGGCTGCGGGTGAGAGGCAGTTGCCCGTTCAGTCTGATGAGGGGCCTCTCATCAGGATGCTGGGTCTGGGAGCACCTCCGGGACTGCCTGATGCCTGAAATTCTACTGCAGGGCAGCAGCAGGATCCTCCCCCACAGGGGTCTCAAACTCGTGGACCCAAAGATGTTTGTATCTCACGTGTTTTCTTTCTTTCTTTCTTTCTTTCGTTCTTTCTTTCTTTCTTTCTTTCGTTCTTTCTTTCTTTCTTTCTTTCGTTCTTTCTTTCTTTCTTTCTTTCGTTCTTTCTTTCTTTCTTTCTCTTCCTTTCTTTCTCTTTCCTTCTTTCTCCCTCCCTCCCTCTTTTCTCCCTTCCCTTCCCTTCCCTTCCCTTTCCTTTCCTTTCCTTTCCTCCCTTCTTCCTTCCTTTCTTTTTGGACTTCCTGTCCAAAATCAGAAGATTTTGCCCAACACCAAGCCCTCTTTTTTGCAGGGCAACAACCACGTAGGACTGGCGCTCTCATTCTCCCCCATGGCGGCTGGTCCCTCTTTGGTCCCCACAGGGAGCTCTTCTCTTGCACTGTCTGGACTTCACTGATGTATGTCGCCCACCTGCGGCACTTACTACATTCTGGTTCTACTGCGAAGTTGGCTCTTGCTTTATCAAGAATACCTTCTGTTTGCGAAATGCTGATGCATAGGAGCACATGTACCCCAATGTTCATAGCNGAGGACAGAGGGGGTGGGATCACTAGATTTCTTTGGAATCTACTACTGCACCTTCCAAGTGATTGATCAGACTGACCACCCTGAAGGTAAGAGTCACTGTCAGTCATCTCTACTTGAGTCTGAATAAAGAGAATGAGAACCGATTTGGATTTAGAGGTGGAGGGAGAGAGCATGGAGGAATTTTGAAAGAGTACCTGGCAGTAGAAACGATTCAGGTCTGGGGCGACTTGGTGGCTCAGTCCATTGAGCGTCCAACTTCAGCTCAGGTCATGATCTCATCCACACCTGGCTCACTGCTGTCAGTGAAGAGTCTGCTTCAGATCCTCTGTCCCTCTTTCTCTGCCCTTCCCCCACTCACGCATGCTCTCTCTCAAAAATAAACATTTAAAAAAACGTAAACACTTCAGCTCTGATCTAACCCACAGATATGTTTGATTTGTTCTGTCCATTGCTTCTTTTGAAATTTATTGATTTTTTAATTTATATCCAAGTTAGTTAGCATATAGCGCAACAATGATTTCAGGAGTGGATTCCTTACTGCCCCTCACCCGTTTAGCCCATCCCACCTCCCACACCCCCTCCAGCAACCCTCTGTTTGTTCTTCATATTTAAGAGTCTCATGTTTTGTCCCCCTCCCTGTTTTTATATTATTTTTGCTTCCCTTCCCTTTATGTTCATCTGTTTTGTATCTTAAAGTCATAGGATATTTGTTTTTTTCTGACTAATTTTCCTTCACATAATACCCTCTAGTTCCATCCACTTAGCTGCAAATGGCAAGCTTTCAATCTTTTTGATTGCCGAGTAATGCTCCATTGTATCTATACCATATCTTCTTTATCCACTCATTTATCGATGGACATTTGCTGCCTATTATTTCTTTAAAAAATTTTTTTGAAGGCAATATTTAAAAATCAGTTGATCAATGGCTGATTCTTGGGCTGGGGCAGGGAACATAGAAGCTAAGTTTGGAGTATCTTATAGAAAACAAGGAAGTGCTTAAAAAAAAAACCCAAAAAACATACAAACAAACAAACAAAAAAGAGCCTGAATGAGGGGGGCTGGTGGTAAAACAAAAGACACAGGAACTAATTGAAAAGGCTCCCAATGGCCAGAATTGGAATGATTTGAGTAACACAGTCACGTAGTACTGAATGATAGCTCAAAACAGAAACTAAATATCTGAGTCCCTACTGATATAAATAAATGAACAAAGTAATAAATTGGGGCGAAGGGACAAATCTCCCATGCAAAAGAATTCCACATAAATTATGCAGTTTCTTCACACTCAAGCAGGTGAAGCTAACTTCCCCATCCTTAAATGTTGGTTGTGTTTAGTGACGTATGCAGTACGCCCAGGGGATACAAAGAATAACGTTCCAGTGAAGAAACCTGACAAGCACACTCTCAGGCAAGTAATCAAGGTTACTTTCATACCTCAGGGACAGTGACAGATCATGGTGATAATATGTACCCTTGATAGGATGTAATGAGAACGGCACTTTACCTATGTGGTCTTCCTCCCCTCCAAAGTCTATAACCCCAGTAGAATCATGGGGAAAGTATCACATAAATTCTATTTGAGAGCCCTTCTGCATAGTCCCTGGCCAGTATCCTCAAAACAGTCAAGGTCATCAAAAACAAGGAAAGTATGAGAAACTGTTGCAGCCAAGAGGCAACATGAAGACTAAATACAATGTGGTATCTTGGGGGTGCCTGGGTGGCTCAGTTGGTTAAGCATCCGACTTCAGCTCAGGTCATGATCTCACTGTCTGTGAGTTCAAGCCCCACGTCGGGCTCTGTGCTGACAGCTCAGAGCCTGGAGCCTGCTTCAGATCCTGTGTCTCCTACTTTCTCTGCTCTTTTCCCCTGCTCACGGTCTCTCTCTCTCTCTTAAAAATAAATAAACATTAAAAAGTATATATATAATGTGGTATCTTAAATAGGATGTTGGGTCAGAAAAAAGGATAAAAGGTGAAAACCAAGGAAATGTAAATAAAGTATGAATGTTAATAAGAATGCATCAGTATTATTTAATAATCTAATAAATGTGCCATACCAATGTAAGATATTAATAATTAGAGACGATCGGCTGTGAAATATATGAGAACTCTTTGTATTGCCTTTGTAACTTTTTAAAAGTTTATTTATTCTGAGAGAGAGCGCTCAAGCAGCCAAGGGGCAGAGAGAGAATCTTGAGCAGGCTCTGCACTGTCAGCGCAGATCCCAACAGGGGGCTTGAACTCAGAAGCGGCAAGAACATGACCTGAGTTGGGGTGCCTGGGTGGCTTAGTCGGTTAAGCGTCCGACTTACGCTTAGGTCATGATCTCGCGGTTCGTGGGTTCGAGCCCCGCGTCGGGCTCTGTGCTGACTGCCAGCTCAGAGCCTGGAGCCTGTTTCAGTCTGTGACTCCCTCTCTCTCTGACCCTCCCCTGCTCACGCTGTCTCTCTCTCTCTCTCCTAGAAATTAAAAAAAAAAAAAAGAAAAAAAGAACATGACCTGAGCCAAAGTCAGGCAACGAAGCCCCTCAGGCACCCCTATCTTTGTAACTTTGAAGTTAATTTAAAATAATAGAAGAGGTCTCCTTTACAAACCAGTTTATTCCACATTAAAACCCTGACCCCCAGTTCATTAAGAATGCAATGTTGTATCAGCGATCCAAAGATCAGAAGGCGATGGCCCCTGCCACAGCAGCCGCTCCACGAACTGCAACCTCACGTGCCAAGTCACACAGGAAGAGGAAGATGCCCTCAATCCCACCTTCCAAGACTTACGCAGGTGCGTGTAAGGGGCAGAGCCTAAATTACTTATAGGGCCCTCCCTGCAATCCAGAAACGTACAGAGAAGGACATGGAAAAGCACACTGAGCAGCAAGTGACCACAGATCACACCGACGGGTCTCTCACATCTGCGGTCCCCAACGCTGAGGCCAAATGTGACCTGTCATTGATCAATGTCCTTACATTGTTCTTACAGGTGCCCTGCCTTCCTCAGGTGCCCTCCATCCCTGCTACAGCTTAAGCACACTTCCGGTGTCCTGTACATGCTGGCAGCCCGGGCTGGATGCAGTTAAAGTTTTAATGATAATCTTATGTATTTAGTTCAACAAAGTTTACCAGGCTTCACAATATTCAGCTGGAAGCTGTAGGGGAAGGAAATGAAGACAACATCTCTTTTGTATCAAATAATCGCCGTCCTACAGAGTGGGGGTGTCCAGTGAACCCAAATCAGCCTGTCACAAGACACAGCACTGTAATATTATGTATGTTAACTGACAAAATATCACACAAAGTTGCCATGCAAGTTAAATCCAATGGTGGGGTGGGGTTTTGAAATGAATAGTAAAAAAAATTAAAAGATGGGGCACCCGGGTGGCTCAGTCGATTAAGCATCCAACTGTTGATTTTGGCTCAGATCATGATCTCCTGGTTCATAGGATTGAGCCCTACTTTGGGCTACTCACTAACAGTGCAGAGCCTGCTTGAGATTCTCTCTCTCTCTCTCTCTCTCTTTCTCCTTCTCTCTCTGGAGCTCCCTTGCTTGCACACTCTTTCTTTCTCTCTCAAAATAAATAAATAAACTTGATTTTAAAAAACTTTAGGGGCACCTGGGTGGGTCGGTAACTTAAGCATCCAACTTCAGCTCAGGTCATGATCTCACAGTTCATGAGTTCAAGCCTCACATTGAGCTCTGTGCTGACAGCTCAGAGCCTAGAGCCTGCTCCGGATTCTGTATGTCCCTTTCTCTCTGCCCCTTCCCTGCTCACACACACTCTCTCTCTCTCTCAAAACTAAACACTTTAAAAAATATTTTTAATAAAATAAAAAAGCTTTAAAAATTACAAGTACTGTTTTTATTAGTAGACAATAGACATATTGTCCACACATTGTCATACGTCCTGACAGGTAACTAACCACAGGCTTTACATTTGAAATTCAGTTACAGGAACTAAAAGATATTACATGTCACCATTTCCAAACCATTCACACCATTTATTCATTAAAGTTTTATAAACAAGAAGATCCATCAACTGTCCTTATAATTTGTCTTTCTTACCCAATGAGCTTACCTCCTAAGCCTTCCCCCTAAGCTCTTTAAAAATGCCAGTATTAAGTCTGTTTAGGAAGCCCCCTTTTCTCTGGAAATTCACACGCTGCATGTAAATGTCCACCCTCAAGAAGCTTGCAGTAGCTGAGAAGCAAATTAACTGGCAGAAAACAATCTCTAGCTACTTTTGGGCGGAGAAAGTCTGGACTGAGTAAAACATATGGCTACAGTTGTCTGCTCTAACAGACAACTTCTGTTTTGTCATGAAGATCATACCTGTTTGATGGGGAACATGCAAACGCGGCATCAATTTTCCTTTCCATGGAAACTGCCATGTAGGAAAATGTAGCAGGGAGCTGAACCTCAGGACGGACATTAAGGGCCCGTTAAGTGAGAGTCAGAACAATGGACTTGTAGAGGTCATGTCCTCTGGTCTCTGGACCTTACACAGAATCTCTGACAGATTCAAACCCCACTTGATTACTTCTACAAACGGGAAGCTCCCTGACTCATGGGGTTCTTGGTTTAAACACATGACGAGCTCTACGTGGTAGAAAGAGCTTTGTCCAGGGAAATGGCATCCCTCCTACTTACGGATTTTCCGAGCTGGTCAGAACACACAAGTTCCTTCCTTTTCCCCTAGAGCCCGGTGGAGAGCTTAAGAGAATCAGGTAGGCGGGGGATTCCATAGGGCATTGTGGTCACTGTAGCAAACTGGCAAACCTATGCCTTTTTAAAAAAATGTTTATTCATATTTGAGAGAGAGAAAGAGCAAGCAAGAGAGGGGCAAAGAGAGAGAGAATCCCAAGCAGGCTCAGTGCCGTCAGCACAGAGCCAGACTCAGGGCTCGAACCCATGAACCATGAGACCGTGACCTGAGCCGAAATCAAGAGTCTGATGCGCAACCAACTGAGCCTCCCAGGCGCCCCAAGCCCACCTGCCTTTTAATTGGAGGTGATGTTCCTTGCTCACCAGCTTCAGAAGCTAAACATGCAAGTCTCATGATACATGTAATTTTTAAAGTAGGAAACAAGGAGGGGTGCTTGGGTGACTCAGTCGGTTAAATCTCCAACTTCAGCTCAGGTCATGATCTCACGGTATGTGAGTTCAAGCCCCGTGTTGGACTCTGTGCTGACGGCTCAGAGCCTGGAGCCTGCTTGGGATTCTGTGTGTGTCTCTCTCTCTGCCCCTTCACCACTCATGCTCGCTCTCTCTCTCTCTCAAAATTAAATAAACATTAAAAAACTTTTTTAAATAAAAAAACAAAGTAGGAAACAAGGATCATTAAGTAACATAGTCCTCAAAAAGAAAACAAGTTACAATAACAACTATGAGGCCCATAGAAAACTTGTCCTTCCTTAGAAACAACATTTATCCAGATACCAGAAGATAATTCCTGGGTTTTTCACCCAAGTTGCATATTCTGTGGACTCACCCTAACCCTTTCCTGTTGCTTATAGGCCACAATCACCTGGAGCCTGGCCAGAAGCAGTGTCCCAGACTCTGGTGTCAGACAAACCTGGTATGACACCCTGGCTCTTGGTTTATCAGATATGTGATCTGGAGCAACATCTTGCTCATTCTACCCTCATTTTCTCTTCCCTGAGAGACTGACAAGCTATCTCTTAAGATAATTAGACAACGAACGTGAAGTGCTTAGTGGAGTACCTGGCCCAGGGTAAGTATTAAGTGGCTTGAAAATTCCTTGTGCTGCCCTCCACACACTCTTGTTTGTGCATTCTTCTTTTTAAAATGTATTGTCCCAGGGGCACCTGGGTGGTTCCTTCGGTTAAGTGCTGGACTTCTGACTTCGGCTCAGGTCATGATCTCACTGTTTGAGAGTTCAAGCCCCCGCATCAGGCTCACTGCTGTCATCACAGAGCCTGCCTCAGATCCCCTGTGTCCCTCTCCTTTTGCCCCTCCCCCACCTCTCAAAAATAAACACAAACAAACAAAAACAAAGAAATAAAATAAAATGCATTGTCCCACGGGGGGAACTCTTCCTGATGGGTTTTGAACGATGTGACACTGCAAGCCCGGAATTCTATCACAGCAGCTGTTTTGACAGCAGGTCATAGTGCGTCACATGGCTGACTCATGATTGAGCTTCTCATCAACCAAAAAACCCTCAGCAGCTTCTTATATGGCAGTTTCTAATCTGGGCAGACCTATGGCAGACTGATGAACGGGTTGGCAGGAGCGGGCCACCAATGTTACTCTACATTCACTAGCATTTGATTTCAGAGGGCTGGTGTGAGCCCACCAATTCTGTGGTGACAACCTCCCAAGGGCATGAAAAGCGTGGGTTTGGAGTCAGATGGGCGTGTGCTTGAATCCTGGCTCAGTTTCCCTAGCTGTAAAGCAAGGATAATAATAGAACCTGCCTCACAGGGGTGCCGTGCAGATAAAATGAGATAATGGCTATAAAGCCATCAGCAGAGTTCCTGAAACAGAAGCACTCAGTGCCCATTAGTGATGACGACAATGACGATCATTTTTATGTTATCGAAAGAAATATAAAAGAAAGTAGATGTCTCTGATACTCCAGAGGAGCTGGGGAACGTCCTTGTCCAGCAAGGTAGGAAGCATCTGCCAGAACTCTTTTTATTCAGTCTGAATTTGCAGGTTTCTTGGGCCATTCTGCCAAATCAGGGACAAGGATGCAAGAGGGTGTCCGGATGAGCTAGTGCCCAGGTAAGGACAGTGCCTCGTGATGCCACAATGGCCTCATCCCTACCTTAAGACCCCATGCCCATCTTACCAATGCCTCATAAGTAAAAATAATATCCTCTAGAGCTCTCAGGCTTCTGCCTGTCCCACTGCCCAGTGTGTGTGTGTGGGTGGGGGGGAGGTAGGGGGGTGTACACACACGAGTGTGTTGGGGTGAAGGGGGACAGAAGGTGGAAGTGGCCTCTGTTCCCTGGAACCCAACACCCAGGCAATACCTGATCGAGATATGGTATGAGGGGCCATGGGTAGAAAATAAGACAATGGCAGTGACAATGATGACGATGATGATGGTTTGAGAGAGGCGGAGGAGAGGCACAGAGGCAGAGGAAGAGAGAGAATCTCGTGCAGGATCCACACCCATTGTAGAGCCCAATGTGGGGCTTGATCCCACTACCATGAGATCATGGTCCAAGCCAAAATCAGGAGTTGAATGCTCAATGGAGCCACCCAGGTGCCCCCAAAATATCTGTCATGGCGCGATTTGCTGCAGAGGAGCTGCTGATCCACATCAAGGGCTCACCTTGCCCCACTTCCGCCTGACTTCCTCTGCTTTCAGAAGCATATTCGAAGCCCCTGCTGCTCTGAGAACTATGATTATTCCCATCTTTACATTTGTAAAAGCAACATGTGCTCCCAAAACAAAGAAACTAAAATCTATGATCCCTCTGCCTCTTCTTTTTTTTAAAAATTTTAAAAAAACATTTATTTATTTTGAGAGAGTCAGAGATACAGCATGAGTGGGGGAAGGGTGGAGAGCAAGGGAGACACAGAATCCAAAGCGGGCTCCAGGTTCCGAGCCGTCAGCACAGAGCCTGATGCAGGGCTCGAACTCATAGACTGTGAGAACATGACCTGAGCCGAAGTCGGACGCTCAACCGACTGAGCCTCCCAGGAGCCCCTTGCCTCTTCTCTTCTGAGGCCACCATTGCTGGCACCACCTGGTTGTCCGCTGTTGTACCAACTCTGCATCACACATGCATAGCGGGTACATTCTGTTTTGTTTGCTTTTGGTTGTTGTTGATGCCATTTTACGAAACATGACTTAGAGTACACACATTATCCTATAGATTTCTTTTCCCTTCTGACAAAACTCCTGGACATCCCCCCAAAACTAACTGGAATTTTGTTTATTTATGTTTTTTATGCAGGCTCCATGTCCAGCATAAAGCCCAACGAGGGACTTGAGCTTACAACTGTGAGATCATGACCTGAGTTGAGATCAAGGGCTGAACCCTTGGGGAGCCTAGGAGGCTCAGCTGATTCAGTATCTCATTCTTGATCTCGGCTCAGGTCATGATCTCACAGTCTGTAGGACTGAGACCTGCATTAGGCTCAGTGCTGAGTATGGAGCGTGCTTGGGATTCCCTCTCTCTCTCTCTTTCTCTCTCTCTCTCTGCCCCTCTCCTGCTTATGCATGTTCTCTCTCTCTCTCAAAATAAATAAACATTAAGAGGGCACCTGGGTGGCTTAGTTGGTTAAGCGTCTGACTTTCGCTTAGGTCGTGATCTCACGGTTCGTGGGTTCGAGCCCTGCGTCGGGCTCTGTGCTGACTGACAGCTCAGAGCCTGGAGCCTGTTTCAGTCTGTGACTCCCTCTCTCTCTGACCCTCCCCTGCTCATGCTGTCTCTCTCTCTCTCTCTCCTAGAAATAAAAAAAAAAAAAAAAAAAAAGAACATGACCTGAGCCAAAGTCGTCAGCCCCCAGCCCCACTGCAGAAAGGACAAGAAAGGGAATCTAGAATCCTGAACTGCAATACGCCTCATTCTCCCACTGAAACAATCTATGGACAGTAGTTACATGAGGCTGAAACAACATCACAATAACGCAAGTACCAAAGGACATGGACTGTAGAGCTAAAAAGTCAAGGACTTGGGGGCCAGAATAAAAATTGAACCAGTGTTGATGTCACGGCTCTGACAGGAGAATGCACATCGGATGGCCACACAGCAAATGAGCTTTGAAGCCCCTCCCGGTTTCTGAGCCGGGAACGTATTCTGGCCTTTTAAAGAGGTATTTAAAAATAGCCCACGTTATCTGGTGGTGTGGAGCTAATGGCAGAGTCTAAGGTACAGTTGCAGACATGGTGAGCTGAGCATTTTAACCTGGGAGACTTCCCGCATTATCATGCTCCCTTGGGGTCCAGGGGATAATGAATGGGAAAGGGTCCTGGCGGGGAGTGGAGGCCCACGGTGTCCCAGGAGGAAGCTGGGAATCTGCACTTCTCACTTCTGCACCAGGCCCAGCAAGGCTTTCAAGAGAGAGCCGGTAGGGAAAGGGCAGGGAGTCTCCTATAGCACGGGAGCCTGGAGAACAAAAGAACGTGGGTGTTGGCCCACAACTCCCTGAATAATGTCATGGAAAGACCTGAGCTTGGAGTAAGACTCAACAGAGCATGACTTTTTGACAAATGATTAAGCTCTCTCAGTTTCAGTTTCCATATTTGGAAAAGGTAGAAAATACCAGTAGCTATCCCCTAGGTATACTTCCAGAATTAAAGAAGACGGTGCTCGGAAAGTGTCAAACATCAGATATGGAACATAGTAGGTGCTCACTAGGTCTTAGCTACAATGGCTAGGACTACTCCATCATTACTGTTGTTGCTACTCCTCCTCCAGAAGCTAGTCCCCCACCCCAGAGCCGCATGGTCCAAGCCCCCTCCGAAATAAGTCACAATACATTCCAGTTGGCTTATCACACAACCCAAGTCTCTACATGAGCCAAATCTGCTAGTGGCTAGGGGTTGGCGGTGATTAGGAAGATGGCAGTGGCAACCATCATTTCAGGACTTAAATCCATAGAGAATTCGGCTTCCAGAAAAGTGTTGGGAAGAGGAAAGAGTACACAGGAGTTGTGGTTGGGGTGAGGTAAAGGAAGCAGTGGGGGGGGGGGGGGGGCAGGCACAGTCATGGTCAATGGGTTCCTGAGTATGGTTTCAAGGACTGACCTGGGATTCTGGACACTGACCTGGGGACCACTGACAACTCATTGCACCCCTCTGCAATGCCCTCTAATTCATACAGAAGGAAGAGGTGGACCTGTGACTGTAAGGTGTCATCTTTCTTAATCCGTCTTTAAGTCTCCACCAAAGCAACTCAGAGTCTGACTGTGCACAGCTTTCTGGTCTCTGTTGGCTCATTCCCAAAGACAATGAGACGAGCGGCACCCTGCTCTTCTTAAACCAACTCGCCGGCACTTCCCCCGGCAGGTGCTGCAAACTGGCAGAAAGTAAGGGATGAGGGACTCCTCCGGACTGGATTCTAGGCTCATTTTCCCCTTCTGATTACCATGCGTTAGGTTCAACCGTTTCTGGAACGAGAATGGCTCCCGTGGCCATCATGTTAGTAACCACTTGAATAGAAATGGGACAACATTTTCTTTTGTCTTCCTGCCAAGTTTCCAGCTCCAGAGATGTGGCTTTTAGGATTTCCCATAAAAGCCCAAAGTGGAAGCATAAATAAACTTACCCCAATAATTATCCACTCCCTTCTCCTGCTTCCCAATAGAAACTCTTATCTTTTCTCTCAGTAGTGTTTCTTCACGAAGCTCTCCCAGATTTATTACCTATGTGGGGCAATTCATCATTTAGGATAAATGCCATCTTCTTCCACTGGGCAGGCCTGTGCCTCACGTGGCTGTCATTTCTAGATGGTGTGCATAATTAAATTGGGGCTGAGGAAAAAGAAGCCTGTTAAGATAACGGTTTCCTCAGAGTTATATATTCACCAAACAAACTCTTGGCAGTGAACTTTATTTCTTTTCTGCATTCCTCTGCTGCTGAGCTCCTTGGAGGACCCAATCACAGAGTTCTGAGTCAACATGGTAACAGTGAAAAGGACGTGGATGTTGGGGGGACCTACATTCAACAACTCAGAGGGGGAGTGACCTTGGACAAGTAAATTAAAGATCTCTGAGTCCTAGCTTCCTTATTTGTAATGAGAAGTTGAAAATTTCTGCCAAGGACTATTGCATGGTTTGAAAATACTATTTACAAAGTGTCTAGTTCTGTGCCTGGCACACAGTGGGTCCTTTTTTTTCTTCCAAGTTTTTATTTAAAGTCCAGTTAGTTAACAAGCAGATTAATATTAGTTTCAGAGGTGAAATTTAGGGATTCAACACCTAGTGATAACACCCAGTGCTCATCACAGCATAAAGTGGGTTCTTTTTTTTTAATCTTTTTTTTTTTAACATTTATTCATTTTTGAGAGGCAAAGAGAGACACAGCACAAGTAGGGAGAGGCAGAGAGAGAGGGGGAGACACAGCATCCAAAGCAGGCTCCAGGTTCTGAGCTGTCAGCACAGAGCCCGACGCGGGCCTTGAACCCATGAATTGCGAGATCATGACCTGAGCTGAAGTTGGACATTCAACAGACTGAGCCACCCAGGCGCTCCACAAAGTGGGTTCTTAATCAATGGTACTTATAGTGACTATTTTCACATGGTGAAAAACTGGATCATAGTTCTCCGCAGAGAAGTGACAATATATTAGCTTAGCTTTTCAATGATATTTTCTCTATAAAGATTAATGCAAGATTAATCTCACAAGGATTAATACACCTTTTATAAATTTTTTTAATGTTTTATTTATTTCTGAGAGAGAGATAGAGAGACAGCGTGACCAGGGGAGGGTCAGAGAGAGAGGGAGACACAGAATCCGAAACAGACTCCAGACTCTGAGCTGTCAGCACAGAACCTGATGCGAGGCTCAAACCCATGAACTGTGAGATCATGACCTGAGCCGAAGTCGGATGCTTAACTGACTGAGCTACCCAGGCGCCCCTACTACACCTTTTATAGTGTGTAACAACTAAAGGAGAGGTAAGAGAATTATCTGGAGACAGTCAGGATGGAGGCTCTCTGTCTTGGTCCTGTCCTGAGCAAAGGGCTATCAAAGAGAGCATTGACACGGTCATCCCAAATCTAGAAGCCACCCTCAGAAAATGAATCAAGATGGTGGTCGTGTGGTAAAGTTTTGTAAATGAATGTTGATCTAAGAGCTTTAAGTGTTATTGGTTGTCCTCCTCCCTCATTAATTAATTAACACATTCAACAAATGTTTATTAAGCACATACCCAGTAACAGGCTTTGACCTAGCTCTGAGAACAAAGCAGAAAAAGTCTCTGCTTTCATGGGGCCTCTGACTTCCCATAATGTTCCCATCACCAGATCAGAGACAAAGGCCTTGAAAGTAAGTGTTCTGGAATGGGCTGCCCCATAGGGTTTGCGGTCTTTCAAATTCAAATTCGTATTTCAACTAATTGAAATTAAATAAAATTTAAGGAGCAGCTGGGTGGCTCAGTCAGCTAACCATCCCATTCTTGACTTCAGCTCAGCTCATGCTCTCACCATTTGTGGGATTGAGCTCTGCATCAGGCTGCGTGCTGACAGTGTGGAGCCTGATTGGGATTCTCTCTCTCCCTCTGCCCCTCTCCTTTGCGTGCACGCACTCTCTCTCTTTCTCTCAAAATAAATAAATAGGGGAACCTGGGTGGCTCAGTCACTTGGATGCCCAACTTTTGGTTTTGGCTCAGTCATGATCTCAAAGGTTAGAGCCCTGCATCGGGCTCTGTGCTGACAGCGTGGAGCCTGCTTGGGATTCTCTGTCTCCCTCTCTCTCTGCTCCTCCCCCGACTAGCATTCTTTGTCTCTCTCAAAATAAATAAACTTATATAAATAAATAAACTTTTAAAAAATTAAATAAAATTTACAATTCAGCTCCTCGGTCGGGCTCTGTGCTGACAGCTCAGAGCCTGGAGCCTGTTTCAGATTCTGTGTCTCCCTCTCGCTCTGCCCCTCCCCTGCTCACACTCTGTCTGTCTCTCTCTCTCTAAATAATAAGTAATCATTAAACAAAATTTTTTAAACACGCAGAAAAACTTGTACACAGGCAAAGACTTATAGCAATTGGGGCATAATGACTGTGTGTCTACGGCCATCTAGTCTGTCAGAGGTGCCCCAGAAATGCTCTCGAATCGGGACTCTGAGGCTAGACATTCTCTGCTGCATCTACACTAGCTCTTCTTGAAAAATCCTCAGGCACCAGGAGAGACCCTGGCCCATTGATAACCCACAGTCAAGTCTTCTTCCTTGGAACAGGTACCCCTTGCCCTCCAGCCCCTCCAGCACCTTCCTTCCACTTTATCTGCCTAAGTACCAACCCAAGAATAAAGGGACCTGTTTATGGATCCCCCTTTACCCCATACTATCTATCTCTTCAACACCCTATTGGGGCCCCCATTATGGCTGTTCCATGGGGCCCCCGTCTTGGGGCTCCCACATTTCAGTTCTGAGAACTACTCTGGGTCTTTTCTGCTGGCCACCATGGTTGGCCACACATCACTGGCTTGGAAAATGCCTTCCTAGCAATGACTTTGTCCACACCCTCTGGCCCTCATGCGGCTTGGGGCTGAACGCCTCATGCCAGCAGGGGATGGCCAAGGTGGGCCAGCCATTTTCGAATGTTCTTTAGGAAACTGCTATGTCACGAAGCTACGTGGTATCGGGATTCACGCTTGAGGTGTTCTCAGCTCACCTACAGAATCAAACTTCTGACACACACGAGCTCACTGTTGTGTATACCCCACGAATTGTTCTTGTTTATAATATGTAACTTGAAAACGATACAGAAAGCTTAGTAGACTCCGTCACACTAGAAATGCGATGGCTTGGATTGAAGAAAAACTTTTGGTTTGATTTCAGAATGAAGGAAAGCACTGATTCTTTTATGTAACAGATCTTCCTAATTACTTTATAACTGGGCTGAAACTTAAAATGGTGTCTCTTATTATACACCTATCACTGCATAAGAAGGGGGGGGCACCTGGGTGGCTCAGTCAGTTGAGTGTCTGACTTGGGCTTAGGTCATGATCTCACAGTTTGTGGGTTTGAGCTCCACATCGTGCTTCCTACTGTCAGCACAGAGCCTGCTTTAGATCTCTGATCCCCTCTCTCTCTCTGCTCCTCTCCTGCTTGTGCTCTCTCTCTCTCAAAATTAAATATTTAATTTTTTTTTAAAAAAGGGAGGGGGGAAAGAATGTGCATGCATATCAGCAAAGGGCAGCTGATACCAGCTTTTAAAGTTCCTGGAAAAGAAAATCCACAAATTTGATGATTTATAGATAGGAAGCAAAGAGCTAATGGCATGAAAATAAACTTATTTGCCTTTTTTTGTTTGTTTGCTTTGTTTTTTTTTTTAGAGAGAGAGAGAGAGAGAGAGAGAGAGAGTGTGTGTGTGTGTGTGTGTGTGTGTGTACACGAGCAGGGGAGGGGCAGAGAGAGAATCTTAAGCAGGTTCCTTGCCCAGTGGGAGCCGGGCACAGGGATCAGTCTCCTAACCGTGAGCTTATGACTTGAGCTGAAATCAAGACTCGGATGCTTAACCATCTGAGCTACCCAGGCACCCCTATTTGTCCATTTTTGTAAATGCTCTATTCTCAATGGTTTCACTACCTCCCCCTTTTCCAGATGCCACTTCTGCACTCTTCCTGATGGCCTAACCTCTTCACTTTGCCTTCCTGGTCATTTCCTCCCTTTGAGCTGGTCAAGCCCAGGTGCTGCGTGGGCACACAGTGTGGCTAGGCAAATCCTCTCACTCTGAAGATGCGGCTCATTGTTGCATCTTCTGCAGTGATTACTGGCTCCTGGCTGCCTGGCCCACTTCACCTTCCACCCTCTTTCCCTCTCTAGACTCACGCCTGGCCTTTGCACTTTCTCTGAGTTCATCAAACATGTTCCTGCCACAGGCTATTTGCACCTACCCCCCCCCCCAAATAGCTACTTTCTAGGTGAGTACGAGTTCAGTCTCTCACGTCGTCCATGCATTTTTTTCCCCTAGGAAACACTTCCTTGACTGTTATTCCCTTTTTCTCTCTTTTTAAAATTCTTCTAGCAGTTTCCACAAACTGAGACTATGATATATATTCTTATTGACTAGCTACTCCTGTTAGAATGTAAGTGCCGAGAGGCCTCAGACTCTATCAGTTGACTCTTGGTGCAAAATAAACCACACCCAAACGCAGTGGCTCTATAAACAGTAGCTATTTATTTAGCTCCTAACTCTATAGTTTGACAATCTGGACCGAGCAGTCCTCTGGTCTGGGGGACATTTGGTCGATCTTGACTAAGGCTTACTCAAACATCTGCATTCATTATCTGGGTCAGCAGAGAGCTGCCGGTTTCTGGCTGAGCCACCTGTTTCCCTTCCACATGGCCCCGTATCCTGTAGCTGCCTAGCTTGGACTTGTTCATATGGTGGTCAGGGTGCCCAGGCACACCTGTTCTCCATGTCCCTGAATGAGTCACTCGTGTGACTGTGCCCTCAGGCACCTCAGACTCAAGGGGTAGAGAAACAGATTCTGCCTCTTGCCGCGAGAGCCTGTAATTGTGTTTTGCAGGATCCTGGATGCCAGGAGAGGAATGTGTGCTTATTTCTACCAACCCAGGGGCAAGATCTGCTTTATTCACTCCTCTGTCTCTAGCATTGAAACACCGACTGGCTCAAAACGGGCTCTCGGCAAATACTTTTTTAATGAATAGAGGTAACGCCAGTGGGCCACCAGCCAGGAAACACACAATCTGTGGGAACACCACCACAGATGGATGTCAGCGCTGTGACTGCCACCACCATATACCCACCATCATCCCTTACCATCCTCCCCTGCCCCCCCGGTCCCATAGAAGATGAGCACCAAGGCTTTCTCTCTGTATCACTGGTTCAAGGCATGGAATCAGAGGGAGCCTCTGACTGGCCCAGCCTAGCTCTTGGGACTGCCCTGTGACATGTGGGGGACAGAAGACCAGGCTATCAATACACACATTGGGGAAATTCCCATAAAATAAGGAGAAGACGGATGCTAGAGAGATGAATCCCTCCCTGAATCTGCACAGACACCCTGTATAGGACACACTATTTACAACCTGTCCCAATGCCTATTTTTTAATTGATAACAGTGGCTGATATCCAACTGGACTATCTCACACACACACACCCACACCCACACACACACAAATTAATTTGCAGATGAGGGAAACTTTGAATTCAGCCAAATAACTCTTCTTTCCAGAAACAGCTGTTTAGCTAATGAATTAGTTATTTTGTTTCTGTTTCTTTAAAAAAAGAAAAACAAACCCAGGACGCCCGGGTGGCTCAGTCAGCTAAGCGCCCCCAACTTCAGCTCAGGTCACTATCTCATGGTTCGTGGGTTCAAGCCCTGCGCTGGGCTCTGTGCTGACCGCTCAGAGCCTGGAGCCTGCTTCAGATTCTTTGTCTCCCTCTCTTTCTGACCCTCCCCTGCTCACGCTGCCCCCCCCTCAGAAATAAATTAAACATTAAAAAAAAAAAAACCCTGTGGATTGCCACAGAGGCAGTGAAGTTCTCTGTGTACAGAATGCCTGCTACTATTATCATTACAAAGGAATCATTAGAATGAGTGGGGAAAAGGGCCCTAACTATCCTTAAAGTAGTCATACGGAATAACGCACCAAGGCCCCGTAGCGCTGTCACTTGAATAAATACACGCATTAAAAAGTAGAGTATCTCGAATTGGTTACTGTCACGCCAAGCAGTAGACAATTTCGACTGCATTGTATGAAGACTTAGAAGCAATAATAGGATCTGGTGGCCTTTAAATCAAAGCTTCTTAAGAAGAAAAGAGAAGCTACAGAACATACCTAACCCACACAAAACTGGAATAATTTGTCATTATTCCCTCCGGTGTTTACAAGGCAGTTATATAACCAGCAGCACCCGATCGAAGGCATGCACACACACTCATGCCCCAGTTGGGATCCGCTTCCTTTTATGTTCTTTTCACTGTTGGACTTAGGAAGGACACAGAGGCCACGTGGGATGCCCGTGGGGGATGAAACGCCGGACTTCAGGGCTTTCAGGGAGCCCGAGGAAGCTTGGACAGGTCGGGCAGCACCCCTGTGGGCGGCCCTTGCCTTTCCACACCAGTAACTTCTCCACCTGAGGGCTTTCTCTGACCTAGGAAGCCTGCTTTCCTTCCTGTTGGCCGGGCCAGGCACAGCGGAGAATTAACCCTCTCCGAGCGAGCTGCCCTCACGCAACAACCAAAGGAGTAACATATAAATTCCCAAGCTCCCTTGGGAACAGAGTAATTCTTTTGAACAGAGTAATTCTTTTTGCCCTTTAAGTTACTAATTGACCGGCAGGGGAAAAGGGAGAGAGAGAGAATCCCAAGCAGGCTCTGCACTGTCAGCGCAGAGCCCAACGCGGGGCTCGAACTCACAAACCGTCAGATGGTGACCTGAGCCAAAAATCAAGAGTCAGAAGCTTCACCGACTGAGCCACCCAGAGGCTCCTGAACACGGCAATTCTAAGGCGCGTGTTCAGTGAATGAATGAGTTATTTGTTTCTTTAAAAAACAAATCCTGTGGACTGCTGCAGAGGCGGCAGAGTTCTCTGTGCACAGAATGTCTACTACCTTTATCATTAGAAAGGGATCATTAGAAGGAGTGGGGGAAAGGATGCTAACTATCCTTTAAAGTAGTCCTACAGAATAACACACAAAGACCCTGTATCACTGAGAACAAATGTCTGCCAGGTGTCCTCAGTGGGCGTGAGGCTCAGGAGCCCACAGAGGTACCCGCCTGATCAAGCAGCTTCGGTGGGCTGCACCCCTTTTTCTGGCTTTATCCCCTCCAATCCAATGCCAGAGTCTCCTTCACCTTCCAAATCAATTGCTGATGCAAAGTTGGCTAATGGAGGAATGAACACGAAGGAATACAAGGCTCCAGGCTTCCCACCACCCCTCTCCTGGAAACCCCACACAATCTGCCCACATGCCTCAGCTAGTTCATTGGAGCCGTCGGGTTTGAGAATGCGGACCAGGTGAAAACGTGGACTCCTCTGAGGAAAACCTCAGGTCACGCACCTCCTATCTTAATGAACAGAAAGTATCTGACATCAAGAGGTTGCTAAGAGTCAGGGTCCTGGAGGAAGGGACATCCAGGGAAGGGGGAAGCAGGGGTCTCATCCTTGCATCCTCTCCTGGGGTTTGGAAGGCTGTGCTAGGGTGGGCGTGGCTCTAATGCCAATTAGGACAGAGCAGATGAGGCCCATCACCTTGATTTCACCCGAAAGTCCTGTGCTCGCTCTAAACCTTGAATCCCTCATCTTTATTTAACATGGGGAATCATAGGGCTGCCTCTGTGTCTCTGTGGTTTGAGCGTCCAACGCTTGATTTCTACTCAGGTCATGATCCCAGAATGTCAGATTGAGCCCCAGATCTGGCTCTGTGCTGAGCAAGGCACCTGCTTAGGATTCTCTCTCTCCCTCTCCCCCTACCTTTCCCCAGTGTCTGTCTCTCTCTCTCAAAAAAATGGGAATAATAATAATAAAAAATGGGAATAATAATATCGACCTCTGAAGTTTGTTATCATTGAGTGAATCATTCCACTCAAGCAATAAACCCAGTGCCTGGCCCATCGTAAACCTAACCATAATTTCACTATTAACGAATACTCTTTGTAATGATCATCTTTATCCTTTTAAATACTAGAATTAGACCTTAAACTTGTGCTTTCTCCTCCTGACATACCAAGGACCCAAGATCAAAGCAAAGAGTAACCTGGAAAGTCAGAACTGTTGCGGGTTCTAGCGGGCCCCTCCCCACCCCCTCCCCGGCACCACCCCTTCCCTCTGGTTCAGGGGCGCGCACACCCAGCTGACTGTTCCTGTCCATTTCCTTCCTGAGCTGTGACACAGCAACCCCCAGGCAGGGCGTGGAGGAACAGGACTCTCACGCTTTCTGCAACAAAAACAAAAGGGAGAGTCCTCATGCAAGGTTAAACTCTCTTGTAAAAAAAAGCGCATTATCCCAAATCCTCTCCCTCTCGCCGCCGCCGCCTCCTCCTCCCCGTGTGAGCCCGCTCTGCGGCCGGCAGCCTTCCAGAGCCGTTTTTCAGGCGCTTTGCAGCAGATGTGATAATTATAAAATGCACCGTCGGAGAACTGTGGTATTTATTTGTTTTCCTTCATTGCAGTTTTTACTAGCTTTCCTTTAAAGACAGCAAGGCACAGATTGAGCCATAAACTGTCAGATTCCCGTATCTTACGAGGCTACCAATTTCCTAAAATGGGAGATGATTTAAATTTCCAATCAAACGGACAGATAGAAAATGCACTGCAGCTCAGGCAGGAGTTGTAAAGCTCTCAAGCTCTGTTTTGCCCCTTTTAATCTTTCTCAGCTCAGACTATTGACATGGACAGAGAGAAGATAATTGCACCGTCCAGACGCACCGCAGTTCATCAGATCCAGGTCCTGGGTGGCGGAAGTCATTCGGGACTCCTCACCAAAGACCCGCTTTTGCCCCCTCCAGTCCCAGTGGGCTCAGACGGACAGGGTGCTAGGGTGTGATGTCAAGAATCAAGATCTTGCACGGGCGCCTGGGTGGCTCTGTCGGTTGAGCATCCGACTTCAGCTCAGGTCATTATCTCAGGTTCCTGGGTTCCAGCCCTGCATCAGGCTCTGTGCTGGAACGTGTTTAAGATTCTGTGTCTCCCTCCCTCTCTGACCCTCCCCTGCTCACGCTCTCTCTCTCAGAAATAAATAAAACACTGATAAAAATTTAAAAAAAAAAAAGAATCAAGATCGTGCAAACCACCAGTGACTTGCAGGCAGCATGGCTGGAATCCTGCCTGGGACGTGGTTTTGGAAGCCAGCCACATCAAGACGAATCCATTTGCGAAGCCCAATCCGGACAACTAGGGTAGCTCCTCTGTGGGCGCTACTCGTTTCTTTTTTCCCTTTTCTCTTTTTTATTGTTGTTGCTCTCGTTTGCTGGTCTGTGGTTGGTGGTTTGTTTTTCCTGGGGACGGACAGGATGTGGGGAGAAGATAGGACATGCACTTTGAGCATCATCTCCCAGATGGACCCATTTGCCTGGCAACTTTAACACCTAGAAGCTTGCCTGGGGCCGGCAGATAAGGATTTGGATGCAGATAGTGGAGAGGAGGAGAGGGAGGCCGTGGAAGGAAGGGAGCCAGCAGCATAGGCTGTGTCCATAAGCCACGTTTCACCGTGTTCACCTGACGCGCGTGGGCTCTGCAGGAGCCCCTGGGTCGTTGCCTACGGCAAGCCTCAGAGTTGTCCCCACTCCAGGGACACAGAGGCTGGGGTTTTACCCACGGTTCCTGGCGGAGAGCTGCTTCCTGGGTCATTTGCTCTGAGAGTGGAGACCAGGCCGTGGGAGTTCACGGGACAGTGGCCACTGAAGAGGCCGGGCAGGGCCCCCGGCACCGTCTGCTAACACTCTCCTCTCTTCCTCTGCACAGGACCAGCTGGAGGCCCGGAGCCAAAGCAAGCACCAGGAAAACCCCGTTCCAGGAAGAGCCCGTGGCCCTGCGGAGAGGAAATGGCACTGCCCAAGCACGTGGTGGTGTTTTGCTGGGTGCCCTGTCCTGGGCCCGGCGTGGGGTCCTCCGAGCGGATTTGGGATGCCTATCAAACCATCCAGAGAGGAGTTTCCAGCCCAGCGGTGCGATGGTGTTCCATGGGTTACAGGCATGGAAAAGTGAAGGCCTCCTGGGATGTGTGGGGCTCATTAAATGCAATCCGTTTCTCTTTCCTTCCCTGCTGAAACGCACAAGCCCAGATCTCCTAAAAGCCCTAAATTTGCCAGCCATATTCATCTCTTTAATTACTGTGTCTGGTTCACTTTTATTTGCAATCATGGGATCTTTTTATAACCTTTTCACATCTCTGTGCAAGGTGTCAAAGAATCCTAGAGACCCCGAGGGGAGCGGGGGAGGGGAGAAGGAAAGGAAATAGGCTCACTCAGGAGAGTGAAGTGCTACTGCTTTTTCTCTAGGTCACTGGAAAGGTATTAAAGCTGCTCCAAATGGAAGGGAGCCTACGTTGGCGAGGCACCAATAAGGGTCACAGGGCTAAATGTATCAAAAGCCAGGCAGCCTAAGTACTTTGTGCAGAAGCGGGTATGTCCTAACAGATCCTTGCATCCGAAACAAGGGCTTCTTTCCGAGGGAGCGTTGGGTGGGCCGACAGCTCATGGCCTGCTTCTCTTTTGCCAATGACCTTAGCTGAAGGGGGAGACGGAGTGCCATGTCCAAGGATACCTCCCCTCCCTGGGAGTAGCCCCCAGTCTGTTCAGGGTACAAGCCCCTCCCACCTTGCCTCAACTGGGGCTTCTCTGAAAGATGCACTGATTCCAGAGCTCCCTGCGTCCAGGCCTCCCTGGTTGTAAGCACACAATTCAACCTTTACTGGTCCCTGCCTCCCAAATGCTGAGAGCTGCCCAGCTCCCCTGCAGTGACCGCCCTGTGTGCAAAGTGTTGTGACTTGGGGAACCCAACTGGCTGCCCACCATGGAGACTGTTTGCAACGGCGGATATGCTGGAGCCCCGTGCAAGTGTTTCTGGGAAGCGCTGGTGAGGAAAATGTGCTGGGGCAAGAAAGACACACTAAGGGTGGCCAGGAAGGCCCCAGATGCCTGGTGTTCCCCTGTATATTATCACAATGTCTCGCAGCATTCTGAAAAATTCATACGCTAAGATTGATTGAAAATGTCAGTGCATGAAAATGTAAATTTCTGGCGCCTGGGTCGCTCAGTCTGGTTAAGCGTCAGACTTCGGCTCAGGGCCTGACCTCACGGTTCCTGAGTTCGAGCCCGGCGTTGGGCTCTGTGCTGACAGCTCAGAGCCTGGAGCCTGCTTCTGATTCTGTGTCTCCCTCTCTACCCCTCCTCTGCTCATTTACTCTCTCTCAATAAACATTTAAAAAAAGAAATGCAAATTAATACTAATGTGAGATGTCATTTTCAGGTAGCAGATGAATCAAGAGCAAGAAGTTGAGCAGCACCCGTGCTTGCCTGTGTGTGTGAAGGAATAGGTATTCTCATAAAATTCTGGCAAGGGTATAAATGAGTACAACCTTTCTGGAAGGCAGATTGGCAGTCTGAAATCCACAGATCCATCGACTCAACAACAGTTTGGCTCTTCCTAAGGGTTTACGAGTCCACACATGAGCAAAGATGTACATACAGGATTATCCATTTTCACATTGTTTACAGTAGTAAAAAGCCAGAGATCGTCAAAAGGTTCATCATTACATGCGAAAGTAAATACGTGAATAGTGACCCTGTAAATAAAATACTCTTCAGCCTGGCTCTGCCCTGTCCATCCTCAAAGGATCAGTTCCAGGGCCCAAATGACACCGAGGTGGGAGAGTTGGCTGTTCGGGCTATAAATTGGGCACAGCCCAGCCCGGCTCCTCCTCATGGGTTTGGTGAACTTGACCATCACGCTGGGGCTGTAGTGCTGGCTTTAAACACTGTTTTGCCATGTACCGTGTTCCTTCTGATAAACAGTGATACGAAAACACATTTAATGAGCACTTGTATTTTATCAGATTATATAATTGTTTGCTCTCACTTTAAGAAAAAATTTACTTACAATGTAAGTGTAAACAATGGTATGTAATTTTTGGATGTTCAAACCAATCCGAAGGAATTCTTTTTTCCAGTAATCTTTCATCAGAGAGTTTATCAAATAGCTTTCAGTCACAGAATTATTTAAAAGCAAACCTTCCCGAGGTTCATCCTATTTGTTATGGTCTGAGGGGTCTTTATTTGCAACCGTTCTAAGGGTTTTATATAATGTATGTCGACCATAAATTTCTGTTGTAAGGGAGCAAGAATCTTTGGAGCAAAGCTCCCTTAAAATGTTTTTCAAGATTCTAATTTCTGAAAAACAAATCAGAAGTTGCAAACCTCAAAGCCTCAGAAACGTTCACCTGCTTCGTCCTGGCAGAATTAAAACTTTTTTATTAAAAATTCTTGAAAAGCCCCTAGATGTTTTTCAGAGACAAAATTCCAGTGGTGGAATAGGAAAGCACCGCTCCAGTTAGCTTTTCCCGCTGCCCCTCCACTAAGGCCTGCCGTCCCTTCCACAGAGAGGCGAAGATCTCAATTTCCCAGCAAGTGTCATGGACACAGACACGTGTTCTCAAATCTGGGCTACAGATAGCGTGGTCCTCTCTAGAAAAGCCGCCAAGGCACATAAACCCAGAATCACGCGCCTGGATCTCAGATCCCCGGAAACCCGGATTAGCACACAAGCAGCTAGCCGATGCAGCTGCACGGACGAAGCCTTCAGACATTGCAAGAAAGGACTGGGGGACAAATCGGGCTTGGCCTTGTCGGCTCATTTCGGGAGGGGGGGAGGGGCGAGATCCCTTAAGAAGGCACAGGGAGATTTCTTCATTTGTGCAGCTCTTAGACGGGGGAGGGAAGCCCACTGTTTGTAGAATCGAAAAACCAACCTTGCTACACAAACGCCCACATCATCAATAACCGAAATTTGCAAAGACCCTTGGATCACGTGATGCATTACTCTGGTCTGGTAACCTGCATAGTGGTTTTAATCGCTCTCACTAACTGCTCCCAGTTCAGAGAGCCTCTCCTCCTTCAGGTCTCTTGGCGGCTGCAGGGCCCGGGAGCTTTGCTGGCAAGGGAGCCTGGCTGTGCGCTAATGAATCCCTTGCTGTGCCGGGTCTCCTCTCGTCCTGAGCGCTTCCCTGCCGCCCCTCCCCCTCCTGCCAGCACACGGCCCTTGCTGCTTCCCTCCCCTGCTGGCCCGGATTTTGCTGCAGGGCCGGGGGAGCTCCAAGGCGAGCACAGCATGGTGAGGGTGACGGGAGCGCGCGGCCACTGGCCCGGAGCGCGCTCCTGCCTCCTTGGCCTGATGTATCCCCGGCAGCGGTGCCAGGGCCTGGTGGGGACGGCGCGTCTTCTGAGCAGCCCAGGCTGCAGCGTGGAGCCCGTCCAAGGCGTCTTGCTCCTGTCCTCAAACTCCTCTATCGAGCCGGGACTCACCCGGGGCAAAGCTCGCTGCGCCGATAAGAGCCTGTACATTTTCTCCAGAGCCCTGGCCCCCAAGTGCTGGCTTCGCGTTTGGCAACCGCAGAGCTGAACCAAGGGGCAGCCGCTGGCCTGCCTCCCCTCCGTGCGGCGAGGGGTACGCTTCTCAGGAAGCAGGTTTATAAAACGGGGTCCCGGCATGGGGTACCAGCGTAGGTGTAACCGGACGTGGCTCTTGCGGCCCTCACACTAACACTTGCTTTCTTGGGCGGGGTCCCTTCTTCCCCCTGTCCCCAACCCCCANGTTCACAGGAGCCCTGGCCCAGGGGGACCCGCACTTGGTTTCATGCCTTGCTGCTGCCATCTTGAAATTCGTAGCTTCTCTTTGAACAAAAGGCCCCGCAATCCCGTTTTGCAGTGGGCGCTGCAAATTAAGGAGCCAGGCTGGCTCCCGGGCCTTTCGGATCCTGACCCAGAGGAAGCCGTGCTGGGAAGGACAACCCCTCCTGAAACACCTCCTGGGTTTTGTGTGTTCAGAGGAAGGCTGTGGGCTTTCCAGTTGGGGACTGGCCAGGTTGCCACAACCTCAGGGAGATGCCTCCCTTCGTTGCGAAGGCCCCCTTGGTGATATTTTTAAAAGTTAATACCTACTGAACGGTTAGTCACGTCCAAGCCCTGCTGTGTGTACTTGGCATTTTACCGTGTAATCCTCACTGCGAGGCAGGCACCCTCATTACCCCATTTTAAAGATGAGGAAACGACTCCCAGAGCGTTCAATTGGTCTCAAATCAAACTCAGATGCAGTTAACTCCAAAACATGTAGTTTTAACCACTAGACCATACAGCTTGATTATAAAAGGAAAATATGTTCTCCATTTCATTGGCAGTAAGATTCATGACTGATGTGTTGATTGACTGTGAGTGCGGAGATGAAGGCAGTTGGAAAGAGAAAAGTAATAGAAAAACATCCCCCCCCACACACACACAGTGAGTACACAGGAGAATATAAACTGATATTGCCAGAATGCCATAAAGAAATAAGAATCTCCTGTAATTTTTTCCTGTTCACTTTGGTCCCGGCTTTGCTTTGAAGGCTGTTGGCTTGGGAAACTGTAAGCTCTTTTGGCTCTTGGACTGTGGGATTCATTATCCCAAAATGGCTAGCAGGCCTCTGCATTCGATATCTTCTCAAATGCATTCAGCAGACCAAGGATATGCCCAGAATCCAACATCAGGGAATTTTCCACAATTATAACCATCATCATCTAAGAACCAAAGCCAATGTTTATTCATTGCTACGAGCCAGCCAGTTTACATATATCAATTTATTTAATCCTCACACCCACCATATAAGGGAGGCATCATTATTGTAATTTTACAGATGAAGACACTGAGGCCCAGAGAGATGAAGTAATTCGGTGAGATCACCTTGCTGGTAACTCTCAGAGCCAGGACTGGAATCAAAAAGCAGACTCTTAACCCCTGAACATCCTCTGTCAAAGAAGCTGCCCTGAGAACAGACATCTGGACGTGAATAATCCAGAGTAGGGGATCAAGTGGGGACTCCTGATCCTGTGACCACAGTGCCCTTCTCTGGACTTCCCTTATTTATATACCACTGATGAAATGTGTGCTTACTGGGAATGAGACCCGCCTGAACACAGCCCAGCCAGCACTGGGGCTACATGGTTCTTTATCCACCTGCATTAGATTACACACGTCCATCACTCAGGAGTATCATCTCCCCTGGGGCGCCTGGATGGCTCACTCAGTAAGCGTCCAACTCTTGATTTTGGCTCAGGTCATGATCTCATAGTCTGGGAGTTCGAGCCCCATGTCAGGCTCTAAGCTGACAGCGCAGAACCTGCTTTGGATTCTGTCTCCCTCTCTCTCTGCCCCCCCCCTCAGAAATAAACAAATATAAAAAATATCATTTCCTTCAATTTTCTAACTGGACCTACTGGGGAGTGATAACCAGTTAATCTAAGGGAACACAGTCCCTGACATTTATTGCTTGTGAAGCCACTCGCCTAAGGACAGAACTGAGATGTGAACGGAGAAGGCATTTCATTCATGTATCCCAATACAGCTCATTGCTTTTCTTGCACCACCGAGAAGAAAGTTATCAGTGTCTCCATTCTACAGATGGGAAAGCAGAGGTTCAGGGAAATTTAGCAACCTGCCCAAAGTCCCAGTGCAAGGAAATGATGGAGCCCGGGATTCAAATCCCAGACGGCTAAAATAAAACCCAGAGTCTAAACCATGAGCTGAGTAACCTCTCCAAATGCTATGCCAAGAAGCCCAGCACCAGCCTTATACAAAACTGCTTAGCGTCTTCCCATGCGGCATTAACTGTGCTTCCGAGGTCACGTCCAGCTCCAGCCCCTCCCAGCCGTGGTATCTTAATCAACACTGGCTACTCACTGAGGTTTTCTTGCCCCTGAAAAGGTTCTACACAACCCTTTTTTCCTCTCGATATATCATATTCAGAATCATTTTAATGGGACAGTATCATGTTTACGGAAGTTAACAGCAACTTACCTTCTGCCAAACCTATCAGTCTTTTTTCTTCCTTTCCTTCCCTCTAATTCTGTGACTGTGGGAACTGATTATGCTTTACAGAAAGCATTACCCTAGATGCCGAAACTTTGCGCCTGCACAGGTAGGTTACTGTTTGGGGAAGGAAAGCAGTTTTAAAAAGAGAGCTTGCGCCCCTCCATCTGTCCACTCACCATCATACAGGAAACACCTGCAGATGCCCGTGTTCACGGATGCACATGTGCCCACTTGTGCACGTGCACACAATCATACAGGCAGGCCCACAACGTGCACCACCTGCACGCACGTGCACGCGGGAGTATGCTCACACACATGCACACAATCACACAGGCACACCCACAACATACACCCACCTGCACACATGTGCACGTGGGGGTATGCTCACACATGTGCACACAGACACACACAGATTGGCTCACTCCCTAAGACGCGCTGACTGGGCCTAGAGGTTCTTGGAAAGCAGGGCAGGCCGTTCAGGTAAACAGTGTTCTTTCTGGAAAACCGCCTCTGCCTTCTTTGCTCAGACACATCCCCAGTTTGCTAGAAGGGAGCCTCAGGGACTTACCTGGTGTATTTTATTAAAATAAAGGCTACAGCCGCTTTCCAGCAATGACTGCGCATGAGTCCACACTGTAAACAGAATCTGTGTTTACTGAGCCACACGTTTTTATCCACTGACAACTTTTTTCAGACATGTTTCCAGTTTTATTTATTTATTAAGTTTAATTATTTTGAGAGAGAGAGAGAGAGAGAGGAAGGGAGGGGCAGAGAGAGAGGAGGGGAGAGCGAGCAAGGGAGGGGAGGGAGAGAGAATCAGGCTCCACACTGTCAGCGCAGAGCCCGATATGGGGCTCGAACCCACAAACAGTGAGATCACGACCTGAACCAAAACCGAGAGTCGGACACACCACCCAGGTGCCCCAGACATGTTTCCAGTTTTAATCTATTATAAAGATTGTAAAAATCAAAAAATTACAAAAATCAAGAATAATTATTACTTGGAAGTGACAATTTTCTTTATGAAGGATTCAGCATGCTTTGAAAGAAGTCTCTTGGTGCACACAAAACATGGCTATTAACAAAACTTAACGATATGCCTGGCTTTTCAGGGACCTCCTTGTCACAGAAAGCATGGGGGATAATCCCTAGTGAGCCCACAGATAATTAAAACTGAAGGTTCTTTCAAACAGACAAAAACAATGCTGAAAGGAGCGACTGAGTTGAAATCAGAGATTTTTAAATGTGTTGAGTAGAATTAATTGGTTGAGAAAAAGAAACGGGAAAGTTGCTTCAGAAGGTGTTCAAAAACTCCAAAGACAAACCCAAGGAGGGAGAAATAGAGGTCATCTGCAAACCTCAAATGTGGTCTTTTTCTAAGTCTTGCAGTCTTGAGGCTTCCTCTATACCCAAAGTCCAAATCCTTTTTTCTCCCTTTGCTGCCAGCTGGCCCCGAGGTCATCAAGCACTGCTAAATATAGACCAGCCTCTTTTTTGTTTTTCCCTTCGCTGGGGAAACGGTCATCGTTTAGTCCAGAAGAAAGCCAGGCAATTGACCATTTTTCCTGGAAAGCATAAGTGTCTGATTCCTAATTTTGCAAGAACCAGACAGCGTAAATTCAGTTTATTAAAACATGCATTTAGCATATTTGCCAGAGTGATGATATTTATTCCCCCTGAACTTTAAATTATCTTGGACGGCCAAAGAGATCTTTAATTATGTATAGGCACAGGACAACTGAACACAAGGCACCGGGTTTCTTTTTTTAATATATATTTCCCAAGAGTAAGAAAATGATAGGTTAAGCATTTAACATGTTTGCAGACTTCATTTTCTTTCCATCAAGTGCTGGAGTTAAGTCAAATTTTCTTTCTGACATTTCAAAAAACTCCACTATATGAAAGACATAGGTTTAAAATTGGCCTGATTTTTTTCCATTGGATTCAGGAGGAGACTGGGAATTCGCAAGAAGAGGCTTTTCCAATTTTCCGTGGCATCTGACTTGACATGTGGAAATAGCCAGCGAGGAATAACTGTACATGTGTGAAGTGCTATGGACTTTGCCCAACCCATTTACATACATACAGCATCTCATTTTTGAGCCTCCACACAACCCTGATAGGAGCTGAATAATCCTCTTTTCTGATCCTACCACAAAGTTATTTAACAGCCAAAAAAAGAAAATCAAGGTCTAGAGAAGTTGGGCAATTTGACCAAGGTTTCACAACTAATAAATGGAGGAATTGGAACCAGAATTCAGACTTCCTGAATCCCAGATCAGGCCTTTCTGACCACACTTACCACTGGAATCCAATTTTCCAGTGTGGCCTGGGGGCCCTTGGCAACATGGCCTCCAGTGTAAGAGATTTCTTAACAGAAGACTCCCATGGTGGTGCTGGAAAGTTATCAAGGTCTTCTTCCTTTTAATTTATTTTTTGGGGGGAAGGAGAGCACAAATGGGAGAGAGGCAGAGAAAGAGCGAGACAGAGGACTCGAAGTGGGCTTGGCGCTGACAGCAGTGAGCACCATGTGGGTCTCAAACTCACAAACCCTGAGATCTTGACCTGAGCCAGACGCTCAACTGACTGAGCCACCCAGGTACCCCGCGTTATCAAGGCCTTCTGAGGGATTCTGGAGTGAACCTCCAAGGACCTCCCTCACCCAGCCTCAAACAGCACCTGCAGTGAGTACACAGGAATTGCCTCTCCTCCAGCCTTGACCCCCTGCCAATCCCAGCTGATCAGCATGATGACCAGGAGTGCCGGGCTGAGAATGTGCCTTTTGCTGATTATCCTGGGATCAGCGAACAAAGGCACCGTGAGTATTGGCCACCGTACAAATGCAGGAAATGGAGGTGTGACTTAAGGGTCTATTGCATCACTTTGCTTTCCATGGTGTGTTTGTGAACTGAAAGCACACAGTTTTTTCCAACCCTGCCTTCCTCTCCTGAAAACTCCCACCACACATTATTATTATATAATTCTTATATATTATTATATTTTGAGAGAGAGAATGCACATGAGCCAGGGGAAAGACAGAATCCTAAACAGGCTCCATATTGAGCGTGGAGCCCGACATGGGACTCAATCCCACGGGATTGAGACAAAATCAACAGTCAGAGGCTCAACTGACAAAGCCAACCGGGCACCTGCCACCACACATTAGTTTAACTTCAGATGATTGGTTGTCTCTTCGGAGTGCAAATCTTTTTCATTGTAGGGGTGAGGGGCGGGGCTGGGAGCTGGGAGAGGACAGGTAGCATGCTGGGTAAATCAGACTCATTAAAAGCTTAATTCCACTGTCTTTATCAGACCTGGCAAGGGGTTCAAACTGGGAGCTGTGGAAGCTGGTGGAAGCCTCCCCACAGATGCGTTTTCCTGCACAAGCTCTGAGGTCAGCAGTGCCCTTCAACTTGACCACTCGAGACAGAGCACGACAGGCTCCCATCCTCCCGACAGATGACACCCAACACTTACCCGAAGGCAGGTGTCTCAGGTCGTTCCCCTGAATTCTGAGTCTCTTCCACCTAGGACATGGCATTGGCTATTTCCCATTGAGCCCTGAGCCACAGGGAGGCGACGGGCTCAGATGCAGAGAGAATGGGGCATCTTCTCTTTGGAGTAAGTAAAGCGGTAAAGCAAGACTGAAAAGGGAAGGCTGCCAAGGGAGAAGGGTTACTCAGATACAATAAAAACCTACTTGACAGTTTTGCTTATAATGGAGACACCGCAGTGAGCTTTTAGAGTGCCCACTACCGCCAGTTTGCAGAAAGGCTGACCCTTCAGCACGCGACCTCAGCAGAGAGAGGAGGTCCCTCACCTCCCGGCACAGGGCAGCAGGGTCGATTTACCTCCTAATCCCAGACTCGGGGAGTGCATGACCTGGCCAATAACTTCCTACTCTTTGGAAACGTGTTCTCATTTGCTTGTTCCCATCCTCACTGCCTCATGACAAACGGTCTCTTTGTAGAGTCCACGGTCCTCGGCCGCCCCGTACCTCGAAGAGACTCATTGCTTCTGATCTCCTTTTTGATGAGCTAACCCCTTTGCATGTCGGATTTGTTGTTTGTGTACGCTCTTTTTAAACTGATGGAAAAGCAAAGGGACAGCAGGGCGTTCTTCGATTTTTGTCTCTTGCACACGGAAGATGAATTCTCTGTGTGTGTTCAGAAGTGACTTGTTTCCTCCCAGATTTTATTTTCATGAGGTTAAGAAAGCAATTGAACAAGGAGTAAGGATTCCAGGAACTGTGACTGCAGCGTGTATTAGATACGTGCCACTCTCTGCTTGTGTTCAGACTGGGTTCATCAAGCAAGTGGAAGCATCTTTTCCTGCGTGCTTCTATTCTTCACATTAACATGTGAAATTACACTAAGCGACAGGATTATTATTATTGTTTATTTATATCTGCTTTGTTCCAGAAATGATTTAAAGCAGCATTATGGGGGCGCCTGGGTGGCTCAGTGGGTTAAGCGTCCAACTTTGGCTCACCTTAACATCTCAAAGTTCATGGGTTTAAGCCCCACGTCAGGCTCTGCGCTGACAGCTCGGAGCCTGGAACCTGCTTCGGATTCTGTGTCTCCCTCGCTCTCTGCCCCTCCCCCACTCTCATTCTGTCTCTCAAAAAGAAACATTAAAAAAATTTAAGCAGCATTATGTATGAATTTCTGATCTATGTGCAAGAGCAGTTCTATTTATTTTTTTATCAAATCCACTTGTTAATGATTGATATGTAAATGATGTGATTAATCCATTGGGCTTGATTCATTTACATCATCATTTACATTTCATCAAGACATGTTTTCAAGGCAATACTTGATGTCCTTCTCAAAATGCTGCATTTCTCAGCATGAGGAGTCTCTCTTTTCCATAAGCAAACAAAATCTGAACTGCACATTCTGACTGGCAGCAAGCTGAAATCTAAGTGTGGGGAGGTTAAGTAATCTCACCAAGGTTTCCAGAACCCTGGAGGAGCCCGCTTTTCCTTATGCCTATGGTTTTTCTATAACGTACATTTCTCTATGAGATATACAAGTCTGGGGGCCTGGGTGGCTCGGTTGGTTAAGCGTCTGATTCTTGATCTTGGCTCAAGTCCTGATCTCAGGGTTCATGAGTTCAAGCCCTGCATCAGGCTCTGTGCTGATGGTGTGGCACCTGCTTGGGATTCTGACTCTCCTTCTCTCTGCCCCTCCCCTGCTTGTGCTGTCTCTCTCGAAATAAATTAAAAAAAAAAAAAAAAGGTGCACAAGTCTGTACAATTCCTCCAAGAAATCTAGGAGACAATAGTCACCACCTACCACCAGTAGGCTGTAGAAGTGCCCAGAAAGCCGCAGGCCCCAGGCACAGGCTTTCTCCAGCTGGTGGAGAAAACTGTGCCCATGAGCATCCTTTTCTGATGCCCCACAGTCAGGACGTGACCTTCTGGGCATTCTGAGTAGGTACCAGCAGAGTCGAGATCATGTGAAATAGAATGGTCAGGCCAGAAAGGTGGCACGTGTTTTTAGTAGGACACAGGATGTCAGAAAACGTTGAATGCACAGGGAGAAAACTGTTCTCTGCTTTCCTTTTTGTGTTCAATTCCTTCTCAGTGCCTGAAGTCTCCCCTGAGTGGTAGCAGACATTTAACATCCGTCTCCCTCCGGCTAAGTTTATCTACCAATCAGGAGCTGACGTCAGGTAAGAACCTTGGGCAAGCAACAGGAACTTGCCACAATCTAGTGATGATGCTTTCTTTTTGCTGTATTTGGATCAATGTTTACCTTCTTTTTCTTGTTTTTTAAGTTTTTTTAAATGTTTATCTATTTTTGAGAGAGACAGAGACTGAGCAGGAGCAGGGGAGGAGCAGAGAGAGAGGGAGGTACAGAATTCCATGCAGGCTCCAGGCTCTGAGCCGTCAGCACAGAACCTGACGCGGGGCTCAAACTCACAAACCGTGAGACCATGACCTGACCTGAAGTCTGAAGCTTAACCAACTAAGCCACCCAGGCGCCCCAATGTTTACCTTCTCTTTCTATCAAGTGATGCTAGTTGTCCACTCAGATAGTGATATAAAGTTCTCATTTAAAATAAATGTATTTAGGGGTGCCTGGGTGGCTCAGTTGGTTAAGTGTCTGACTTCAACTCAGGTCAGGATCTCACGGTTTGTGGGTTCGAGCCCTGCGTTAGGCTCTGTGCTGACTGCCAGCTCAGAGCCTGGAGCCTGCTTCAGATTCTGTATCTCCCTCTCTCTCTGACCCTCCCCTGCTCACGCTGTCTCTCTCTCTCTCTCTCTCAGAAATAAAAACATTTAAAAAATTTTTAAATAAACATATTTAAGTATTTTTAATTAGTTTTTTAAAATTGAAATAAATGTATAGGTAATACATTTTTTAAAGTTTATTCATTTATTTTGAGAGAGACAGAGAGTGAGAGAATGAGAGAGAATCCCAAGCAGGTTCCACAGTGTCAGTGCAGAGCCCAGTGTGGGGCTTGAACTCACAAACCCTGAGATCATGGCCTGAGCCAAAATCAAGAGTCAGATGATTAACTGACTGAGCCACCCAGGTGCCCTGCTAATCATGACACTGGGGTAACAGGAAGAAAAACATAAAGGGTCTTCAATGAAAGACAAGAAGTTGATGTCCTGGGAGCAAAGTTGGCATCAATCTCAGAAGAGTCAAGCCTGAAGCCAGTACTCCTACTGATAAGCCATGGAAGATGAACGTCTGGTTATCGATCACCCACCGATAAACTGGCTATAGTAAGGAGCACCTGGGTGGCTCAGTAGGTTAAGCATCAGACTTCGGCTCAGGTCTGATCTCACCGTTTGTAAGTTTGAGCGCTGTGTCGGGCTCTGTGCTGACAGCTCAGAGCCTGGAGCCTGTTTCAGATCCTGTGTCTTCCCCTCTCCCTGCCCCTCCCCCACTTGCACTCTGTGTCTCTATCTCAAAAATAAATAAACATTAAAATAATTTTAACAGGATATGATAAAAATGTTAACTTAGGCTGCCTGGGTGGCTCACTTAGTTGAGTGTCCAACTTTTGATTTCAGCTCTAGTCATGATCCCAGGGTCGTTATTACATCAAGCCCCCTATCAGACTCCATGCTGAGCATGGAGCCTGCTTGAGATTCTCTCTCTCTCTCTCTCTCTCTTTCTCTCTGCTCCTCCCCTACTCACTTTCTCTCTAAACTAAATTTTAAAAAATTTAAAAAATATATTTATTTGATCTCTTCATAGGTTGGTGTTGAAGGATCAAATGAGAATGTGTAAGGAAAAGCCTGTGACAAACTATAAAGTTTTATATCCATGCAAGGAATTATCACAATAAATGAGCAATGGGGGAGGAGAAAGGGAGGATCAAAGCAAATTAGCTGGAAGAAAATTAATTAGCTAGAAAGAAAAGTCTACCCTCCCATTAGGTAGATGAACCTGGGTTTTGGGAATGCAGGAAGCAGTCCACGTTGTCATTTGGTTTGTACGAGCGCAGGGATCAGAAGACGAAAAAAATCAAAAACAAACAAACAAAGCCTCCTTCACTGGGAAGACCGACATGAAGACAAGATAAAGCTGGGGAGACCCAAAATCTGGGTGACACCGTCCTGAGGGTCCAGGCACCTAATAACAGGCTCTGTGCCCCCTTCCACACTTGCCCTGGTCCCTGCAAACACGGCTGTGTCCTGACAAATCCTGGCATGTGCAGGTGAGCGCTTGGGTCCAGAGCCCATGAGGCTGCTTGAGGTGTCATAGATGAAGGGGTCGGGAACGGGCAGAGGAAGTCCCACGAGGCAACAGAGAGGTCGGCTGCCCTTGGCACTTAACACCCAGAAGCCAGTACAGGGGTCCAGGGAGCGCTGGTTTGGTGAGTGCAAGGAAGAAGGTGGGGGAGGAATGGAGACGGAAAGACAGAGACAGAGAGGGAGGAAGGAAGAGGAATAAATCTCCGGCTTCTAGACCCCTCCCCCCCCCATGCTGAGGCCAAGGTGGGAATTTAATCCCATGCCTCCTGGGACAGCGAGGAGACATTGGGGGTGCTGAGCGTGGGGCCGAAAGTCCAATGGAACTGACTCACAACCTCCCTTGGACCCCTGCTGTGACTGTGGGGCGCTGGGCACGCTCCTCCTTCTCTGACTATGAGTGTGTCTCACCGACACCATGGGCATGGGCAGCCCAGCCTCCCCTGGAGTTACTGACATTAAATGGGGGGAAAATATGCGCACACAGTGGATGAGCCAGAACTGTAGCTTCGGTTGTTAACGGTTGTTGGTGCTATCACATACACTCTACGAAAACGCAGGGGAATTATTTTGATTCTGTTAAAAGTGTGACACGATATGGATTTTCATTCCATAAACAGATTCTTATAACTTTGCTTCCTAATTAGACTGTATCTGTCATGTCTGTAATTCCTGTGTAATTAAATTGAAATTAAATGTCAATTTACTTTGAATTACAGAGTAATTCTATGTATACATGCTACGCAATCTGCATTTTGTTAGGAGACGACAAGCAAAAATACCCTGACAGTCCCTCTGTAATTACACAGTGATCTGATTAAGATCAGCGTTGACAAACGACCTGCCAAGGCCTGAAGAAGAGAAACTGTGGGCTGGTGGAGTGGTTGGCAGGGGTTAGGTGCAGGAAGGGAGGGGAGAGTGAGCTCACCGATGACCCCTCCACTCCCCCAGGAACCCACGCATCCTGATCCAACAGCAACGGCTTGTGTAGGCGGTGGGGGTGACTTTAAAAGAAAAAAAACCAGGAACCTTACATCCTCAGCATGCTAACTGGCACGGCTCCCTCTTCACTCTCAGGCCCAGCTGTTTTAATTAGGTTGGCGTTTGAGGTCCTGCATCCCCAGGTCCCCAGAGACAGTGACAAATGTCGAGAGAATATTTCAAACCTCACCCAGGAATGTGATCTTTCTGTAATACATAAAATGGCTTCCATCCTCTAATCTTAAAAAAAAAAAAAAAAGAGGGAGAGACATGGAAATAATTCCTATTCCATTCTTATAATATCAGTGTCATTACTGAGTGCAGGGGCAGTGGGAAAAGGTGAGCTAAGTGGGGAAGAGGGGGGAGGGGAGAGCCAGGACATGGAGGAACAAGGTCAGGAGCAAAGGTGGCAGCACAGAGACAGAAATGTTGCCACTTGTGCTTTCTCCCTCGTTTCCTTCCTCCAAGTCCACTCTGTGGCCAAGGAAGGTCACTTTCCCTCAGCCTCCTTGGCCTTGGCTTTGCCCCTTGGTGTCCTGCTTTCCCAGATACGGCTTCTTTTGGGACACTTCACCAAACTCTACCCTGGCATTCCTGTGGGATGAGAAGCTGGTTATTTCCCGTTTACTCAGTGGAAGTCTCCTTCTGCTCCTCCCCAGGCCTCAGACTCCCCTCCACCCACCCCTACCCCAGCAGAGTCTGCAAGACCCCCAGTGTCAGCCTTCAGAGGTGGGGGGGAGGGTCTCGGAGGTTATAGGCCACCAATGCCCAAGACAAGGGGCCGGTCACAGGCTCTCTTTCTTACAAGCTATGACCCCAAGCAAGTCATTTGACCTCCATGGGCCTCCGTCCTCCCAAGTATAAATGGAAATGAATACAAGCTGTCCTGACTATTGCAGAGGGTCGTTGGAAGAGCACATTCGCTAATGTAGATGAAGATGTGCAGGAAAGACTAAGGCCTGTCCAGGTCTCCTACTATCATCCTCCCCATAGGAGGTAGGTCAGTGTTCTCTCTTTCGCAGATGACTAAAAACCCAACCCAGCCTAAGGAGATGGGGGTATGGGGAAGGGAATTGGGTTTCGGGGACTCTTCGAGCTAAAATGTCCAGGGTCAGTGTGGTTTTGCGCCTGGCCAGGTGCAGGGATCACACAGTGTCCGCTGCATGGACGATTCAGCTCACATCCTGCTCAGGTCAAATTTAGTGACCAAGAGCATGTTCCAGAAGCTCTCTCTCCAATCTCAAGACTCATGATGCTACCATCAATTGGTCACACACACATCACCGTGGCCAAGGGGCAACGAGGCGTTCACGGGTACGAGTCCCAGCTTCTGGTCCTGGGTATCCTCACTACCTGAACCGCACAGACTGACCCAGAAGAAGGGGATGGCTCTCCAGGGCACGGAGAACAAGAAAGAATGGAAGTTGGGCAGGATGGTCACACACATGCACCCTTGGAAGTCAAGGGATTTGTGGTTAGACTCAGTCTTAGAACAAGAAGGAAGCAGATGAGCTCAGGTCTAAGGACAGAGACACTCCTGTAGAGTGCCCACGTAGAGAAATTCCTGATTGAAAACAGCAGATAAGGTGTCAACATTAAATGAGCAAGTGTGTCCCTAATTTATGCAACTTAGGAACGGCACACCTGGAGGGTTCTCTTACAGAAGAGGGAGCAAAAACAGCTACTGATTGACAGAAACTCAACCCAAATGACAAAGACAAGAGCTAGACGTGCAGCAAAGGGTTGCCTGAACTCTGTTTTCCCATCTGGAGGCTGGAACCCCCCATCTCTGTGTTTCTCCCCAAATGGAGTGTTCCTGTCACCTAACTCTGAATAACATGCCTCACTCTTTTATTTTTTTAATATTTATTTATTTTTGAGAGAGACAGAGTGTGAGCGGGGAGGGGCAGAGAGAGGAAGAGAGAATCCCAATCAGGCTCTGCACCATCAGTGCAGAGGCAGATATGGGACTCGAACCCACGAGCCGTGAGATCATGACCTGAGCCCAAGTCAGACGCATAACCCACTGAGCCACCAAGGTGCTGCATTATTTTTCTCACCTTCTCTTTAAAGTGAAAGCTAAGGCACATCCTTAGACCAGCTTCTGTGAGGGAGGCATTCAGCCAGCCAATGGCTCCCCCGCTGGCCAAGGACATTCGCAATGTGACAAGAATTTTCTTTCAGGTCATTGCGCTTGTGGCGTGCATCTCTTGTGTTCTGAATATTTCAGAATTTTGCATCACGGGCAACATGAAAAAGCCAACATTTTTCTTCTTCTTTTTTTTATATGCCAAATTCCATGAAGGATATTAAAAAAAAGTGCAACTTTTCTATGGAAAGGAAATTGTTATCGCTGAGTAGCTCTTAAACCTAAGCCTATTACTGCTCAGAATGCTAAGCCATCTATCATCCGTGATTGCCTTTTGTGTCTATTTGGTCATTTTGGAATTAAAGATGTGTCTCCAGGACTTCGGCTCTACACATTATGAGCTTGGCTTTTCCTTTAACATTGATTTTCACTTGGCATGGTTCTCTCCATCCAGAAGGTCAACTCAGCTGTTCAGAAACCAATAAAGCCACATGCTGGGCCTTGACTTTATGTTTTCCTTTTCATTTAACTAATTATTATCTTTTCATACACATGGATGTCCCATGCCTATAGAAATTGTTTATATATATATTTCACTTTTCCCATGAGGGGCACATAGTATGTATTTTTTTGAAATTTGCTTTGGCTTCAGTTTTAGGTGCTTTTTTTAAAAATTGTTTTTATTTGTTTTTGAGACAGAGAGAGCGGGTGAGCATGTGTGGCAGAGGGAGAGGGGTAAAGAGGATCCAAAACTGGCCCTGCGCTGAAAGCAGACAGCCCCACACAGGGCTGGAACTCACAAACTGTGACATCACGACCTGAGCTGAAGTCAGACGGTCAACCGACTGAGCCACCCAGGAGACCCTTCTGTTTTAGTTTTTAATTGAACACTATGTCTTGGAGAACATTCCATACCACCAACTCACGGATTCTTCATTTGAGCAGCTGTGATTTATAATCATAAACTAAACTGTCAGATTAATTATTAGTGGTAGAACTGTCTCATTAATTCATGTGTGCATTTGACTGTTTTTACAATTATATTAACTTTAAAAGTTATAGGGGTACCTGGGCAGCTCAGTCGATTGAGCATCCAGCTTCGGCTCAGGTCATGATATTGCGGTTCGTGAGTTTGAGCTCCACACTGGGCTCTTCACTGACATTGTGGAGCCTGTTTGGTATTCTCTCTCTGTCTCTGTCCCTCCCCTGTTCTCTCTCTCAAAAATAAACTATAAAAATATTTTAAAGGTATAAACGTGTATTTATGACAAAGTAAACTTCCTGAATACCACTGTTTGAAAGCCATTCTATTTCCATTCCTTCTGTTAACCTGTTTTTTTATATATCCCTAGAAATGGAATGTTCTACACCTTTCCTTTTCTCACTTAACCATATATCTTGGCTATTTGGCCATGTATCAGGATATAAAGAGGCTCTCATTCTTCTTTACAACTAAATAGTATTCTATAGAAGGATGTGCCACAATTTAATTCAGCCAGTCCCCTTTTAACGGATGTGTAGGTTACTCTCAGTTTTTTTGCTATTTCGAACAATCCTGTAATAAATAATTTTCCAGACACATCATTTGGTGAAAGGACGAATACATCCACTGGAGGATACATTTCTAGAAATAAAACTATTGGGGCAAAAGGTAGCTATATGTTAAAATATGGTAACTATTGCCAGACTGCCTTCTATGGAGGCTGTTACCAAATTACATTCCAAAGGAATTTATAGGAGTGATTGTATCCCCATACCCCCACCTTACCAGAATACACGTAATGCACAAAGGAATTTTTTTATCTTTGCCAAACTCAGTGGTATTCAGGGAAATTGAATGGTATTTCATTATGGCATTAATCTGAGTGTCTCTTCTTACGAATAATCATTTTAGTATGTTTAAAAAACATTTATAGGAGCGCATGGGTGGCTCAGTAGGTTAAGTGTCAGACTTTGGCTCCGATCATGATCTTGCGGTTGGTGAGTTCAAGCTCCGCGTTGCGCTCTGTGCTGACAGCTCAGAGCCTAGAGCCTGCTTCGGATTCTGTGTCTCCCCTTCTCTGTGCCCCTCTCCCGCACACACTCTGTCTCTCAAAAGTAAATAAACATTAAAAAAAATTGTATTTCCTTTGCTGTGATCTGACCTTTCACATTTGTCTATTTGTTTTATTGGTTTGGTGTTCTCCTTACTGACTTGAAGGAGATTTTTGTACACTAAAGCAAGGAGCTCTTTGTGCGAACTATTCAGTCACAATTTCCCATTTGTCTTCGACTTTACTTTTTTGTCATGCAGGAACATGGGACTCTTATATAGACTAATTACTGATCTCTGGTGCTAAAGGCTTTCTGTGGCACATAGAAATGGCTTCCCCAACCTGGAGAGTATTGTTTTAATTTTTTTCTTTTCTTTTTTTTGTTTCTGGCATTGTTTCAAATATTTATAGATTTTGCCCTTAAATTTTTGGCACATATTGATAAATTGTCTTGCAGAGAGATTATACCCACCTACACTCCCAGGGACCCTGCATGCTTACTCTTAGAAGTGTCTGTTGCTTGTCTCCTATGAGTTGCCCATTCTTGCCTCCTTAACAGCCTTGGGAGCAAAGACTGTGTCTTCGATCCAATCCCTCTGAAGTCGCAGCACAGGATAGTGCACATAAAGGACGGTCACGAGGGTTCTCTTATTTTACTGGGAACAACTTCTGACCAAGCATGGATGGCGTGCCACATTGCTGGCCACCTTCCACGGTAAGTGGTGCTGGGAAGGTGGGCCACAGGGCATTAGAGATGACAGTTTGGGAAGCACAGATTAGAATCATGGCTACTTGGTTTTGGATTTTAAAGAATTTATACATGAAAACTGACAGAGCACGGTAGTTAAAAACCTGCTGAGTGTGTATCATGGATCTCCTTTATTGAGGGGAGGTGAATGCATGAAGTCAGGGCTCCTCCCAAAGTCCGGAATGGTACCAGTTAGGACACTCGGGGAAATGCATTGGATCCTGCAGGGTGAATCCCTGGGGAAAGTAGACAAAGCAAAGAGAGGGACTGTGCCTACTTGAAAGCATGTTTAACCCCTAAATAGGGTGTCTATTTTCGCACAATAGGAGACTTGGCATATAATTTCTGGAATATTATTAAATATGGACCTATTGGTACAGAGCAGAAAGGCTCTTGGAAAACAATTCTCTTCCCTGTGGCCTGCTCTCAGCTTATATGGAAGTTTAATTTACTCCCTTAAATTAAAAAAATAATAATAAGATAGAATGAAATATGGCCCTTCGGCATAATGCAAAAGCCTTCCGATGAATTCAACTCTCTTTCCCATCACATTGGCAAACAGAGAGGCATGTATTGTATAAATTGGTTGAACAGGAGGCTGGGGGAAAATCAGACTCACACCTTTCCTACAGTCGCTGGATTTCTACCAAAGAATAGATCTCAGCTTCGTCTTCCCTTCCTAAGACTCCAGAATCTTGGTGAAAATCTCCAAGCTGAAGGCTTCATAATTAAGGGACTTAGGACCTAATGAGGTAACAGTGGACATCTGTGGTCCTTTGTCAGCTCAGTGTGTTTCCTCTTCTGGTTACATCCCCTCAACGTTCCTTGAGGCAATTACCTGTCTCCACTTCCTTCCTGTGTTTTCAGGTGGTGCTTGACCCCATCCCTGGGGGACTGGCATGTCATTTAGGTTTGTGAATTACTGTCTTCTATTCCTTAGCTGTGGTGGTTAGGTCAGGAACACGTACGCCATCCAAGTCCCATTCAATGTGACCTAGACCTGAGGCTTTTTTCGGAACAGTTTTAGGAAAAAGAAGTGCTCTTTCTGCTGGGATAGCGCAGCTGAGAGCAATGAGGTCAAGGGTCTGCTTGAGAAGGAAACCAATTGGATACAAAGTAAGGCTGAGGGAAAAAGGGAACTCTCCAGGCCTAAACACCCGATATGACCTCCTGGATACAGCTATGCCAGAGACGGGTCAACAGATTAATTCCTCACCTCCCCTGCTTTAAAATTTTAAGTTAGGGCCACCTGGGTGGCTCAGTCAGTTAAGCATCTCGACTCTTGATTTCAGTTCAGGTCATGATCTCAGGGTTTATGAGAGCGAGCCTCACGTCAGACACCATGCTGACAGCGTGGAGCCTGCCTGGGATTCTTGGTCTCTCCCTCTCTCTCTGCCTCTCCTCCACTCACGCACACAGACTTTCTCTCTGTCTCTCAAAATAAACAAACAAACTTTTAAAATATATATATATTAAAAAAGAAATCCACACAGGAAAGAGGTACACAGGCACACTCAAATACCCACATGTGATACAACTTCATGACAAATAGCCTCATCACTCACCTGTATCATGGATGATTTAGAAAGAAAATTTAAGGAACAATTTAGTGACAATGAGACAGATTTTTCATAGACTGATGAAAACATTTCCAGACTCAAGTTCTCCAGAACCCTCCAAATGTAGGATGGGTATCTTCACTTGTTAAAATCAGCTCTGTTTAATGGCAAGACAATGTTCTAGATCAATGGTGCCTAAGCTTGTTTGTGTATCAGAATCACCTGGAAAGATGATACACACAGATGCAGTTTTCTGCTGGGGGAGCCAAGCTGACAGACACAGAGTTAGGTCCTATACTATACCTTCTGACTTAAAACCTGCGTGCCAGTCACAGGATCTAAATCAATAATAACAGTCAAGCGTATGGATATATGTATGTATATTCACATACACATAACTGCAGACACTCCTTATTTGTGCCATGGTCTTATTAAATCCTCATGATAACCCTACAAATTAGGTACTACTAAGCAATGAAAGAGTGCCAATGGTTATGTCTTGTTACAGATTAAGAATATAATGTTTAGAGAAGAACGGGCGAAATAGTGGGGGAGAGGGAGGGAGGCAAACCATGAGAGACTCTTGAATGCTGAGAACAAACTGAGGACTGATGGATGTGGGGGGGGAGGGGTCGGGGGGTGATGGGCATGGAGGAGGGCACTTGTGGAGATGAGCACTGGGTATTATATGGAAACCAACTCGACAATAAACTATTTTAAAAAAAGAATATTAAAATTTAGGGGTGCCTAGTGCCTGGTGGCTCAGTCAGTTATGCATCTGACTCTTGATTTCAGCTCAGGTCATGATCTCACGGGTCTTGAGTTCCAGCCCCATGTCAGGCTCTGTGCTGAAAGCNCTCTCTGACCCTCCCCTGCTCACACTGTCTCTCTCTCTCTCTCTCTCTCTCTCCTAGAAATAAATTTTAAAAAAATAAAAAATTAAAAAAAAAGAATATCAACTATCAAGAGTTTGAACACCCTTCCCGAGGTCATACAACAGGGAAAATCCAGGACCTGAAACCCAAGACTCTTAACCACTCCACATACAGGTACGACAGCCAGTGTCATGACTGGTGCACGCAATCAATAACTGAACTTTACTAGCAACATTATTAGAAAATTGAACAGAGTAACGCTGCTCACAAAGGGAAAATAAGCAATGCAAACGTTCCTAAATATAAAGACAGGTATCCAGAGAGCTGAAAGCAGCCTCTGTTTAACTCCTTAGAAGCCAATTTTAGAGGGGGGAAAAAAAAGAGCTGTTGCCAGGTTATGTGAAAGGTCTGCATACAAGAAACCATATCCCCTCTGTTACTAGCAAGACCTATGCCTCATCTCTTCTCTTCTCGTCCTTTAATTAAGAGTCTGAGTCCCAACAGATGTCTTGGGTGCTGCTGTGTGGGTCCAGGGAGGGGCGTCACACAGGCATCTAATCCATGCCACCAAGAGCCACAGTAACAGGGTGGAGACCGGGAGTAGATTTCACCAGTGTGTAAATGACACAAGTCCTCTGTTTTTTGCTTTTGCTCCCCCTTAACTGCAACTAAATGACATTAAAAAAAAAAATCCCTTTTAGAGGCAGGCAGGATACAGGAAGATTTTGAAGCCATCTAGAAATAGTAGCAACTGCTATACATTAAAGAAAAGATTCTGAGAGAACACCAAATTGCAAGGGTCTGTAAAGGGTAGTTTAAAGAACTGGCCCTGGGGCGCCTGGGTTGCCTCAGTCAGGTAAGCAGCAGACATTGGCCCAGGTCATGGTTTCACTGTTCCTGAGTTCAGCCCCACATCACGCTCTCTGTTGTTAGCACGGAGCCTGCTTTAAATCCTCTGTCTNAAAGAAAGAAGAAAGAATTGGCCCCTACACTGGTAATGAACACGGCAGTACAATCTCAGGTTCCTTCCCAGCTCTGAGTCACTTTGTCTTCCCTAGGACACTCTTATTGGGAAGTTATATTTTTGATGCGTTAATAAAATCAGGAAAACCTCGCGATGCTGTACAGGTTATTTATATCTCAATATTCTCTGCCAGTGTCCATGCATTTTGTATAAACAGAACGTCAGGCTTTCAGCTCTGGCCAGCAGAGCCTCTAATGGTACCAGGAGATTGCGTGAGCGTTTTTAATGGCGAGCATCTGATATACTACTGGTTGCCAACATCCATATGCTTTCGCCAAATGTCCTGCTGTTGGGTACTGAACAGCTAATGGAAAAATCGCTCTTTGATAATAAAACATCAGTGCTTGACTTTCTGGCTTAGTAGAGTTTTTTCACATTAGGGATGGCAAATGGGGACCTATCATGATGTCTCTCGAAGACATAAACATTCTTGCCATTGTCCTTCAACAATTTCTGAAGACGCTAAAGTAAATTAGGATAAACTTGACAGATATTTAAGCATGTTGATGCCTTTGATAGGTCTTCTGTATTTTTTAAAAACTTTTTTTAATATTTGTTTATTTTTGAGAGAGAGAAAGAGAGCAAGTCAGGGATGGGTAGAAAGAGAGGGAGACACAGATTCCAAAGCAGGTTCCAGGCTCTGAGCTGTCAGCACAGAGCCCAATGTGGGGCTCGAACTCACAAACGGTGAGATCAGACCTGAGCTGAAGTCAGACACATAACCGACTGAGTCACCAGGTACCCCTCTGCTCCCCCTGCCCCTCCCCATCTTTCGTGTTTTTGTATTCCCATTCCTCCTAATATATGGCAAAGAAAACCTTTTGGTTCTCTGGATCATAGGAGAGTACTGTGTCCCTCCTTCCCTCCCTCCCTCCCTCCCATTCGTTTATTGATCACCTACTATATGTCAGCTCTTGTCCACAAACACTACATGAAGACAATGCATTCCCAGCCTTCAGTACTCACAGTCTAGTGAGAAGTGACTCACTTCTCAGAAAATATAATCAAGAAGCAACATCATCTGAAATAATCAAAGACTGTAACAGAAGTTTGGCCAGAGGGCAAATGTCACCTCCTAGTCTGGAGACTGAGGGATGTCTTCTCTGAAGAAGTAATATTTGAGCCAATGTTGAAATAAAAGTAAAAGTCAATGAGGAAAATAAGAAGGAGAGTCAATCCCAGACAACTGGGGATGTGCAAAACCAAGAGACGTTAAAGAACGTGGAATTCATGGATTCAGAAAGAACTTTGGCAAAGTTACATAAACAAATAGATGAAGGGACATGTTGGGAATTGATGCTCTAAATATAACCAGGGGCAGATTCTGACGGGTCTTATAAGGCAAGCTGAGGGGTTTGGTGTCACCTCGTAGGCAAGAAGGAGCTCTTTATGAACAGGGTCGTAGAAAGTTGGTGACAAGCTCAAATAGGTGGTATGTTGTCGGTACTACCTCATCTCACTGAGGCAAACCAACAGGAACAAAACAGTTACTCCGTGGCATGAGACATCTCACTGAAGCACAAAGGAGTATTTAGAGTCAGGAACATTGGCTAAATTTCAGAATGTGTTCGTCAGAGAGGTTGGAAAATCACCTCGGGAGGTCTTTAAGAATAGACTAAATTGTAATTTGTTTGAGATGCATCAGATGTGATTGCCCCTTAGGATGAAGGGACTGACTTGAAGTCTCTTCCCGACTTAGAGTTCCATTGTTCATAGGATATTGCAGTGAATAGAGCCCTGCATTGGTTAATAATCTGTACTTGATCCTGTGGTTGCAGATTACGAGATCACAGAAGCAGAATGTGCACTTGAGAAATATGCATAGAGTGAACCCCATATGCAAGGGAAGCTATTGGTCTGCTGAAGGTAGAGCAACCTGGTTTAGGAGAGAGGTAAATTTCCCCTGACTTTCTCAGAGGCTCGTGATAGAACCTTGATGTAATTCCATTTTTCTCAAGGCTATCTGAACAGTAGAGCAGGTGCCCTCAGGCACAAGAAGACCCAACAATGAGCTCTATGGGGAATAAAGGAACTCATCCCGGATTAACTCACTATGTGGGGGTGCCTTGCGTCAGTGCTCAGGAAACTAGTTAAAACTAGCTATTATGGAAAGTGCCCTCTGAGACTATTAATAATCCCCCCAAATGTCATAGTTTTATTAGAGTTTAGCAAGCACATCCATGTGGATTATTACCTTAGCTGCTCTTCCCAAGAACACTGGAGTGAACAGGCTTTGACAAATGAGGACACTGAGGCCGGGAAATTTCAATGACCAGCCCCCTCTATTTAGCTTCCAAGTAGCCTAACCTGGACCCAGCCAATCTCAAAACATGTTATCTGACTCTGAGTTCCTAGTACTCTTTCCAAAGGAAGGGAGTGACAGTTTGGAGGGACAGGAGAAAAAGAGGAAATGTAGCAACAATCTCAATAAGATAATGCTAAATAAAACGATTCCAAAAAGCCAGAACTTTAGTTTCCTCTCAGGGTCATGAATTATCCCAAAGTGGATTTTCAAGTGGCAAATACCTACTCTTGGTAAAAATTAGCTTTTGAATGAAGAAAAATCTCCTAAAACACTGATGAGGTAACAGACTAAGGAGAAGCTAATAATAATGATAATAATGAATTAACCATAATAGCAAGCTCTCCAGTGTACCTCCATGTGACAGATCTCATTAGCAACATAAAATAACATTGGATTGATAATTTCATTAAACTATGTATAACAACTGAATTTTATTGGAACTAAAATATCACCGATTATAAGATGTACTATTACCTTATGTCCTATGAAAGAAAAACACTGCCAATTTCAATACGCCATTGATTTATAAGGCATGTCATGATCCTGAGGATGCTAAATGAAGAAAAAATTCTGCATTTTAATATATGTGAAACATAATGGTTAAATACATTTACACCAGGGGGTTAATAATAAGTGGAAGGGGCGCCTGGGTGACTCAGTCGGCTAAGCATCCAACTCTTGATTTCAGCTCAGGTCATGATCTCATGACTTATGAGTTCATGACAGCACAGAGCCTGCTTGGGATACTCTCTCCCATTCTCTCTCCCCCTCCTCTATCTTTCTCTCTCCCAAAACAAATAAACTTTTAAAAAAGTTTTTAAAAAGTGCTGAAAGCACTAGGGACATACCCACCTCAGGGGATACGGTTTCACAGAGATTGGTTTCTGTGCCAGATTTTTAAAGAATGGTGGACCTCCTATCTATTCATGAAGAAGTCATGGTCCATGAGCTCAGCTATTTGTTTGTTTTTTATTTTTTTAACGTTTATTTATTTTTGAGACAGAGAACGAGTGGGGAAGGGGCAGAGAGAGAGGGAGACACAGAATCTGAAGCAGGCCCCAGGCTCTGAGCTGTCAGCACAGAGCCCCACGCGGGGTTTGAATTCACGAACAGAACCGTGAGATTATGACCTGAGCTGAAGTCACACGCTTAACTGACTGAGGCCCCGCAGGCGGCCCCGACAGCTTAGTTTTTAATGCTAGAAACATCATTTTTAGACGTAGACAGTAGAGGGTTTTGTTTGGAGAAACCATATACAAGGGAATAAAAACAGGAAAGAGGAAAACATTTTACGAGAGCAAAATATTCTAGGAACCACGGAGTTGTAGATTCATCTAAAGAGATGTAGGGTAGTCCTCTGACCTGTAGAAACCACAAACTGGAGAGCCACCCAGTAGATTGATCCTGGGGTATGTAGACTTCAAGACTGAGAAGAGGAAGGTCCCTGAAGCATCCAGTTGGCCCTTGCACTTGTCAGTAGAGAAGCTGCAATATAATAAATCCTTGAGGTAGTGTTTTTCTATCAAAAAGTAGAAATATTTTTAAATGTGATGAGTACTATCAAGTTGCCTTCCAAAATGTAGTAGTTTATAAGCATAAAAGTGCATGGAAATTCTCATTTTCCTAGAACTCCACCACCCTTAGGTATTATCAATGATGAAATAATTATAAATATAACAGGTAAAACATGAAACATCATATCTCATTTGAATTCAAATCTCAACATTAGCAAGTTTTAGATTGATTTTTGAACATCTGAATTTACTGTTCCAAATCACTTGTTCATAGGTTTTGTTACAGTTTCCTATTGGGTTACTGTCTTCACTTCATTGTTTAAAAACTTTTTACATATCACTGATATGATACTATATATATACACACTTAAATAGAGTTATTATAAATGTACTTACAGATTATTTCTTGATCTATCATTTATTCATTAATGTTATTTGTTGTATAGATTCTTCTTTCTTTTCTTTCTTTTCTTACCATATCATGCTTTTAAAATTTTATATACTATGTATCTTGGGGTACCTGGGTGGCTCAGGCGGCTAAGTGTCTCACTTCAGCTCAAGTCGTGATCTTGCTTTTGTGAGTCTGAGCCCCATGTCGGGCTCTCTGCTCTCAGCATGAAGCCAGCTTCAGATCCTCTGTCTCCCTCTCTCTTTGCCCTTCTCCTGTCCTTGCTCTCTCTCAAAAATAAACAAACATTTAAAGAATAATAAATAAATAAATATATTCTATATAGTAATGTATCTTAATCTTTTTCTTTGTGAATTATGAGTCCTATTTCATACTTAAAAGACTTTAGTTACCTGAAAATAATAAAGTACTGCCTTTAGTATTTACATTGTTCTGTTTTTTATGTTTAGATCTTTAACTCAATGGAATTTATTTATATATTTGGTACAAGTAGATACTTAACTTTTTATCTTCAAACAAAAATTCAATTGTCCTAATGTCATTTATTACAAGATATTCCTGCTCCACAGATTTCAAATGTGATCTTTTTTTCTCCCAAATCTTAACAGACCCTCTTAACTGTTTTATTGATTCATTTATCCATTATGCACCAATGCCACAATGTTTTAATTATATCATTATAGAATGTATTAATACCTAGTAAGATAAGTCTCCCCACAATAAAATCACTTTCAAAAAAACTGTTTGATTAATCTTTTGAAATTTTTTGCAAGTGTTTAAGCAACCTTCACATACAGTCTTTCAAATAATCTTTAAAAAAAGGTTGGCAAGTCCCCTTCCACTGACTTTCCACCAAAACTGCATTACAAAATATGATAGACGTTTCAAAAGATTGATAATAAGAATTTAAGAAAGAGGCCATCCTGACTGCTACATTTATTCAGCCCTACATCTTTTTGGGCAAAAGGCCACTGCTGACTTCATGAAGGCTTACATTCCTTATCACCACTCGTCTGAGACTCTCCACAGTTGTTGCTATCATTAATGAGAATTTTAAAAGCTCATATTAAAAAAAATTAACGTTAATTAACTACTTGTTGTTGGTAGAATTAAACTACCTCTGTATATTTACCTTGCTTCCAAACACCTCAGTGAACTTTATGATTGGTTTGGATACTACTTCACTAGGTCCATTTCACTTTCCAGGCATATGGTCATGTTTTCTGAATGTAATGAATGGTAACTGTGTCTTTTTTTAAAGATTTTTTTAAATGTTTATTTATTTTTGAGAGGGGGGAGACAGAGTGTGAGCAGGGGAGAGGCAGAGAGAGGGAGACACAGAATCCGAAGCAGGCTCCAGGCTCTGAGCTGCCAGCACAGAGCCTGACACGGGGCTCAAACTTGCAAACCAGGAGATCATGACCTGAGCCTAAGTCTGATGCTTAACTGACTGAACCACCCAAGCGCCCCACTGTGTCTTTTCTAATACTGCATTGATACTTTTCTTACTGCATTAATTAGAATCTTCTAAAATCTGGGGGGGAAATGAGGGGAAAAATGACAAATGCCATTCCTACTCGCTTCGAATTTAAAGAGAATACATTTAGTATTTAATGTGACAGTTGCTATTTATGTCTAATACTGTTCTTTTTTAAGATTTTTATGTTTAAGTAATCTCTTCACCCTACATGGGGCTCGAACTCACAACCTTGAGATCAAGAGTAGCACACTCCACTGACTCAGCCAGCCAGGTGCTGCCCCTGCCCTGACTTAATTTTGCATATTTAGGAGTTTTCCATTTCTTCCTATTTGTTTTTGAGCTTCTGCAAAGAATACATGCTAATTTGATGGAGTTACTAATGTACTATCCTTGTATTCTTTGAATAAGTCCCATTTGATTACACTCTATTTGCTAAAATAATTTAGAGCATCTTGGTGCCTAGAATAAATCTCATTTGACCAGGAAGTCAAGTACGTGACTCTAGTAAGTAAGACTGCCTATAGTTGGGGCACTCTTTCTGCTCCCTTGCACTCTGGGAATCTCTGAGCACCTAACTCCCCAGTCATCCTTTGGGGGCTTTGTGGATTTTCTCTTCATGCAATCTCAGCAAAAACCTTAGGAAAAGGCAATGCTGGTCTTGGAGCTCATGCTTCTCTGCAGGACCTTCATTTCTGGAACTCTGCACTGAATGTCTGGCCCTTTCAGCCCCCCATGCCCAAACTTCACTCCCTATTCTCCACAACTAAGCAAGCCATTCTTTTTTCTTGCATTTCTTATTCCCATGCCTATGTTTGAGTATCTCCTGCCAAGATCGCAGGGCTTATCTCATGGGCTCCCTTGTCTCAGGGATCATGGTGCGTGCTGTCCGTTGTCCAATATCTAAAAATAGTTGTCCCATAGACTTCGTCCAGTTTCACTGCCGAAAGTTGTCTGGTCATTGTTACTCCTCCAAGGGTGAAAATGGAATTCCTAATGCCTTTTTGAGGACAGAGAGTTGATATCCTTTGTCATTTCTGCAGTACTTAATTCTTTGTTCAGTTTTGGTTTCATCCACTTCTCTTGAAGCAATTTTTGTCATTTTAATTCTCTTACAAAATGATCTAATTCATCTATAGTCTCAGGCTTCATTAATTATTCTATTCTACTGGTAACAGTGCCCCATGGAGCAAAAAGGAGCAACAGAGGATCCACAGTTAACTGCAAATTTCCAGGAAACAATAAATAATAATTTAAGTATGTGTCATGCATTTGGGACATTATTGAGAATATCCCCCACCTTAGATTATTTGTTGTTTCTCAGAAATACTAATTTGACTGAGTGTACAGTATTTTATCTGGGAAGCCTATCTATTATGCATCTTTATAAAACAAAAAACAAACAAACAAAATTTTGGTTTTATGGATTAAGTCCAGTGTATTTGTTCGTTTGGGTGGTAGGTTTTTAAATAAATTTTTTAAATGTTTATTTATTTATTTTTTTTTTGAGAGAGACAGAGCACAAGCAGGGGAGTGGCAAGAAAGAGAGAGAGGGAGACACAGAATGGGAGGCAGGATCCAGGCTCTGAGCTGTCAGCACAGAGCCAGACACGGGGCTTGAACTCAGGAACCAGAGATCATGACCTGAGCTGAAATCAGATGCTCACCAGGTGCCCCAAGTTTTTTTTTCAATATAGTAATTTCTGCTTTACATTTATTAATATCTTGCTCTCTTGTTCACACTTGTGGTTTGTTACTCTTTTTTCTAGTTTTCTAAGTGTTCGAGTCATTTGTATTAAAATTAAAAAAAAAACATTTAAAGTCATGAATTCTGCTCTGAGTACAGCTTCATGCACATCATGGAGACTTTTCAGTGAAGAGAGCTCATTTGCATAAATTGCTAAACCATTTGTAATTTTGGTTTTTTATTTCCTCTTGATTCAAGAGTCATTTAGAAAAGTATATATATTTTCCAAATCCTAAGTGGTTTTTTATTATTTTGTTTAACCATTGAAATCTAATATTTTGGCTTTTTGGTCAGGATGAGTCCTACAAGTGTTCTAGTTTAAGAAAAAAAATGTTGAACCTTTTTGCAGCCCAAGTGTTTAATTGAATTCTGCACACATTTTATAAGCAGAAGAGGGTCATAGATGTATTCCATCTTTATTGGGTTCAAATAGAGAATTATAAAAAAGTTGGGTAATTGTATTCTTTAAATCCTTCAAATTTTTACTTGTCTTTGGCCCAGTTCACCTTGAATGAGATCCATCCACAATGAACTTGTGCTCAAGATCTGCAAATGCAACAAGGTTTACTCTCCATGATTTATGATGCATTTTTTCAACATGGCTGAATAACTATGAAAAAGTGTCCTTTCACAGGGATTTATTAGATAATGTATCATTGAAAGCCAATTAGCCTCTTGTTCAGAAGATGGTAAAGACCAAAAACATGAATGGGATTATGTAGACAAGATGCCTTAGACAATTCACCAACACCAAGTTGGCCCATTCTTCTATATAAAAAACATGATAGTCTTTGTTTCCCTCAATGGATTGTTTGAGGGGATGTGGAAAAGGCTTTGAAAGATTTTTGCAACGTTTGAAGTGAGCCTCTGGAAGGAAAGTCTGGAAAGGCCAAACTAGAATTTTACCCACTGCTAACAAGTTGGTGAAAATAACAAAAAACCCATGAAGCTTGGACGCCACTAATGCTAACGAGTCAATTAGAAAATGAAAGTGAGAAGAAAGGCCACATTTACATGTAATTATGAAAATTTCCAAAATGGAGTTGTTTTCAGTTTTCAGCCCTATCAACTACAGATTTTTGTGATATAAGTTGACAAGACTTTCAAAATGTGGACGTCTTTTTTTTCAGTTTTCTGAGCTTTTCAATGGATGGCACCTAATTTTTTGAAATACAGTTGATCCTTGAACAATGCAAGTGTTAGGGCACTAATCCCCTGAATGGTCACAAATCCACATATAACTTTGGACTCCCCCAACACTTAACTACTAATAACCTACCACAGACTGGATGCCTTACCAATAACATAAACAGTTCACTAACAAATAATTGTTAGTTACACACATTGGACTGTATTCTTACTATAAAGTAAGCTGGAGTAAATATTAATAAGAAAATCATAAGGAAGGGAAAATACATTTATAATACTGTATACGAGGGATGCCTGGGTGGCTCAGTTGGTTAAATGTCTGACTTTGGCTCAGGTCATTATCTCACAGTTTGCATGTTGGAGCTCCGTATCGGACTCTCCATTCTCAATGCAGAGCCTGCTTCAGATCCTGTCTCCCTTTCTCTCTGCCCTTCCTTGACTCTCTCTGTCTCTACCTCTCTCAAAAATAAAAAATAAATATTAAAAAAGTTGTATAATACCATACATGTATAGTACTGCCCTGTATTTCTTGAAAAAAAAATGGGGAAGTATAAGTAGACACATGTAGTTCAGACCCATGCCGCTCAAGGCTCAGCTGTGCTTTCTGAACTGACTAGACCAAGGACTGGTATTACAATCGTAAAAACACAAGAAGTCTGGAAGTCTCTGTGATGCACTGATACAGCCAGTGCTCTCAACCTTTCTAAGTTTCTCAGGGAAACCAAACCTTCACTAACCTTCATCTACTTGACAATGTGAGGCTTTGGGTGTCTTTCTCTACGAGGATTACGGCATCATGGTTAGAGCAGAAGCTGGGAAATTAGATCACAAAGGCTCAAATTCTAAATCTAACACTTCATAGATAAATTATGTAATCTCTCTCCAAGGCTCGGTCCCTCCATTTTAAAATGGAGATGATGATAATAATGCCTTGCACCAACACAGTTCTCATAAAGCATCCATCACAAACCTGACACTTGATAAACAGTACGTATTGTTAGATGGTATATTGTAAGTGTGCTATCTTGATTTAGCAAAATCTCTAAACAGAAATGGTTTTCACGTGGCTTCTTTAAAGCACTTCAACATCCTGGTCCTTATGCTTTTTAAGAGCAATACCAGCCACACATTTTACAATGAGCAACCCCAATCAATTTTAAAGATGATCAATGCTGCCATGTTCCAATCACTACAATTGTATACTATTTTAGAAAATTGATGAAAGGGGTACACCCAAACCCCTGACCAAGTCAACTCAATGACCTCCAGCATATAGTACATATGATTCTCCCCAATAAGGCTACTCACCAAGGCTTCTCCCTATAACCGATCCCAGAAGGATAACATCTGGTAATTCGCCCTACACTGAAACTGAAAAAAAAAAAAAAAAAAAAAGCTCTGCATTTGGATTGTAGATTCCGTAAGAGTCAAGATCCTGTCCTTTTTTTCTATGTTGTATCCAGAAGCTAGAACAATGCCTCACTCATATCGAAAGTACAATACGTATTTTATATTGACATATAATTGACATGTCACATTGTATTAGCCTCAGGTGTCCAATATAATGATTCAGTCTTCGTATATATTGCAAAATAATCTCCATAGTAGGTCTAGTTAACATCTATCGCCAATACATACTTTCAAACACATTACTGCACACGATACTGATAGTGAAATTAAAGAAAGTACATTCTTAAATTCTTCAATGTGTATAAAAAAATGAAAATTTCAGGTCATCCGGCCAAAGCCATCCTGAAATTTCAGTCTGATTTTCAAAAATTGTGGTAAGGCTTCAAACGGAAGCAAACATGCCAGGCGACCAGTGTGGTGTAATGGAAAGCCCAAACACTGGGAGTTAGAATACTAGGGTCTCCAACACAGATAGGTTGTTGAGCAAGTCACTTATTCTCCCCAAGCCTCAGTTTCCTGATTTGGAAAGCAGCTGTTGCCTTGCCGGTGTCACAGAAAAGTTCAAGCAAGGCAGAGGATTGGGATGAAAAGGCTTTGGAACACAGAAAGTACCACACAGTACAAATGAGAGTTAGAAACATAAGGTGTAGAACTGTATTCGACGCACCAAGCACATAAGGACTAAGATGACTCATTAATGGGAAAGCACAAGAAATAGAAACATGCAGCAGAACTATTTTCTTAAAACAAAAAAATCCAAAAGGGGTGTCTCTATAGCTGATGTCCATTGTTTGATATTTAAAAAGAACATCTAATAATATATGCAATACTCAACTACCAGAAAAAGCTATTTCCTTTTCTACACTTTTCCCTCTTTATTTTTGCCCCAAATTAAACTTATCAATGGTCACCATTTATAGAACAAGAAATAGCTCTGCTGCTTACATGGTGTCTTTCCTAACCTGTCAACAGAGCCCAGAGAATGGATGAAACACGCTAATAGAAGAATTCAAGAATCTCCAAAGACACATCTACTAGTCTCTGTACAAACACAAAAGATTGCAGAAGTAAAGAGAAAGACAAAGAGGAGGGGACACACACATGCAATGTGCCAACACACAAATTCCTACAAACATGTCTCTGAAAAGTAACTAGGGAAGAGATTTAGTAAACTTGCATAGGTGTTTGAACTGCAGGGATAAGAGTAACCAGTGACACAACTGCTTTGTAAAGATGTTGAGGTGACAATGAAATGCTCGTTGAACCTCCTTTTTCTTTTACTGGGTTGCCTGATGCGAGTCTTTTGTTTTTTCCATTCTTTTTTTTTTTTTTTTTTTAAGGTTATCTCTACACTGAGCATAGGGCTNTACATGGTGTCTTTCCTAACCTGTCAACAGAGCCCAGAGAATGGATGAAACACGCTAATAGAAGAATTCAAGAATCTCCAAAGACACATCTACTAGTCTCTGTACAAACACAAAAGATTGCAGAAGTAAAGAGAAAGACAAAGAGGAGGGGACACACACATGCAATGTGCCAACACACAAATTCCTACAAACATGTCTCTGAAAAGTAACTAGGGAAGAGATTTAGTAAACTTGCATAGGTGTTTGAACTGCAGGGATAAGAGTAACCAGTGACACAACTGCTTTGTAAAGATGTTGAGGTGACAATGAAATGCTCGTTGAACCTCCTTTTTCTTTTACTGGGTTGCCTGATGCAAGTCTTTTGTTTTTTCCATTCTTTTTTTTTTTTTTTTTAAGGTTATCTCTACACTGAGCATAGGGCTTGAACTCAACCCCAAGATCCAGAGTCACATTCTGTATCTACTGAGCCACCCAGGCGCCCCCTAGATGGAATACCTTTTTTAGTGATCTGGCTACTTAGAAAATCTACAGAGAAAAGAGACCATGGACAATGTGAGTAAACATTTAGATAAGCAGGCAGCATATAGAACCTCTTCATCATGAATGTCTAAATGTTTTGCACCTTTATATACATGTAAGAACATAGCCACTAAGACAACATAAGATCTGTGATTCATGCTTTGGGAAATAATGTTTCTGAAGGGAAGAAAACTTATTTTCTTAATTTCAAATAGTCACAAAGTTTTATGAATCATTTTCTTCTGGCCAGCATCCATCGCAGTTGAGCAAACTTTTAAAATTCCATTTCTCTTGAAAGTCTACATTTCGTTTCCTTTCACTATACTTCCTGGGATTATCATCTTCACTGTATCCTTTCCATCAGCACACAAACACTTTGTTATTTCTTCCATTTAAAAAATGCCTTGATCTCCTGATCTCTTCCACTATTGCCTCATTTCTCTGCCTCCTTTTGTACCAAAACTTGGTGAAACAACAGTGTATAGCGTATGTTTCTCCATCTCACCTTCTCCCCTCAACCCACTCCAGTAAGGATTTGGTCCTCACTGCTCCTCCGGAACCACTCTTGTGGACCTCACCGAGGCTCTCCATCTCGCCAAACATTTTACTCCATTATTCTATGACTTCAGTTAAACTTCAAATGATTCCCACATTTCCATCTGAGTCCAACTTCTCGCCTAGGCTCTAGACTCATATACATGTAACCACCCACTCAACATTTCCACTCTGAGGTCTAACAAACCTAACATTTTCAGAAGACAACTCTGCAGTCCACCCTCCATGCCATGCTCCCCCCAGATTTTCCCTTCAGGAAATGAGAGTCCCACTCACTCTCTTGATCAGGCTTTGGACTGGCATCATCCTTGGCTCCTCCCTCCACAAGTACTTGGACTCTTCATGATGGATCCAGCATCCGCACTGCTACCACCACAGCAAGCCACTGGCATCACTCACTGGCCTTTGCTTTGGGAGGGGTCTCCTTGCTCGTCCAGTTCATCTGCTAAAGACCCTTCCCAACCCAGCAGCCTGAGTCATCTGCTAAAGACAAACGTCCTGTCTCTTTATATTCCCTTCCTCATCACAGGACTCCAGTCTCATACGGTCTGAATCCATCTTCACTTGGTCAGTTCCCTCGGGTCATTCATATCTGTTGTTCAGATAATACCTCCTCAAAGAGAATTTCACAGCAAACCTCTTTGAAAGAGCCACTCCACCACCTTGCTCTCCATCTTCTTTAACAGCAAATGTATTTTCCTTGAAAGCCCTTGTCGCAGGAGGAGGGACTAATGGGGACAGTAGTCCTCTGAATGTGGCTGGTGGTGTAGCACTTCCTAAGGTGAGCCAAAGTGTCTTCTACGGTCTTTTAATTATACACCTGTAGGACCGCTATACAAGCGCTAGCAAATTCTTCCTGTGTCAGTGTGTGCAGTGACAAAAGCACAGTAGGGAGCTGAGTAGCGCAGGCAATAACACTGACTCCAATAACCACAAAAGAAATAAGTGAAAACGAATCATTCTCAATAGCCATTTAACCCGTAAATATAGGAAAAGACGCAACCTTGTTAGTAATTGAGAAATGCAAATACAATTATAATGAGATGCTACTATTCAGCCCAAATGGCTAGAATTAAAAATAATCACAAGACCAAGTGTTTATCAGCATGGAGAACAACATGAACTCTCACACACTGCTGGTGGGTGTGTAAATTCATGTAATTGATATGGAAAAATATCTATTTTCCATATCAATGGGTATAGCTTGGCAGTATCTATTACAATTAAAATTGGTTAAAAAAAATACCCCAGTTCCAACAATTCTATGCCTGTTAATATAACCAAGACAAATGCAGGTATGTGTATATGAAAAGGCAGGTGCAAGAAGTGTTCGCAGTCACAATATTTGTTATTATAAAAAACTAGAAAAAACCCTAAAGAGCCATCAACCATACAAGAGGTGAATTAACTACAGTATATTCATACATGTAATAATGCTATTCACCCGTGTAACCAAATTAACTCTCATTCTTTCTGAAACCTAGAAGCTCGCTCAAAATAATACACAGTACATGACTCCATTCTTATAAAAATTTTAAAACAGGTAAAATTAATTCATGCTGTTGGCAATCAGGAAAGTAACAGAGGAAAGGGGATGCCTGGGCTATGAGAGACATTCTACTTCTTGACTTCATTTGTAGTTACACGGATGTGTCCTCATATTCCCATTCCAAAATAAATTGTGATCTACTCATGTAATATAATACTATCAACAAATATAAATGAATGCATTGCTGCTATATCCCAAATCTGGGCTAATCTCAAACATAATTTTTTTTAAGATGAGTGTGATTAACAACAATTTTTTTAATGTTTACTTATTTTTGAGAGAGAAAGAGAGAGTGCAAGGAGGGAAAGGGCAGAGAGAGAGAGAGAGAGTGGGAGACACAGAATCCAAAGCAGGCTCCAGGCTCTGAGCTGTCAGCACAGAGCCAGACACAGGGCTTGAATTCACAGATGGCAAGATCACAACCTGAGCTGAAGTCAGAGGCTGAACCGACTGAGCCACCCAGGCGCCCCTCAAACACAATTTTTGGCAAAAGAAGCGAACACAAAACAGTACACACTATGCGATTCCATTTCTACAAAACTTGAAAAGCCCACCAACATGAATTAAAGGTTTTGAAAATCAGGAGGAGGAAGAGGAAAACAAGGAAGAGCTATTTATGTTTTTCGATGGAAGCACCCAATTCCACGGGTTTTTCTTTGGCCCAATTTTTCCTCTCCTCTAGAAGTAAACCTTGTCTCCAGGCCCGGGATTGCCCAAAGATCTCTGTGAATGTAGGAGATTGAGGGGGAAAAGCCTGAACCCTGGCCCAGGGCAGAACGTCCATTCCTGGAATACTTATTTGCATTCAGCCTGCAGGCCAGGAGATTAGCATTTCCAAGAGAAAACAACGTGGCCTTCCTTGTCCTCCGGGTCCAGCCCTCTGAAGCACTCCCTTCCCTTGAGGCTACCCTCTTTCTATACCAGAGAGAGCAGCCTTGGTGGAGATAGGGCAGATGACTTCAGAATTACATGCAGTTTGTGAAGGGCTTTGCTGTATTTGGGGCTAAAAAGCACTTCGGAAATACATGCGATTATTGTCACATTAGAAGTAAACCTAGGATAAGAAAAACCCATTAGCAAGTGTTTCTGCCGAAAGCTCTCTCAGGTGGCCATTCGGAGATACATCTGAAGACACAGAATGTACCAGGATCCAATTATATCTTCCTGATAAGAAATACTTTAAGGGTCCGACAAGAGATAATCATGGGAAGCCATCTGCGAGCTGCAATTTGAGCAAAAAGCAAATCCCTCCTTTAAGGGTAGCAGCCTGAAGATTTGCTTAAATAATACCATTTTAGAGGCTTCCAAAATAACTTGCCTGTATTTACCCAAACAAAAGGTCACAGTAACAAGTCGATCTCCCAGTCTGTCACCAGCCTAGCAGATCTGAAAAACCTGGAATTTTCTATTCCTCTCTTCAATCTGTAACATTAGGTCAAAGCCTATTTCAAATTAGGGTTGAAGTGATAGCAGAAATTGATGGGCGTATTTTAACACTAATAAGGTGACTTACATTGTTAAAGATCCTTTAGAATTTATAAGTAATGCTTAGGGTCAGCTTCTGCCTGTGGGTGAACACTACTTTTCAACCAAAATGCAAGTGAAATCTGTAAACCACTTAAGCCCCTGAGCATTTAATAGACACCCAGTGAATGTTAGCTACCTTCTCTTTTCCTTTGTTCTTTCAAATTTCTTTCTTTTTTAACTTCTTTATTTGAAAGAGAGAGAGAGAGAGAAAGAGAGGGGGAGGGAGGAGGAGGAAGAGGAGGAGGAGGAGGAAGAGGAGGAGGAGGAGGAAGAGGAGGAGGAGGAGGGGGAGGAGAAGCGTGGAAGAGGGAGAGAGAGAAAGGGAGAGACAAAATCGCAAGCAGGCTCCGGACCACCAGTGCAGAGCCCAACACAGGGCTCAAACTCATGAACTGTAACGTCATGACCTGAGCCAAAGTCAGATACTCAACCGACTGAGCCACTCAGGTGCCCCTCAAATTTCTTTAATCTCATCTGAAAAAGAAAAATAATTACATCAAAAACAAGAAGCCTAACTAACTATCTTTCAGTTGGTGTCTAGGAAATGTGGTCATTGTGGAAACCACTATACATTAAATATTCTCTAATTTGACCAAACTATGGGATACATCGTATCATTATCCCCATTTTACACATGAGGCTAAGAAAATCGTCCACGATTTAGATTATATACAAGGAGGATCGTCTCCTCCCAACACTGGTCACAAGGGAATGACTACAGATTTCTTTCCACACATTGTAATGAATCTTTGGGACTGAAGATCGCTGGTTCCAAACTGGGCACTCTTTACATGCCTTACCAACATCCTGAAAAAGTCAATTTTGCTAAAGAAGATTGGTTAGGTCTTCTTCTATGTCCAGAACTCATCTTTCAGGATTCTGTGTTTGTGGATGGTGACTAGACCCACAGAGCTAGGGTCTGGAAAATTTCTTTCAGTTTTCAGAACAAACGGCTCATTTGACTTTCTTAAGGGCAAATGTGTAAGTGTGATTTCCGTAAAGCCTCACAAACATGTGGGGGTGGGGGTGGGTGTAGCAGAGCACTCAGGATGCTGTCAAGGCCAAATGGAACGTTATCGTTATCGAGAAGTCCTTCAGAGTTCAGTACTTCTCATCCTTGAAAATGAGTTTAAATTCCCTAGTTAGTGAATACCTCTATATGATTCCCCATTGCTCTGCCACAGAGCGACTACACGGTGTTTCATTAATTACTTGCAACTATCTATTAAATCTTCCGAGAGAGCAAGGTGATTTTCTGTGCGGGATCATTTTTCATAATGAAAGAAAACATCACTCTCCAAAATAGGTCCCATTCATTCTGTTTTTTTTAAACATTTATTTATTTTCAAGAGAGAGAGAAAGAGAGACAAAGCATGAGCAGGGGAGGGGCAGGCAGAGAGGGAGACACAGAATCCAAAGTAGGCTCCGGGATCTGAGCTGTCAGCACAGAGCCCGACGTGGGGCTCGAACTCAGGATCATGAAATCAAGACCTGAGCTGAAGTCAGACCCTTAACCAACTGGGCCAGCCAGGTGTGCAGGTCCCATTCATTCTTAACCCTGTATCTTCACTCCTGTCATGGTCCTTATTGGAAAAGCCACACCTTGATCTTATTTATTATTTATTTATTTAAATTTAGTGCCTTTATTTCTTTTTTGTTTAATCCTTTTACTTTTATTTTCTTTTAAGTTTAAATTCAACTTAGTGAACCTACAGTGTAATAATAATTTCAGGAATAGACTTTGGTGATTCGTCACTTACATATAACACCCAGTGCTCATCCCCACAAGTGAGCATCTATTTAAATTCTAATCCTCCTTCAAGGTCGAATAATTTGGGGTCTGTAGCCACCACTGAGCTCCATCTGCCTGTTGCTTTCTTGATCATGTACACCTTACCTCTCTTCTCTTGGTTCCTTTGAAAAGAGCCTTAGTGTCCTACGTATAATGGCACTCAAAACATTCTGCTGAGGATATGTCATTTGTGACCTGTGGTACACACTTCAGTACTAAGTCATGTGTTGTTTTACATTGTTCATCTCTAAGCCATAGGCATTAGTCTGGCACGTTTAACTGAATTACATGATCCCTAAGGGCAGAAATTAAGTGGTATATTTCTATCTTATCAAACATATAACTAAGAACATAGTCGTGATGAATGAATAGAATCTTAGAATGGCTGAACAAGTCACACACACACACATACACACACACAAACAACATTGTGAAACCTAAATGAGATGATTTAGGCAAAGCTTTTAAAATAGCAAGCTCTTGGCAAAATTAGGCACCTACCAAGTACACACATGTACTTGATTTCTATTTAATCAGAGACTGCCATCTTCATTTGAAGCAAGTATCACAGCACCAAAAAGGCAAAGACAATTCACAGTCAGTGTTAGGGAAAGTGTAGGGACAGGGCACTTTCATCAACAATGAAAAGCGAAGAAAATCAACATAGCCTTTTTGGAGGGAAATTTGTCAGTCTGAAGCAATGCCCCCAATAATCATCTGTTTCTTAGATCTTTTAATTTTTTTAAAAAATTTTAAATGTTTTTTATTTATTTCTGAGAGAGAGAGACAGCGTGAGCAGGGGACGGTCAGAGAGAGAGGGAGACACAGAATCTGAAACAGGCTCTAGGCTCTGAGCTGTCAGCACAGAGCCTGACATGGAGCTTGAACCCACGAACTGTGAGATCATGACCTGAGCCAAAGCCAGAGCTTAACTGACTGAGCCACCTAGGCGCCCCGTAGATCTTTTAATTTTTAAACTCAAAATGTTTCCTACATTAAGACCCATGTTACTTTTCTAACATATATACCAAATTATTGTTGAGAACATAGTGGGGTAATGATCAGTGATAAAATATCTCAGAAAGAAGCGCAAATAAAGCAAACACGTCCTACATCATAAGTAACCCTTTGGACCATCAACAAATGAAGGACAGTTGCTGTACTTTGGTTCCAGAGTGCTTATATTTTAAGTTTTTATTTATTTATTTATTTTGAGAGAGTGAGTGACATTGTGGGGTATGGGCAGAGAGAGGAAGAAAGAGAGAGGAAGAAAGAGAATCCCAAGCAGGTTCTACACTGTCAGCATGGAGCCCAGTGCAGGGCTTGAACTCATGAACTGAGACCATGACCTGAGCCAAAATCAAGAAGCAAATGCTTAACCGACTGAGCCACCCAGGTGCCCCTCTGATATTAAAATTTTTGAGGGATGCCGGGGTGGCTCAGTCAGTTAAGTGTCCAACTTTGGCTCAGGTTATGATGTCCTGTTGCGGGTTTGAGCCCTGCGTCAGGGTCTGTGCTGACAGCTCAGAGCCTGGAGCCTGCTTCAGATTCTGTGTCTCCCTTTCTCTCTGCCCCCACCCTACTCATTCTCTCTCTCTCTCAAAAGTAAATATTAAAAAAAAATGAGACACTGCTGTAGTGGGTGAGAACACAGAGGCTGGGGCCCAGGCTACTTATATTCTAGTCCCAATTCTGTCACTTACCAGCTGTATGATCTTGGACAGGTGACTTAACCATTTCTGTGTCTGTAACCATTTTCCTTATCTGTAAAATGGGAATAATAGTAATATCATTTTAGGACTATAGAGATGATTGTGTTTGTAGATCTCACACTGAAAGCGGTGGTATGAAGGGCTTCAAAAGGGTTCATTTTATTATTGATATCACTATTTATTAAGTACCTGTTAGGTGCTAGGGGCTGAGGATATAGCAGTGAAAACTTCAAGAGACTTAGATTCTAATAGAAAAGTTATATAGGTTATAACAAACATAGTAGGGGACTTTAACACCCACTGACATCAATGGAGAGATCATCCAGACAGAAATTCAACAAGGGAAGAGTAGCTTTGAAAGACACAGTAGAGTGTTGCCGGGGTGGCTCAGTCGGTTAAGTGTCTGACTTCGGCTCAGGTCGTGATCTCAAGGTTCAGGTCATGAGTTCGAGCCTAAACCCTGCATCAGGCTCTGTGCCGACAGTATGGAGCCTGCTTGGCATGCTCTCTCTCCTTCTCTCTCTCTCTGCTCCTCCCCTGCTTGTGTGCATGCTCTCTCTCTCTCTCAAAAATAAACATTAAAAAATTAAAAAAAAGATAGAAACATTAGAGCAGATGGCTTTAACAGATATATACAAAATATTCATCCAAAATCGGAAGAATATACTTTATTTTCAAGTGCATGTGCAACAGTCTCTAAAATAGATCACAGGTGAGGTCACAGAACAAGTCTCAATAAATTGAAGAAGACTGAAATGATATCATGCATCTCTTCTGTCCTCAACACTAGGAAACTAGAAATCAATGATAAGAAAAAAATCTACAAAGAACCTAAACATATGGAGAGTAAACAACATGCTACTAAATAATGAGTGGGTTAACCAAGAACATCACAAGGAAAATAGAAAGGCACAGCAATCCAAAATCTTTGGGATGCAGTAAAAGCGCTTCCAGGAGGGATGTTTAGAGTGATAGAGACCGACCTCAAGAAAAAGAAAAAGCTCAAACGACCTAACTTTAGAACTAAATGCACTAGAAAAAGGAGAACAAACCCCAAATCTAGTAGAAGGAAGGAAGTAATAAAGATGAGAGCAGAAATAAATAAAACAGACAAAAAAATAGAAGTAAAAAAGTAATCATATAGGTTGTTGACTAAATCGACACACAAACTCTTAAACCTGTGGTAAATATCCTACTAGAAGAATCATAGTTAAGAATACAAAAGATACCAAATACACATTAGGGGTTGGCAGTCATGTAGGATAATCGAAGAATCAATGGGAAGAAGAATGCTCTAGGCAAAGAAGATATGCAAAGCACATTCAATAAACTGAAGAAAATAAGATGGATGGCTCAAGATCAGGGAGTGATGGAGGAGACTGTCACAAGATGAAATTACAGAGGTTGGCAGGGGTGAATAGAGCAGAGCCATACGGACCGGACCAGACTTGTGTTACAGATCCGGGATATTGTCTAAGTTCAGCTGAAAGCCAATGAAGAATGCTAGGCAGGAAGTGACATGATCAAATTTATATCATCCTGGCTGAAAAATTATGTAGAAGATCTTGAGTTCTTAAACACGAGCACAAAGACCTGTACAATAAAATCTCCACACTTGGAAGAGTTCAACCACACATGACTGTGAAGATTTGTACTATGCACAGTGAAAGTTATTACGGATCCAATTTCACCTTGCAGGGGCGGCGGGGGGGGGGGGGGGGTTCCCT
>NW_027533170.1:4197374-4210242 GCF_008692635.1 Crocuta crocuta
GGTAGGTTCCCTGTATTTCCAATAAGCAATTCATGGAGACCAGTAAGGTGTTCAAGAATTCAACTCAATTATGATACTTCCTACCCAGATCCCACAGGTTAAGGGCTCAATTCTGAAAGATGCCCTCCACCACAGTTCAGCCATAAAATGAACGATATACATCTCTTCAGACCAAAATGGAAAGGTTAAGGGGGAAAACAAGCAATTTCTAGGAACACACAATGAGTAATAATAAGATTTTTGTGAAGATAAAAAGTAAATATGAATCACTGAATAAAAATGTCAATGTTTGTTTATCCAGATCTGAAAGTATGCACATCACACCATCAGTACTGATGAATAGTAGGATCCTTGAATAGTAGGATCAAAGAAATGGTGAGTATTTACTTCAGAGGCTTCTGATTATTTGAATTCTTTATAAAGAGTATCTGTCAATTTGCAATCAAAAGCAAGCAATAAAGAAGGGGCGGGCACCTGGGTGGCTCAGTTGGTTGAGCGGTTGAGCTCTTGACTCTTGATTTCCCTTGGGTCGTGGGATCAGACTTGGTACTGGCACTGAGCATGGAGCCTCCTTGGGATTTCCTCTCTCTCTGTCTCTCTCTCTGTCTCTCTCCCACCCCCCCAAAAGAAAAAAAAAAAGGAAAGGCAAGCTCTAAAGATAAAAAATAAAATCACATCCAAGCTTTGCTTTCTATTTAGCCCAAGTAATTCATAGCATAATAAAGAATAAAGTCACAAGTAGTGAGTGAAGGGAAAAGATTGATCTCTGCTATTTATAATTCTTTAAGAGTGGCATATAATTAAGGCATTTCCTGTTAATTACTGACAGGCAGAATTAAGGAATCTCTGTCACCCATTAAGGATCAGGTAATACAACCTGATGTCAGGCTAATACATGACCTGTAGAGGACTGGGCTTTCTTCTACACCGGATTCCTCTTCCTTCTCTTAATCTGCCTGTCTGCTTCAATTTGTCTTTTTGCGAACACATGGACATTGAAAGACTTTGATCAGAGCAGATGTAGAAAATCCAGCTCTACTAATCAGTGTTCCTAAGTCATGGAGCCTCTACCTTGTCCACAGGTGTCTGAAAAATATCATGAACCCTCTTTACCAGCTCATAATTAGAGGGACAAGCTAATTGTATCATACTATTAAGATGTACTCAACAGAGACATGAGAGGGTAAAGCCATCTAATTCAGTATGATTCACTTCTCTGACTCAGCTGAATGACAGGTCCCAAAATACCAGGCTTGCCTTTCAATAGTTTCAAGGCAGCTGCCTGGAGATTGTACCAACGTTTTTTTTATTTACCTCAATGAGTTCGTCATATTGTGGACCAGCCATATTAAAGCCAGGCTGTTCTCCAGAACACTAATTTCAAGTGCAGTTTTTAGGTGTCAGGTGCTTTTAAAAAGCAGGGGTAGGTTATTGATTAAGTAAACTTTGAAAATGCTGAATAGGGGCACCTGGGTGGCTCTGTCGGTTAAGCATCCACTCTTGATTTCTGCTTAGGTCTTGATCTCAGGGTTCGGTTCTCGGATCGAGCCCTGCTTGGGATTCTCTCTTCCTCTCTCTCTGTTCCTCCCACACTCGCTCTGTCTCTCAAAATAAATAAATACTCATTTTTTTTTTTAAGTCTGAGTAAAATGAAGGTATGGAAGTTTTTTTATTAGACTTTTTAGAGCCACTAATGTGCTCATATGAATTATGCATCTTCAGGATATTGATAGAATAGATAGTATTTTCAAATACCCAATTATTTTTCTAGGAAATCCTTTTATTGGTGATATTAGAGGCATATGAAGGATAATATTAGGGTTTATTGTTCTTTTGGAACCTCATGGTCGATCCTCAATTTGGTGCTTAAAAACTACAAACTATAAAAAAATTTTTGGTTGCTTTTTTACTTTAATCATTAATCATTTAATGATTAATCATTTACTTTAATCATTAATCATTTAAAAGAGTTGTGCCCTCAGGGGCCCCGGGATGGCTCAGTCGGTTAAGGGTCCAACTTTACCTCAAATCATGATCTTATGGCTCATAGGTTCGAGTCCCATGTCGGGCTGTTTGCTGTCAGCACAGAGTCTGCTTCAGGTCCTCTGTCCCCATCTCTGTCTGCCCCTCCCCCGCTCATATACATGTGCATATGCACTTGTTCTCTCCCAAAAATAAAAATTAGGAAAAAAAAAGTCGTATGACCCTCTAAGACAAACTTTGCCATTTTGTCACTCTCTCTAAAGAATGGTTTTGTCTTCATCCTATTAAAAATTTCTTGGGGCGCCTGGCTCAGCCGGTTAAGCATCTGACTTGGCTCAGGTCATGATCTCATGGTTCATGGGTTCGAGCCCCACATCGGGCTCTGTGCTGACAGCTAGTTCAGAGCCTGAAGCCTGTTTCAGATTCTGTATCTCTCTCTCTAGCCCTCCCCTGCCCACGCTGTGTCTCTGTCTCTCTCAGAAATAAATAAAAAACATTAAAAAAATTTCTTTTCTCAGGATCCACATTTGATCTTCCTTTTAGGAAGTGATCACCAAAATACATGGAGGAATGATTATGGATACTTTATTCGTAATAACCACAAAAAGATGGTACTCACACAACAGAACCTTACTTGGAACTTTGAAATGATGCTGTGGAAAAATATTTATTAATGTGGGAAGATACATATGTCCATACATACACATTTTTATTTTTTTACTAAATCATTTTGAGAGAGAGAGAGACGGCGTGAGCAGGGCGGCAGAGAGAGAAAGAGAATCCCAAGCAGGCTCCACGCTGTCAGCGCTGAGCTGAACGTGGGGCTTAGTCCCAATAACCATGAGATTATGACCCGAGCTGAAATCAAGAGTTGGACGCCCAACTGAGCCACCCAGGCACCCCTATATGTGCATTTTTAAGAAGCAGATATACCTGGGGTGCTTGGGTGGCTCAGTTGGTTAAACATCCGACTTTAGCTCAGGACCTGATCTTGTAGTTTCGTGGGTGTGAGCCCCACATCGGGCTCTGTGCAGACAGCTCAGAGCCTGAAGCCTGCTTCCCTCTCTCTCTCTGCTCCTCTCCCCTTGTGCTCTGTCTCTCTCTCTCTCAAAAAAAAAAAAAAATCCACCTAAATTCTTGGGTACATATATACTGGTATAAACTGTATCTGCATAGATTATATGGAAGAATATATAAATTGAAAACAGTAGGTACATCTGGAATGGAGAACTGGGAGACTGAAGGATAGGGGAAGGGGAGAGACTTTTTCCTCTATTCTCTTGCTCTGTCTGAATAGTTTACCCTAATAAATTAAAACAGGAATAAGAATGAATGGAAGGAAGGAAGGAAGGGTGGGAGGGACTGACCCTTTGATTAAAGAAATTAGCAAACAAAAGGTGTCTTCAATCTTGCTTGTAGCCCAAGTAATCAACTCAGGATACTGATAATTCAGGCATATCAAGTTTGAGAATTGTTATTCAAATTCTCTACAGTTTACTTTAAATTTTGCTCATTTGATGTCTCAGTTTCTTAACACAATGTTAATATACATTTTCTCCTATTTTTAGAGATTTCTGCCTGAGGTGATTTGAAATGATGAGTGCTTAACAACCTTTTATCAGCACGATATAGATTGCTTTTTCCCTTTAAATAATTTTAGCCTTGGATTTGATCTTCTAATATTAATATGTTTGGCTTTTGTTATCATTATTGTCACTATTAGCATTTGCTTAGATTATCTTTACTCATCCATATAGTTTCATCTCTCTTGGGTCATTTCATTTTATGTGTCTCATAAAGAACATAAGGATGGATATTAATTTGTCTAAGCTGTAGTTCTTTGTTTTTTTCTTAAGAGGGTTCTTTAATCCATTTACATTTATTTCTTACACTTTCTATTTGTCCCAATTCATTGTTTTGGTGTATATTATATTTGTTGTGCTTTATGATTTATTCTTTGGTAAATGTATTGGATTGATTCTATCTGTTTTATGCATTGGTTTTATTCCAGGTTTTTGCTTTAATTGTTTGGATGTTATTCTCCTGCTTCTGTTTCTTAGTAGTTTTACCCAAGTGTCTAATAGACATATTTAAACTTATGTTACATTTACATAAAGGCTTACATTTATCTATGGAAGCCTAGCTTATAACCTTATAACCTCCTGACCTCTCCCCTTCCCTCTGACCTTCCACACTGTGACATTATGTGGGAATTTAGTTCTAAATTGTATTAGATTTTAAATAATTGATGCTTAATTAAATAATTGATGCTCAATTATAAATTATGCTTATTTTTCTGCTTTGTACTGCTTCCCTATCTTCCTTTTGAGTTGGCTTTTAATATTGCTGACGTCTATTGTCTATTAATCATTCCGTGTAAGGTTCACAAATGGTATATTTTTAAGTGTGTTGTTGCTTAAAACGTCCTATTTTACCTTCATGCTGGAATGACAGGTTGACGTGGTATACAAACAAAGCTGTTTTCTCACGGCTCTCTGAAAATACCAATTATACACATTCTAAAATCTCCTTTTGGTTGCTCTATTAATTATGTCTCTTCAGATATGTCTTTTTTTGTGTGAAACACGATGCCTGCCTTTCATGATGATTGCTGTCCCATAAAGTCGCATGGCTTTTGGCTGTGAGGTCATTTTATTAGCCTTTTCCTTTTAGCGTCGTCTGTGCTCAGCCTCTGAGCAATGACAAAAGCGGGTGCAGGGGCTCATCTCACCCTGGGGGCTTCACCAAGCACCACAGACATTCCCCTTCTCCCAGCTTTCCAACTGCTCCCTAAAACCGGGAAGGAGAACGCCCTCCCAGCAGCTCACAACCGGGTCCATCCTGCCCTTACCTGTTGCCACCCAGCCCACAGCTCCCCTGGGACCACCACCACCTCCATCAACCCCCTCCTGCTCCTGTTTTGGGCTGTGGATTCATGCTTCAATCTAATCTCATCTAAACTCCCAACTTTTGAAGCACCTGGGTGATTCAGTCGATTAAATGTCCGACTGTTGATTTCAGCTCAGGTCGTGTTCTTGTGGTTTGTGGGATCAAGCTCCCGCATCGGGTTCTTGGCTGAGGGCAGGGAGCCTGCTTGGGACTCTCATCTCTCTCTCTCTCTCTCTCTCTCTCTCTCACCCTCTCTCTCTGCCCCTCCCCACTTGCATTCTGTCTCTCTCCATCTCTCTCAAAATAAATAACCATTTAAAAAAACAGACTCCCAACCTTCAGAGTCTCCTCATTATTTCCAGTTCACTAACATTATGTCCTCTCTTTACATGTATTTAAGATTTGTGTCTATTAATTCTAAGGACTTAGGGATGGAGGCGGTTGGGGGTAGAGAGAATGGGAGCTGCTCCATCCAGCCCTTTGGTCTAACCCCCAACCTTACTAACATTTTAAGTCACACACACACAGACACACACACACACATTCTCTCTCTCTCTCTCTCCATATTTTTATGCTAAGTCGAAATAATTAGGCCTGCATCGCATACTCTCACAAACAGCAAACCACAGTATTTCAGTGATGTGCTTAGATTGCACAGCTTTCCCTTACATTCTTTCTACCCAAGAAAGAGTTCCCTGAATTTATTTCGATCTCCCATCCAGAATGGAGATGTCAATTCCCAGCTAAGGATGCCTGCTTCTTGGTTTGGTGACCCCTGTCAGTTTTGGGCACTTCAGGGCCCCTCTCTCCCTCTCTCTCGGCCCGGCTTACCGAGCCCTCTCCATCCGCACAGGACTATCCTGGGATCTGGGGTTTGGCAGATTGCAGAACTCCTCTCTTTTCTCGACATCTCAACTTTGGAATTTGCATTTAGATGAAGACACACAGCCCCTGTGTCAGAGGCCACAACTACACACTCAGGAACAAATGGACCAGACTCTAAAAATGTGGTCCACTCAATTTACTGCCACACACACGCTATGCCCTTCACATCTGTCAGCCTTGCAGGGAAAATGTCTAAGGAGAGTTACTAAGTTCTTAAGTTCTGTACAGAGATGTGGATGCCTATGCGTAGGGCTGAGCTGTTTTTGTTTTTTGGTTTTTTTTTTTTTTTTTTTTTGGTCTCTGAGATAAATCTGCTTATGACTGCCTCAATCCGGCCACATATTTCCCCTTACTAGGCTATGAACAAACAACCAAACAAAATGTACCTGTGACAACATTCACAAGGGAAGCCCATCTAGCACAGTGATTAAGAGCTCAGTCTACGGCCAAATTCATATTCTTCTATTCCAGTGTGGGATCGTAGCCAAATTACTTAAACACTCTGTGCCTCTGATTCTCTATCTATAAAATGGGGATGATAATGATACTAAATTCTGGGAACTGTCACAAAGATTACACAGCTTAGTGTACACCAAGTGCCCAGAACCAGCACATAGTAGGCCCCTATACGTATTTGCTGGCATGACTAATACTACTAGCAATTGCTCCTACCCTGTTCAGCAGAACACACAAAGCTGTGACTCTAGTTCTGGAAGGCGTGAGTATCTCTTGGCACTTTTCTGACTTCCCACAAAGACATTCTTGCCGTGGGCATCTCTGCACAGCAGACCACACGAAGGGGTGCAGATGAGAAGCCACTGTCAGACTCTTGGGCTGGTGCCCAGGCACCCTCAAGAGATGTGTGGCTTTCCATCCTGCAGATCTCTTAAGATAGTCCAGAGGAACTCCCTGTAGCTCAGTAAACTCATCAACCCTCATCTGTTCAGGGGACCAACTGGCCCATGAGTACAGTGCCGCTGTCCTCACACACCCTCCAGGCACCACTCAAAGAGCCTGGCCCCAAGGTGCAGACAGCCTACTTCCGCCTGGATCCCGTGCACACTTTGCTGCTGCTGCTTTAGGCTCTGCAGATGGCAAACGGCCGTGGGCATCCTGGAGCCCTGCTCAGCCTCTAGATGAGAACATCTCCTAATCAGTCCTGGGGGTCCAGGCTGACTGCGATCGCCCGTGAAGGCACCCTCCCAGCCAGGCCCTGCCAACAAGTCTCTTTTCATCCCCTTATCTTAATTTAGCCAGCATCCGTGCTTTGTGGATTACCAGCTTAAGCGCTTGAGGGCCATGGGGAGGGACAATGAGAAAAGCAGTGAAAGATGGTGTTGCTCTCTGGTTATAGAAAAGAACAGGGCTGCTCATGATTTGGGGGGTGGAAGTGGAAAGAAAGAACAGACTAATGAAAGATTTCCACCCCCTCTTCTTTTCATACTGATCAGATGGATAAGAGTTTGAGCAAATATTTCCTTGGCTTTCTCCCTTACCTCTCCCATTGTTACGGTGGTCACACAACCCCATCTGAGCATGCATTTGTTTGCATTCCTCATTAACTCGGCAGGTCTATTTACTAAATCCTAGAAATCGATCGTCTGCTTTGAAGGCATGGGCCCTTGCCTTGCTTTCCTGTACGTGCACACACACGGGGCTCTGTCATTTCTTTGATGGTCAGCAGACATGCAAAATCTTACCAAAACCGAGTCGGACACTAAAAGCAGCTGTCAGAACAATGCTTTTCATCAGAGCATGCCAGGACCACGTGAAGACAGGCGGGTGCCCCAGAGATTAAAATTTACTTTCTCAGCCAATGGATCTACATTAACATATTGATAAAAGAACACCTGTCGGATAAATTAAGAGGGGAATCCAGTCCCTGTGGCAGCTCACCTCCTCTCTGCTACCCCAAGCAATCTACGTCTCCCTCTAACTTGCACTCCCAACTCTGCAGAACAAAAGCCCTGCAATTAACCAAATCCCCCAACCTTAAAGGCAATTTAGCAACTTCAGGACCTGCTTACGGCTGAAAGTTTCCTTATACCCCTACACGCAGAGCACGGTGCCAAATTATTCCAACAATTAAAACAAAACCATTCTCACCCAGAAAGGAATTCTGGTCAGTATAAATTTCCCACTCCGTTATAGTTCCAGGGGTGCTGTGGTGCTGTTTATGTATCAGCGCCCCAGACAGCTCCCCAGCCCCATGAGCGCAGAATGGGAACCAGGCAGGAAGAAGGAGCAGGGGAACGAAGGGAAGCTGTGCTCTTAGACTCAGGCCAGGCTTTCGGGAAAGCAGAAAGACCTGCCATCCTGTGAGCACGAGGCCATTTTCGAGATGCAAATCCAACAACTTTTCAGAGTCCACAGGAGGAAAGGGACCCAGAATGTGAAGTCATGGTGAAGTGCCAGCTTTGATCATATCATCCACAGAATTCACAGGGACTTTGTTTCCAGTAATCTCTCTGGTTTCCTCCCTTTGCAAGTTCCTTAACAGACCACTTGAGTTGGTCTCAGAGGAAAGGTAGTATCTACGTCTTCCATAGCACTGATGCCCAGCAGAAACTAATAAGAGCCATAGTGTATAACTGTTAAATTTTCTAATAGCCACATTTTCTTTTCTTTGAAAAAATTTTTTTAATGTTTTTATTTTTGAGACAGAGAGAGAGACAGAGCATGAGCAGGGAAGGGGCAGAGAGAGAAAGGGAGACACAGAATCCGAAGCAGGCTCCAGGCTCTGAGCTGTCAGCACAGAGCCCGATGAATGGCTCAAACCCATGAGCTGTGGAATCATGATCTGAGCGCAAGTGGGATGCTTAACCAACTGAGCCACCCAGGTGCCCCAATATTTTCTTTTTTTAAAGTTTATTTTATTTATTTTGAGAGACAGAGAGCATGATCAGGGGAGAGGCAGAGACAGAGGGAGAGAGAGAATCCCAAGCAGTCTGTGTGCTGACACAGGGCTTGATCTCCAGGATTGTTAAGTTCATGACCTGAGCTGAAACCAAGAGTCAGATGCTTAACTGACTAAGCCATGAGGCACCCCTCTAATCGCCATATTTTAAAAAAAGAATCAGGTGCCAATTAAATTTAATATCCCCGTTAGCCCAATATATCCAAAAAAGCATCATTTCAACATACAGAAATATTACAGTGTATTAATTGTTTTAATACTACATGTTGGACAATGCAGGTATTAAGGCTTTTAGCCTCAGGATATTAGTTCTTGTTCCCAGGAAATTTCAGTCTGAAGAAACAATTTGAAGAGTCTCTGTCTGGGAGTTAGAGTTACCTGAAGGTCCCAACCAGGAAAAAAAAGCAAGCAAGCAAAGAGGTACTATAAGTTAGTGATTGGAGGTCAAGGCTCCAAGCTTAGACATAGATCCTCAACTCTGCCTCTTCCTAAAGAAGAAACCTTGGAAAGTATACTCAGATTCTCCAAGCTTTAGTTTCTTGACAAGGTAAGGCTGTTTTGAGGCTTGACCCTAATAAGTGATAGAGAAATATTAGTTCTAATTATGCAAATTATGAAATCTTTATCATCCATATTTTTATGAAGTGTTGGGCATAGTCTCTCATCTCCAGATCACTGAAGGGAAGATTTCTAAGTTATCAATAGCTGATAAAGCCCTATAAGGAGAGTGAGAAACAGAAAGAGAGAGAGAGAAGAGAGGTAGGTAGTTAATAGATTTAGAGAAAGAGAATGTGGAAACAGAACTCCAACATTCGGGAAAACGATTCCCTGTAGACAGATACCCAGATGCCGGATTTACCCTGTCTCTGAAAGTATTAAAGGAAGGACAAATTCAGCATTTAATAAGTGGGGACATTTCCTGAATTAGGACATCAATGGACAGAATCATAAAATCTCTGAAGTGCTAAGAACATACATAGCCCAATCTCCCATTTTCCCCCACTGTCCCTTTCTATGGGTCCTAACAGGGTCTTGATTCTTTGCTTGGCCATTTGTTCAAGTAAGCTCTTTGCTTGATAAGGTGTTAGAAAGATCTCCCTTACATGGAGCCAAAGTAAACTTTCGCTGTAAGTTCTAGGTCACCCCGGGCATCAGTCTTGGCCTTGGGACATGCATAATATAGTATCTCTTCTACAGGCCAGTCTTCAAGTCCACAAAGGCGGCCATCACATCTCTCCTTTGTGTTTTGTGAGTGTGTGCCAAAGGAACAACTTAGGATTCTTTAGTTCCTTTCTCGTTCATCAAGGTCGCCAGGCCTTTCCTGGCTCTGGAATCTGCTACGTTGTTTGAATGTTCTCTTAAATTGCAACGCATGGCGTGGAACACGCTCATCCTGCTCTGCACTAAGCAGTGACCAGCACAGTGGGGCGGTGGCAGCAACACTGCACGACCGCCTTACCATCCTCCTGGCCAATCAACGCCCCCTCTTCTTCTCCCACTGTAGATGCTCTCTGTTCTCCCTTCCACACCATCTCTCCTACCTCATCCATGCCACCCCAGCCCCGCCTCCGCCCAGGGTTTCATCATCGCTCACTGGGATTACTGAGATGGGCTCTGATGGCTTTACTGATCGCATCCTCTCCCATCTGCCATCCATCTCTCACCCTGTTGTGAGAGGGTTCTTTCTGATCCACAAATCAGTTCACGTCACACCCTTACACAGAAACAACCACAACTCCCTATGGCCTTCAGAATAAGTCTTAGCCTCGTGGTATAGTTCCAACTTCCAGTGATCTGGCTGTAAGCTATCTTCTTGACCTCATTGTCCTCTACACCCTTCCAGCCATGCCGGTTGCCTTGCCATTTCCTTTGAGCCTCAAATATTCATATTTCATTCCTGGTTGTAGAAGCCTTTTCGATCATCCTTTAAAGCCCAAAGTCAAAGTCATTCTTCCATGATGGCTTTAACGACCTTGGAAATCCTACAGCATATTAGCTTTATTTCCTTATTGGGCCGTTCACTTATCCTTTCTTTTGCTCATCCCCCCCCCCCTTTCCTTTCCTTTTTTAAAGTTTATTTATTTTGAGAGAGAGAGAGAGAGAGAGAGAGAGCGGAAGATGGGGCAGAGAAAGAGGGAGAGAATCACAAGCAGGCTCCGGCTCAGAGCCAGACACAGGACTCGATCCCACGAAACGTGAGATCGTGACCTGAGCCAGAATCAAGAGTCAGGTGCTTAACTGAATAAGACACCTAGGCGCCTCTTCCTTTCCTTTTCAACCAGACACTCTCCCTATACTAAAGGAGGTTCTCACTCTAATGAGAGAAATGGACCAGCAAAAAGCAGACAGAATCATGAATGCTCTGAGGGAGGACAGCTATGGGAACGTTAGGTGGAAGGGATAGGTGTCTAACCAGACTGACTTTGGTGACAGGAGTCTTCACAGAGAATAGGTCATTAAAACAGAGTGGGAGTTCCAGGCTAAGGGAGCTATGTGTGAAGAAGCCATATGTCGAGTGAGATCATGAAGCACTGAGAAAAATGAATATGCAGATCTGTGGCTGCTGCTCAGAATAGGGATGGGCCATGGAGAGGACAGAGCTGGGAGGCTGGCCGAGGCTGGTTCACACAGGACACTGAAAGTTACAGTGGGGGGCAACAAGGAAGGGGTTGAGCAGGGGACTTAGATGCAGAGATTTTGAGCTTAGAAATACCATTTTAGCAAGCATGTGGAGAGTAGCTAAGAGCCAGTCTGGAGTGGAGTCAGGGAGACCCATTTTGAGGCTAGAGCAAAAACTACAGCCGTCAGGCCAAAGATCAGTGAACAGATTCTAAACCACAAAGGAGTAAGAAACATCAAAAGGTGAACTTGAACGTGAACAGAGAAGGATAAATGCTGAGTCTCTAATTTGTCTTTTTTGGTATAAACTGCCTCCAAAGAGGGAACACCTCCCTCAGCAAAGCCTAAAGTCCCTGATAACAGGCATAATCTCTCAATCGGCTATAGATCCTCCATGTTGACTTGACAATATTTTGCATAGGTAGTGTCTTCTTCTTCTTCTTCTTCTTTTAAAGTTTATTAATTTCTTTTGAGAGACAGAGAGAGTGAGCAGAGGTGGGGCAGAGAGAGAGAGAGAGGGAGGGAGGGAGAATCCCAAGCAGGCTTTTTACCATCACTGCAGACCCTGACATGGGGCTTGTATGGGGCTCACAACTGGGAGACCATGACCTGAGCCAAATCAAGAGTCAGATGCCTAACTGGCTGAGCCCACCCAGGTGCCCCAACACAGGTAGGGTCTTAATAAGCTTTTGCCAAACCTGGTCAAACACCCAATTTTCGGTAGGCAGGTTTAATTTATGACTTAAAAGAGGGTGTGCTGGCCATGCCAGGTTTGGCAAGAGCTCATAAACAGTGACTGGGTGACAGCTTTGAGGTTCAAAGAATGGGGAAAGAAAGGCTGAAGAGAAAAATCTGGCTTTGTGCCTCTTGCAATGAGCATCAGCATCAAAATGACAGCCATGGAACACTGGTCTCTTCCAGTTCGCCCCCAAAAAGAAACAGAGGTAATTTCTGAAGTTCTGAGGAGAAAAACTGGAATAAGCAAAGATCACAATGGAACCACAAACTGAAGGGAGATATGGCAAGCCCTCTGATTTCCTCCACCCTGTTTTCGCACAAAGTCTTTCCTATGCCTTAGAGAGCCCAGAGAACTTTCTAGAATACGGAAAAAAAAAAGACTTAGAACCATTTAATCCTATAAAGAGGGAGATTATCAATGGCAACTGGGCCTCTGATGAGCAAGTTCTGTTTTGTTTTCTCTTATAAAGATTAAAACACGAGGGCCTGCCGTGGTATTTTAGTGACAATCCATCGCCCCTGTCCCGACTCTCTTCCACAAAACAACCACCAAAAATTTCCCCATCCTTACAAGAGAAGCCTGTTTTCTATTACCTCTAGATCCGAAGATGACGGTTCCTTTTCTGCTCGCTATAAATGTGGTTGGAGCCACACTGTACACTCTGGGGTCTTGGGTTCTTTGGCCCAGCCCCTAGGATTTAATCCATGCCCTCGTAGTTGAATGGTGCCCATGTGTTAGTGATCTCACAGATACACCATTGTAATGCTTTATTATGGTTTTCCTTTGTGGGGGAAGGGGGGAGGAAGCCAGGGGTGGGTGGGTGGGGGGAGTTCTGT
>NW_027533170.1:4210259-4215069 GCF_008692635.1 Crocuta crocuta
CATCATGTACAAAACACTGCTGTCAAAATTTTACCCACAGTAGTAGCCTGAGCATGTCATTCTAATCACAGGGGAACCATATTGGCTCCTTGTCAAATGTTGAATTGATTTTCAAATGGCTTTGATGACTTATATATTCAGCGCACAGTCTGGGGCCTCTGTTTATCTCTCCGTATGAGCCGAGTCACAGCTTGAGAGCATTTGGAACTTGTTCTGTTGGCCATTTGAAAATATAGGTTTAAGTCACTCTTTGGTTGCAAGAGACTCACATTTGGATTTCATTCCTGGCTGGCCTCCAAAGTACTGAATGAATAGATCTATTTAAGATGAAATTTGAGTTTTATCTCTACATGGAATGCTTTTGAATTAAACATATACATAAGTTGTGCATGATTTTATTTGAGGTTATATAGCATATGAGAGCTTGAAAGAAGAGAAGAGGAGAAGAAAACAAAAACACCACCCAGCTTCCTGGTTAACTTGGTCACATGCTGCCTAGTCTACCTTCCAAGTTCAGCCAGGTGTTCTGTACGGCAGGAGATCTGACTTTTGCCTGAGTCTCCCTCCAGGATAGATAAGAAAATCTTGCCAGCATGGAGTGAAAATTCAGAATTGGACTAGAAAGATGAGACTTTTGCTCACCTAGGAATTGATTAATAGATAAGACAAAGGAGGAAGGAAGTGAAATAAAAACCAGGAGGAAACTACACCTGGGATGTGGCTGGGGCCGGGGAGGGGGAAGGCTAAGCTTTTGTGCAATGTGTTAGATTAGTGAGGATGGTAATTAGTTGAAATTAGGAAAATGGGAAGCAAGACAGGAATGTGAGAGCCTGAAAACCCATAGTCGCTGGAGCTCTGCTTGTCTGATCATGACTAGCACAATTTTTCCCAGGTGGCTGCAACACAAAATTCCTTATGCTTATGGACACGTTTGATGGATTAAATGAAAATCCAACCTGGGATATCTATTACATTGCAAGATGCATGCTCAATACACGTGGACTTGGTTGGAAATGTTTATGACAGGAGGCAGAGATGAGTCAAGCCTGCTTTTTAAAATTCATAAGGTTAATGCTTATGTTCTCCAAGGTCCAGAGAGCTAATGATTTCACTTTCTGATCATGCTTTGTTCCTATCTATATTGGAAAGAATTCAGTTGTTTCAATTCTGTCTCCAGAGAATTAAAATACCCTTAAGTCATCACCATGGATATAAAAGGAGAGCAAGTAAGCCCTGAATTAGGTAGCATTCCTCATCCCATTTCAGGGTTCGAGGTCCACTGGAAGAGTCAGAAAGAAAGGAAATGAGGTTATAGGCAATCCTGGCCATGTTCTACCAATACTAGCACTTCATTTCCCAAAACTAATAGGTTCTAAATGCTGAATTCAACAGAGGAAGGGATGTTAAATCTGGGACATGAGGACAGCTAAAGTATTCACAGCTCTAAGGTTGCCAATCCAGAAAGGGTGAAGACCTGAGGTCAAGCCAAGATGGGATCAGTCTGTCTCTGCCAGTCAATAGGTTTCCGAATAATGGTTTTAAATCTGAACATTTGAGGTAGATTTCCAATGAGGCCAATTACTTTTTTTTTTTCTGGTTATTTATTTACTTTGAGATGGCAAGCAGAGAGAAAGAGGTTCTACACTGTCAACACAGAGCCAGATGCAGGGCTTGATCCCATGAACCATGAGATCATGACCAGAGCTGATATCAAGAGTTGGACGCTTCCCGACTGAGTCACCTGGGCTCCCCTCCAATGAAGCCAATGCCATTTAAGCTTCAGGACCCCTTGCTTTGTATAGAACTTGAAAGGGACCTTAAGTATGCATTCTCATGGTCATGTGTTTTTATAAAACTTGTAAAAGCAAAGTCCTTTAATTACCATGGAAAGAAACTATGATCTACTCTGACTTCCTCTCCATCATACTTCCCCTCATGTTGGGAGGTCTCCAGAGTGGCTGTGCTTATGCTGAGTATCTAATAAGGGAAAGTCAAGTTGGGAATCCCTTGGCTTGGGTTTAGGATGACATATTTATGAAGTTTTCAGCGGCTTCTGTGTATAGTTAAGTGATCGCTAGTCATGCCAGAGTAACAGTGACTTCAGAGGTGGCCCAATCACCCACAGTGCCAATTCTTCCACTGTTGGTTCACGAAGGGACAAAGTCTGAAGTAATATTATGAGATGAATTTCTCCCTCGGTAGATGGAAACCAAATGTTTATTGGTTGGAAAAGAGAAAAAAAAGTTGTGCAATGCTTGGATCCAGAAGCCATTCTGGCTTTTTTACTGGATTTGTGATGCTAGTGGCATTTGATAGCTGTTTTAAATGTATGATTTGTTGTGATTTCTTTTCTTATTCTAAATTAATATTTATTTTTACATCTATTTTTGTTTTTTTTTTTGAGAGAGAGAGAGAGCAGGGAAAGGAGCAGAGGGAGGGAGGGAGGGAGAGACAGACAGACAGACAGAGAGAGAATCTTAAGAAGGCTCTATGCTCAGGGCATAGCCCAAAGCGGGGCTTGACCCCATGACTCTGGGATCATGACCTGAGTCAAAATCAAGAGTTGGATGCTCAATCAAGCCACCTAGGCACCCTATATTTTTACATCTAACTTACATTTGTCATCATGTATCATTTTTCTACAGAGCCCTAAGTGATTCAACCCTGCCAATGATCCAAGACGTCAAACAGATAGCATCAGAGACTACAGACACAGTTAGTATAATAAAACATTCTGGAACCTGAGATTCCAGAAGCTGAAGGAACAATTCCAGCATTGTTAGAGATTCTAGTATAGCCTCAAGATACGCCTGCTCTGACCAACCCTGTCTGACCAGTCCACCAGTGGATTCTGAATAAGGTCTTTCACTCTAAACAACTTCTTCCCAAGAAGGACAGACCCTTGAAAGAGGGTCATAATCATGTGCCATGTTCCTTCCCGCAACAGCTGCCATCCTCCTAGGGCTGGATGGAGTACCCTCCTGAAAAAACTGTGATAGTCTTGTCTTTTCTCCTCCTCCTCCTCCTCCTCCACTTCCCCCGCCCCCTCCTTCTTTTTTTTTCTTTGAGGGAGGGAGGGAGGGAGAGAGAGAGAGAGAGAGAGAGAGAGAGAAAGAATTCCAAGCAGGCTTCATGCTGTCAGCACTGAGCCTGACATGGGGATCGAACTCAGAATCCTTGAGAACATGACCTGGGNTCTCCTCCTCCTCCTCCTCCACTTCCCCCTCCCCCTCCTTCTTTTTTTTTCTTTGAGGGAGGGAGGGAGGGAGAGAGAGAGAGAGAGAGAGAGAGAAAGAATTCCAAGCAGGCTTCATGCTGTCAGCACTGAGCCTGACATGGGGATCGAACTCAGAATCCTTGAGAACATGACCTGGGCCAATATCAAGTCAGATGCTTAACCAAATGAGCCACCCAGGCATCCCAAAACTGTGATGTCCTATCACATATACTTGGTTTAACTCCTATTATCACTTAACCTCAAGGTAGGAGGGGTCAAATCCCAGAGCCCCTCCCTATCACCTCAAATCCCCATTTGTGTTTCTCCAGGATGCCAACCTCCTCACGCCTTTCAGGATAAAAGGAAATGAAAACCAAGCTCAATATGATTTACTTAATCGCTAGAACACACTCTTCTCTTCCAATCCTTAAAGCTCCTGAAGTATTCTTTTCCACAACACAAGGTTTTGTTACATGTCCTAACATGATTTCATTATCTTTCAACCTCTCTGCTTCTTTCAGAGTTCGCCTGTAAACCATTCTCCAAATGATGTTAACTAACAGAAAAAAGTAGCTGATGGAATGCAGTGTGGGGTCAGGACCTATTATCACACATACTTCCTTCTGTTGAGACACTATGGCCTCGAGTAGTGCAAATCCAACAAATGGGTATAAGTAAGGTATTTTCGATATAGGCTATTTGCATATTTATTCTTGCACAGAATTATAGCAAATTCGAGACAATTCAAAAGAAAATATAATTAACTTTGGAAGAGTAAAGAATAGGCAAGTTTACATCCCATATATTAATACTAACAAAAAGTTCACAGGTATATGAAGCTATGTTAAAGTGTGCATGCATTATTTGGACACTTCACACCACTGATGCTATATATGTGTCAGCAACCAGCTATAAAACCATTCAGTGAGATGTGCTGTCAACTATTCATTTAATGAAGTTGAATCTTATGTTCAAAGGCATTGGACTGCAAGCACAATAATAAAAAAGTCCCAGCATTAAAAATACTTTTTTTAATGTTTATTTATTTTTGAGACAGAGGGTGAGTGGGAGAGGGGCAGAGAGTGAAGGAGACACAGAATCTGAAGCAGGTTCCAGGCTCCGAGCTGTCAGCACAGAGCCCGACACGAGGCTCAAGCTCAAAAACTGGGAGATCATGACCTGAGCTGAAGTTGGACACTTAACTGACTGAACCACCCAGGCGCCCCAACATAGTCCCAGCATTTCAAATGTCTACAAGTAAAGACAACACTGAACATCCTAGTCTTACTATATCCTTTACCAACAGAATACAAATAGTCAAATTTTACCAGAAAGTTTCCCAAACTGTAAACAGCACCCTATGATAGCCAGCCTCCAAGATGGCCACAAATGACTACTGGTTCTGGGAATTCACAGCGCCTGGATAGTCTCCTCCTGAACTGTATCAGATTTGGTCAGCGTGGTCAACAGAATATGGCAGAAGTCATGATATATCACTTCTGAGATTAGGCTATAAGCTTGTGGCTTTCAGGGCACTTTCTTGCTTTTCCATTCAATTTCAATTCTTTCCTCCCCCCCCCCCCCCTCTTCTCT
>NW_027533170.1:4215210-4250818 GCF_008692635.1 Crocuta crocuta
CTCTGGGGAGGGTGCACGTGTGGGGAACACTCAAGCCTCAGGCCAACAGCCAGTAAGGGACAGAGGCCTGCCAACGTCTGAGTGCATGGAGACTTGACTGGTACACCACCCGCAGCACCGCCCCCCACCCCCACCCGCTGCTCCAGAACCAAGTCCAAACTTCAGTAACTACTGGTTGAGGGCGGATCTCTATGACCTCATAGAGATGAATGAGAAAAGCCTGTGTGTACATTTGAAATGGAGAGGGTCACATGCTGAAGAAATAATCACCTCCCTTGTTCAACCCAAATACAAACAAGTGTACTTAAAGGCCATGAGAATGAGCCAGAGCACAAAGAACACCATAAATGGTTCTTTACTGTTTCAGCTTCAAGTACACCATGTCTTCTTAATCCAGGAGGAAGAAACACGCTTAAACCTCACATTTTAGGGGCATGTAAAAAGTGCATGGGGCTGGGTGGCTCAGTAGGTTAAACATCCGACTTTGGCTCAGGTCATGATTTCACGGTCTGTGAGTTCGAGCCCTGCATCAGGCTCTGTGCTGAAAGCTCAGAGCCTGGAGCCTGCTTCAGATTCTGTGTCTCCCTCTCTCTCTGCCCCTCCCCTGCTCTCTCTCNTATTTTCTTTAAAAATATGCCACAAATGCACCCGGATGGCTCAGTTGTTTGACCACGTGACTTTGGCTCAGGTCATGATCTCATGGATTGCGAGTTCGAGCCCTGCATCAGGCTCTGTGCTGAAAGCTCAGAGCCTGGAGCCTGCTTCAGATTCTGTGTCTCCCTCTCTCTCTGCCCCTCCCCTGCTCTCTCTCTCTCAAAATAAACATTAACAAAAAAAGTGCAAGGCATGGAATTTCCTGCAGATTTCTTTGATTGACTATGCATTTGCTGTGCATTTAGAGATTGTTCCTGATAAGTCAATTAGTGCTTTTCAGAAACTGTTAACTCATGTATATGTCAAGTAAGCAAAGACTTTTTTAACCTACCAAGGGAGTAGAATATGAAACATTCAATTCTGAAAGTTTCCAGAGGTAGAGGTCAATAGGAGCTAATTCACTGGTATTTCTGCCACAGATTCTATAGACAAGAAGTCAATATTTTGACCCCAAAACTTTGGAGAGAAGCAGAGTGGATTTCCAAGCGACTGTGCATATTTTAAGAAGCCCCTTTCTTTCTCGTTCTTTCTTCCTCCTTCCCATGTAGAACTGTCACTGATGACTCTTCTGCTACCATACCCTGGAGGGGACAGACTGTCTAGTTCACTTCTGAGTCCCTTTCACAGTACTTCTCACAGAGCAAGTAGTATCACAGACATAACAAATGGTTTGATGGTAACCAAGCCCTTCCTTCCCAGGTGAGAGCCAATGAGAACCAGAGTCAGTGAAATAAAAAGTGAGTAACGTTCTAAAACAGCAAGAAAACTAATACATACGCATCCTGCGATATCCTCCTCATGAATTCTTGTTTCATTCAAAGACGAAATATACTCAGTATACTAAAATAGAACAAGAGCTAGTGTGTAACCAAGAATGATTTGGAGCCAAAGCAACATATACGGATTTGCCAGAACAAAGTGGGGATTTTTCTGATTCCATAGAAATCTTTGTACATGTGAAACAATGAAAACAAGAAAAGTGCTGTGTTTTCATAGGTAATAATGGGTTGTAGTGAGCAACTTTTCCCATATGTGTTCCCACCAAAAAATGTTTTTCCACGAAGAACTGACTGCTCCTCAATCCAGGAATTTGTCTCATAAAACCCACACGGAAATCTTCTCGGTCTTCTGGTACATGTCATAAACTTCTCATCCCAGGCATCCAGGAAATAGAACTTTATTTACAAAGTTAAAATAGAAGCTGCCATAAATAATTACTGCCAGAAGGCTAAAAATAACTTTTACTCCTAATTACTATTAAAATAATACAAGGAAATGTTGGAGCCGTATTTCCCCAGCATTTCCTGGCTATGCAAATGCCAAGGAGTCACTTGGCAACGGGGAGTCAAACAACAGAGTTTTGTGTCAATCAAGACAAAGCAACTGGGATGCCTTGGGACCTTGGGAGGCAAGGCGGGGTGGTGGGGAGGGCAGCTGGCAGCTCCTTTACGAACAAGATTATTATCTGTACCCTACCCCAGCCCTTTCGTATTTTTATGCTTTTCCCCCAAATCACTTGTTAATTTCCCATTAGACTGAATCAAGAGGAAACGTTCTCAAGTATTGAATAAGCATCTGGTCATAATGCAAAACAACTGTGTCAGTGAATCAACACCTTCTCTAAAATTGAGTCTGACCAATGAAGCAAGCAGTCTAGGAGAACTTTCGTGTTCAACAACATCTGGCACCAACGGAGATATTTCCAACTGCTCTAAGTTTCCTATCTGCTAAATAGTTCCCACATCACTAATCCGTTCAGTCTGCCTTTGCTAAGCCAGTATCTTCAGGGCGATCGGATACCAAGTACATACTGCCCAGCAGAATGGACTGCCCGGGGTTTGAGGCTCACTGTACCCCTTACTAGCAATGTGACCCTGGGGAAGGAACTTAATGGGCTTTTCAGCAATGGCAAAGAGGAGAGAAGAAAAGAACCTATTTCAAAGGGTGACTCTGCATACTGAACGAGGCAAATGAGCATATCACATGCTTGGTACAGTACTGGGCATAAAGTTAAGTGCTTAACGAAAGAGTGTTGGACCTCATTATTCTTGCCATTTCTTTAAGTCTTATTTCTGTTGTTAATATTATTACTAGTCCAAAACTATGAGGTCTGACCTCCTAAAATAAATGTCCAGAGGCATACTCCCATGTAAAAGCTTGACTGAGTCCATGCATTCATAGGCTATGTTATTAAAGGCCACATTTATTAAGCCCACACCTGTGTATCGATCTATGATAAGTATGGAAGAAACAGGGTATGGGCTTTACACCCTCAGAATCAATCATGCATGTTCTTTGGACCTGTTTTGAGTCATCAAGCTGTTTCTCCCAACATTCGGCATGACAATTATTTCACATCTGCTATGAAAACAGATTCCATTCCTCTTCTTAAACCCAGACTCTTACACCCTTCATAGGAATTCTCAACTTCTCCAGTGATAGAATTCACAGTATAAGGGATGAAGAGAACTTCTAAGAAATTCAGCTTCACTCCAAAGAACAAAACCATAGCCAACAGGGATTCTATAATTTACTCATGTCCTTATTCAAATTAAGATATGGAGACACCAATAAGGGAAACCAGGAAAGCTATAGGTTAAATAGCTCGCCCAGAAGGAAAAAAAAGGGGGGCGGGGAAGGGTGGCTCTGAAATGAAGTCTTCTTCATAAAAGCAGAATTCCTGCAGGGCAAGTCAGCTGATTGGTTTTTAATGGAGTGCAAAGTTTAATCCAGTTACACTAAATCGTACCTAAATCAAATCGGAATCCCTCCAGCTGACAATAAAAAGAATCTAAGAGGGTACCATCCCTGTTACTGCCCTAAACATCTCACACCTCCATGCTGTGGTCATCATTCTATAAAATATAGCGATCATCGGGGCGCCTGGGTGGCTTAGTCGGTTAAGCATCTGACTTTCGCTTAGGTCATGATCTCACGGTTCGTGGGATCGAGCTCCGTGTCGGGCTCTGTGCTGACTGCCAGCTCAGAGCCTGGGCCTGTTTCAGTCTGTGACTCCCTCTCTCTCTCTGACCCTCCCCTGCTCACGCTGTCTCTCTTTCTCTCTCCTAGAAATAAAACATAAATATATATATATATATAGTGATCATTTACCAATAACTCTTTGAGTCTGGATTTACATTTAGTCAACTGCCTTTTGGGGCAAAAAATAAAATAAAAAGTAAACTGTCTTCTCTTCCTACGGTCAAGAATAATCCAGGGCTTTTTTGAAACAATACAAGAGACAATATACTTGAAAGAGGGCTCTCAGTCATGCAAAAGTCAACTTTCATCTATTTTAAACTTAGCAAAAATAAACCAAGTAGCGGATGTGTTTGAAGGTCTGACAAACTGAGAAAAAGATCATTTAGGTCAATGGGTAGAACGCATCTGGCCATGGTAAAAAAAAAAAAAAAAAAGAGAGAGAGAGAGAGAGAGAAAGAGAAGAGAATGTACCATTCATTGTGAATCTATTATGTGTCAAACACTAATGTTTTATGTAAATTGTCATTTACTCCTTACAACAATCCAATGGTGAGAATATCATTGTCCCCATTTTAAGGATAATCAAAGAAATGGATATTCAAAGAACTTGAAATGACTTCGCCAGAGTCCTCCAGCTATTAGTGACTCAGCCACCAGAGACCAAAAACCCATCCCTGGTCTCTACACTAGACCATTAACCTACCAATGGACCAAGCTACTTTACACAGTCACAAAGACATTAACTTTTAAGCAAGTTAAAAAAAATTATTAACTTGGATGTTGGGAACTCAAGGTGCATTTTGATATAGAAATAACCGTATAAACGACAGACATGTGGACCACTTTGTGAACAGGTAATAAAGCCAGAATGTCGCAAAAGTAAAGAGCTGAATAGCTTTACTGCTGTTGCATAATTGTTGGTTATTGGGTTTTCCTTGATTTTCCCAGATAAGGTATTTCAGTCCATGGGAGAAGGAAGATGAAGAATTGCGATTAGTGATTGCAGATTAGCTAGGGACGATCTGGCTGCAGGAACCAAAACTCATTTAAATTAGTTTAAGTAAAACAGGAAGAACATGGGGACAGACTAAGGCCAAGACTGGCAAGCTGGTACCACCAGATATTCCAACTTCCAGCTCCAAGGGTTCACTTCTTGCCTTTGTTCTGATCTGTGAGGCTGCTTTTTTCTTCTCTCTCTGAGGATAATTTTCCCTGCCTTTTTTCCACATTCAGGGGGTGAGGGGAGGCCTACTTTTATCATCTCCCAGTTCAAATACTTCCCTGGAAAAAAAAATCTCTGAATACATAGGCAAATATTCTTTAGAATATGTGGTTCACTGGAAACTTAGATTTCTTTTCTGTTCCAGCAGCAGAAGCGGGACTCTTCAAACACTCAGCTCACAGGCCTGTGTTTTAGTCTGCTCAGGTGGCTACAACAAAATCCTCAGACTGGAGGGGCTCGAACATCACACATTGATTGCTCACAGTTCTGGAGACGGGGAGGTCCAAAAGGCAACTGTAGACAGCTGCCTTCTCAGTGTGTCCTCAGATGGAGGAGAGAGAAAGAACTCTGAGCCTCTTCATGGTACTGTAAATCCCATCATGGGGATCCACTCATATAAATCTAATTACCTCCCAAAGGCCCCATCTCCCTATACCATCACCCTAGGGGTTAGGGACACACACATTCAATCCATAACAAGGTGGCTCACCCCAGTGCCTTGGTTCTCAGCGTCCCTAAGGGAGTCCTCGTCCCACACTTCCTGGCCTCTCCTTCCATCCCTAATCTTTCTTCTGCTGCTGACACTTCTTTTTTCTCTGTTTCATCGACTGGCAAAGCTCTGGAAGAGCTGTTGGCCAAAGACTTTGGACCAAGCGCACTTTGGGCATCAAAAGCTCTAATAGCAGGTATATAGCTCTGGTGGGGTCTCTGGTGGAAGCAGTCCCAAACGCAGCAGCCCAAGAGCAGATTTAGGGATTGCTCATTCTGGTATTTTTTTTTTCAGGAACCATCACCTGTTACAGTTATCTTGGGCACTGCGACCATGACACAGTGTGAACTTGCCCTCCATTCATTTAACCTGAAGTCTATGTAACTGGACTAAAAGCTTAAGCTACATCTACCCTCATATTACAAATTGCTTTCTCTCCATACCTGTGAACACACTGATTTTTAGTTCTTCAAGTTTCACCATCAATCAAAAAGCTTATGTTGTATTTATGAGCTCTTCACGGCAACTTGCACTCCAGGGGAGTTATTTACTCATTCATTTCTTTCGACCATTGCTTAGTGGCATGCAGGAAAGGGTAAAGACATGGCACAACCTCAAAGGAAGCTGAACTTCAGGGGAAAGAGAAAACCGATCACCATCAAACAGTAGCAGAGAATACTAGCAGCTTTAATGAAGGCTAACCATTACAGCAGGCCAAAATGCCTTTAAAGTTTGGAGAAACTGGAAAAACATCTCAGTGATGTTTGCTGGATTTCTAAATGTGTCTGAGAAAGCTGAGTCCGTACCAGACCAGCTTCAATAAGCTGTCTTCTAGGGGAATTAACAAGTCACAAAGATAGACCGCAAAACTGAGCATGAAGGGAAACGGGGGAAGGGGTATTACTAGTTGGATCCAGGTCCAGTTCTTATCTTTCTGCTACAAGTGGAGAGGGGAGTGGCAGAGAAGGTAAGGGTTTCAGACATCTCACCTTCATGATGTCATACTGCACTGGGACAAAGGTGATTCACAGAAGGCCAGCCAGCCCGCTGTGTGGGTCTTCCTGGTCATTTCATTAACGCCCATCACCATCATCACATAAGCCAATAAAAGAAACTCATGGTCTACATGATTGAATTTTCCCTACCTGTATCAGTCAGCGCTCCTCAGAGAAACAGAAATCAGTCTACCTACCTACCTGCTTGCCTACCTACCCAAATATATAGGTAGAGCAATTATGAGGAATTAGTTTAAGACATGATGGAGGCTGAGAAGTCCCGAGATCTTCCATCTGCAGGCTGGAAACCCAGGAAAGCTGGTGGCATAATTCACTCTGAGACAGAAGTCCTGAAAATCAGAGGAGCTCTTGGGTTAAATCTCAGTCCAAGGTCAAGAGAAGATGAAATGAGATGTCTCAGCTCAAGTAATGAGGAAAATAAAGGGGTGGTGGTGGTGGTGGTGGTGGTGAGTTCCTTCTTCCTGCACCTTTGGTTCTGTTTAGGCCATCAACAGAAGGGACGAGGCCCACTCATACTGGGGAGAGCAATCTTCTTTATTGAGTCCAGCGATTCAAAGGCTAATCTTTTTCAGATACCCCCTCATGGCATGCTTATAAATAATACCTCATCTGTTATCTGGGAATCCTGTAGCCCAGGCAAGTTAATACATAAAATTAACCATCACAGAACCTACCACACTAGGACATGGTTGTTTGTACTCTATGTGACTAGCTTATAAGTCGGGGTAAGGAGAGTGGGAGTGGGGCAGAATAATTAGAGAAATGTGAAGTAAAGGCAACTCTAGGCCTCCCACAGGCAAGAAAATATGCTAGAAGTCTAACCAAACAACAGGAAGGCTGATCTGTGAGGTTCTGTTCTTCTTCGTGAGTGTCTTCACACTCATGTTTTCTCTCTACTCCCAGGCTGCCATCTTGACTCATTCACTGTGGGGTTCCCAGGTGGCCTCCCCAGGGCTAGGCTTCCTATTCTTCAATTGTTATTTTCAAAACTTAATTAGATATCTTCTCGGACTGATTCCATCACATCATTCCCCTCTCAGAAACTTGATTCAGTCTACATCAAGTACCTGGACATAGCATTCAAACTTCCTGTTCTCCATTCCCGTCAAACTGGTCTCACTCCCACATATAGCATGCTCATTCCTGCCCCTCTGCTACCCTCCTCTTCTTGAATACTTGACTACCTGCCCATCACTGGCTGGGATCTTCCAGTCCTTCAAAGTTAAGAAAGGTCCCCCATCTTCATAAAAAGTCAGCTGTGGCCACTCAGATCCTCCCTCTGGGGATGGTCCCTTCATCAAACATCTACACTGCCATGTCAAACAAGCTTGCAAGCAATGATGTATTTTAATACCTTTTAATCTTGTGTCTCCAGTTAGAGTGTCAGCATCTGCCACTCCACTGGTCACATAGGCTCCGCTGGTGTTTAACAACTACAAGAGTGAATGACTATACTAGGCCATGACCTTATCCTTTAACCTTTAGATAACAAGTCACACAAGGCAGTACTGACATTTCAGCCAAAGTGTTAGTGAAATGATTTCCCCACAGCACCTGGAAGAGCTGGGGGGTGATAACGCAGGCAAACTCTTGCCTTCGTGAGGCAAACCACATAAGTAAGAAAGACAGCATCTGACGTCTATACGGTAGGTTGAAAATTCTGGATGCACAAAGGATGAGGAGATAGCAGTCACGCGCACAGGCTATGAGTGGATGTGAGGGCAGTGAGATGGTAGGCAGAAAGCAAGAAGAGGAGCAAGAACTGGATTAATAACGAAGAAGAGCATGGAGACATCGGTCCACACCTCAGCGTGGATAAGGGTAAAGGCAAAGAATTGAGGAAACGGGCACAAGACGTATGTACAGCCTGGTACCCCTTCAGCTCCGTTCCCAAAATATGAGTGTGGGCCTGTCGGAGTTGCCAAAAGAAGGTGGGGACTGGTTTGTTAACCTGTTGGTCGTAACTTCAAGGATCTGAAAGGCCTGTATCTAGTCACCGGCTCCAGGTGTTGTGTGTGGGTTCTGGTGCTGATTCAGCTGTTCGTTTGCTATTTTACTAGGTACTTATGTTTGCTACCTTCCCTGCCAGCTGATGTTATAAAGCAGGCAAGGCCCTGGGCTGGCCCTTCAGGTGAAAATACAGGCTGATGAGAAGGCAGGAAAATGATAATGTGAGAAGACCAGGCAAGGACCCTGTGGGTGGGACAGAGAGTGACCCTCTACGTGTCCAGAGTAGAGGGGCTGACTCTGGAGGCCGCTGCTGAACTAAGAGTTGGTTGGAGCCAGTTTTCAAGAATGTTAAATTGTTTGGGTTTAGGGTATACTTTTTTTTTTAAATTTTGCATTTTACTGTATCTGACATCAGGATAGTAATAATAGCAGACATTTAAATAGCATGTGCTCTGTGCCGCGATACATTCTAAATGCTCTACAAGAGTTCATGAGTCTTCACAATGACACAATGAGGTAGATACATTACCAGTCCTATTTAATAGAGGAGAAAACTGAGGCACAGGAGTTAAAGCGCTTGCCCAAGACCACAGGGTTTGTCAGTGGGGGAGTCATAGTGTTCACACAACGAAGCTGGGCGCCAGCATCTCCTTTCATCAGCAGTAAATTTAAGGGAATATGCACACGTGTGCATCGAATATATCCACCCCCAAACAGTTACTAAATCAAAGTGCATTGTAAAACCAAGGGCTCCTTCAAATCGCAGAACTCTGTATTGCGTTGAATTGGGGGTGGGAATCCTATGTGACTTAGCAAATATTTATGTAGCTGTGGAGGATTAAGAGATGAATAAGATGTAGTCACTCCCTGTAAGGAGGTCAACACGTAGTGGGAAACCCAGATAAGTAAACACCTCATTACGGTGCACTGTGCTCAGGGCTATGGTACTGTTTCTATTGTGTCGACAAAGCTCGTGGGTTGCTAAAAACAAAAGGATTCATTCTGTCTGCCAGGTCTAAGGAGGCCTCATAGCACTGGTAATCACTGAGCTGAGCCTCAACAGAAGACATATTTCACTCAGGCTAGCGGAGGGTTGTAAGTGTTAGAAAAGACCTCCTAGGAGATGGTCCTACAGAGAGCTAAAGAGGGGTGATCACGAAATGGGACTGTAATAGTACCTAAATTCTGTTTTGGCCTCTCCAGTCCTTTTTCTCAAAGGTTTCTGAAGGGCCTAGATGCACAAGAAAAGCCCAGGCAAGGTCAGCTAATATTTTCTTCTCAGCTTCCTGTCCCCCGACCCCCCACAACCTCCACCTCCTACTGTCAAGTCAGAAGCTAAGCTAGACCCATGGAAAATGCCTTTATCTAGGTTGGGATGGTTGACTTACCCTAGAATCCCAGCAGTGCAGAACTCAGACCACATGGCTCACCATTCTGGTTTGAGGAGAAGCTAATCCAGGGCGTGGGCCGGAGTCCAGGGGGGCCAGGTAGAGAGCATCTGGGCACCATGACCAGGGCAGCACGAGAGAGAAGGCAGCCTTCCAGCGAGGAGCCTGGGTCTCTGGCACGGCCTCAAGCAACCCCAGGCAAATGGAAGCAAAGGATGTGGGAAAGAGCGAACGAGAACCAGGCTGCTTACAGAACTGCTCCTGACCCTCAGTACCACTCCTGCCTTGTGCGAGCCTCTGAAATTTTCATCATAACATGCACTGGGACTTTATTTATGTTTTTAAAAAAGATATGGTATAATGAAATCTTTAGCCACCAGCAGTCCTTATGAGAGACTGACTTATAGCACCCATTCCTTCACAGAGTGGAAAAGCGAAGTAAAGAGGAGACTGAGGAGCAAATGGGTCTCCATCCCCCACAACACACAGAGGCATAAAACTCTGCCATGTATGTAGGGGGCCGGTCTAACTCAGCACTGCAGAGCATATATTCAGCGAAGAGTCAAGGACGTGAGGTCATATCTTCCAGTCTGCCTCCCCATTTGAAAATGAAAGAAATCATCTTGAGACTTTAAGAGGCAGCAGTTATTTCTGACACTTTAAGCATTTTTTGGTCCTAGCTGGGAGGAGACACAAGGCTTGGAGGCGAACGCGATTTCACTTCCTAGCTCTGTGGACTTAGGCAAGTTAATGACCTTCCTAACCTCATTTTTATAGACAAGGATCTCAGCAAAATGGCGGTCATGCCTACCTCCTAGGGTGACTGGGATGAGCCAGTGAAAGAATGTATGTCAAGCGCCTCACATGAAGCCTGGCACATGAACTCGTTGGTTCTCTGTGAGAGCCTAGTGTGTAAGAACAGTCCCTGCCCTTGAATTCTGTGAGACTGGACATAATTACTGTTAGTTGCAGTAGGGCCAGTGCAGGAGCCAGAATTCCCCCCACATGTTTTCAGCAGAATGGGTTTAATACAGGGGTTGAGAGGCTTACACATTCTCTGGAAAGTGAGAGATGAGCTTTTTGGGATGAGTCCCAGAACAACCCAGAACAGGCCTAGCAGAGGGCCTGCAAACGCAGAGGCGAGCTACAGCCCTGGCAGAGGTCTGAGGCTCCTGCTGTGGCAGGAAGCAGAAGAATGGACATGAGAGGCTGGAGATCAGATCAAGATGTGTCCACTACTCCCACTGCTTCCTGACAAGCAGGAAGGCACAGAAGACCAGGAGCCAGGGCAGGAAACCCATGACCTTGCTGGTCAGTGAAGACAGCCAGAGTGGAAAAGAAGCCCCTGTCTCTCTTCTTCTACATCTCCTACGAGAACTTCTATCAATGGAGTCTAATTTATAGTCCAAAATCTTAGCTGCAAGGAAGCCTGGGAAATGTAGTTTCTAAGGAGTCAACCATGTGCCAAGCCAAAATGCTCGGACTCATGAAAGAAGGAACAGAATTTCATAAACAACTAAAAATCTATCTCTTTCAGTACAAGATGGAGGAGAGGGTATGTGAGGGCACAGAATAGTGTCCCTAAGTCCCCGGGGGTAAGGAAAGAGGAGTCAGCATGAAGAACTGGATAACCACCGAAGGGAGAATAAGAAGGACACTATGAAGAATGCTAGAAACTGGGTACGTGACATTGTCTAACAATGGAAATAAAGACCATTTCTGATTTTCCTATTTGCATCGTTTTTTTAAAAAAAATTTTTTTTAATGTTTTATTTATTTCTAGGAGAGAGAGAAAGAGACAGCATGAGCAGGGGAGGGTCAGAGAGAGAGGGAGTCACAGACTCTGAAACAGGCTCCAGGCTCTGAGCCGGCAGTCAGCACAGAGCCCGACGCGGGGCTCGAACCCACGAACCGCGAGATCATGACCTAAGCGAAAGTCGGACGCTTAACCAACTAAGCCACCCAGGTGCCCCAACTATTTGCATCCTTTTGAAGACTAAAAGCTCCTAATTCCTTCTTCAGGATTCTTCTTTCCTAAGAGTCCCCAAATGCTGTTTAAAGTCTCGTTAACTTGTCTAGTATTAATGAGAGCATCATTAATTGGGTCCAGAAAGAACCAGAGGCCCCTTCCTCAAAGGCTGGCTCGGCATGGAGCTGGTGTCCACAAAGCTGTGCCATATCATCTGCTTAGTTCAATTAACACACAAAGGAGTGGTTAGTAATTACCTGCCACTAGGTTTTCTGAATTTCTCTTTTAAAATGCCGTGTATTATTATTATTAATCAAGGTATGCTCTTTGAGCCAAGATTGCTTAGACTTGAGTACTGAATGGCAAGAAGGAAAGCCGACCATGGGCGGCAATTATGTGTTTACAAGGAAACATATTTTACATCTTGAAGTACAAGCCTCTGATGGCAGACGCCATTTTTCATTATCTGTGCCCACCGGACAGGGAAAGGCGCTAATTCTTTACTGGTGAAAATGGGACCGGCAGAAGCAAGCAAAAAGACACTATTGTTTTCATTTTGCACTAAGGTCCCCAGACAGAAGCAGGCATTTCTCACATTTGCTTTCTCAAGGCCTTGATTGTCCCAGCTTCCTGTTAAAAAACGAGCTAGTGATGGCAGACCCACGCGCTCCCATTAGAATACTGAAAGCAGTGTATTACAGTACCAGGCAGGAGAGTGAGGGCCAGACAATAGGTATAATGGGAAAGTATTAACCCCAAATGAAATCGATAGTAAGCTGCAAATTGCAGAGCTCGGGCTACGGCAGACGAAGACACAAGTTACCATTGATGGGGTTTCACAAGCAGGAAGATCGGAGAGGCTGAGGGCAAACAGAGAGGAGACAGAGAGGTTCGGGGACCCCCAGCTTCGTTCCTGACAGCTCTCCCAGGGAATTTGCCGCATCTCTCTAATTTACATGGAGTCTGCGCTATCAGACACAAGCGTCGCTTGGACATTGAAAGAACAGTCTTGAACAGAGGAATGTGGACAAAGAATGCTAGATGCGTCAAATGGAGACACATGCTTGGGGCCTTTCATCTACGGTGTGTGCCCCTGTGTGCACTGTCAGCCATAACATCGAATGCTAACTCCTCTCTTTGCCTGAGCAGGGGGAGCAAGAAAAGAGTGTCTTTCAAAAACATAGAAGAGGAACTTTCGGGTCAGTTTCTTAAGGGCTTCTGGCTAGATTTCCTCTACCCTCCAGTGAATCTAAGAGGTAGTCGGCCAGAGAAAGATTTGCAAGCAGATAAATATATAAGAATAAAGGTGAGCGATTCTTCGTCTGGACCTTGAACATGCGCCAGCAGAAGAAGTTTGCTGAAATAGTTCCAAATTATTACAGAGCAGGTTTCTAAAGATGTAGACGTACAGCCAAAGGTCCATAGCTTACGTCCACACTAAATCTTGTCTTAGAGAAGACAGGCCATCACTTGCACAGCGATGGATTCGAATTTCCCCATAAAGGTATTTATTCCAAGACAACAACAACTTACCTTCCCCACATCCTCCTGTCAGGAACAAATGTCAAACCTTCTAGAAAGAGAAGACACATCTTAATGATCTGAGTTACACAAGCTTCTCAAAATCAGCCTAGATATTTTCAACAGAGAAGATGGGTCTATTTATACACCCTGAACTGAAGTTGAGAAGTGGGAAACTGTAAGATTATTCATGTCAAACAAAAGACTTTGGCCTTAAGACTTATACAAAATAAAATCATAAAACTTTACTGAAGGACATAAAAGAAGATTTGGATAAATGGGGACATACCACATTGCTAGACAGGAAGAATCTATGTGATAAAAATGTCAATTCTTTCCAAATTAATCTAAAATTCAATGCCATCTCAAACACTCATGGATTCTTTCATGAAACAGACAAGGTACTTCTCCGGGTTTCTGTGGAACAGAAAGTGTCCAAGAAGAATTAGCAATAATGTTTTAAAAAATTATTTAAGTAAAGCTATACTAACTAAAATAGTGAGTGATTAGCACAAGAAAAGTCAATGAGAATAGTGAGAATAGTGAACCACAATAATGTACTGAATATCTCCCATGCATGCATGTATATGTGTGTGTGTGTGTGTGTGTGTGTGTGTTGTGTGTATGTATGGGAATTTATTTCAAATTAGTTAGGGGGTGGGCACCTGGGTGGCTCAATGGATTAAGCATCCAACTTTGGCTCAGGTCATCATCTCACAGTTTATGAGTTCGAACCCCATGTTGGGCTGTCTGCTGTCAGCACAGAGCCCACTTCAGATCCTCTGTCCCCCTCTTGCTCTGCCCCTCCCCCACTCATTCTCTCTCTCTCTCTCTCTCAAAAATAAATAAACTTGAAAAAATCAAATTAATGGGGAAAAAAGGATAACCAATGTGAATGTAATTTTTTAACCCATCTTAGAATATAGATGGGTAAGAAATATAAGCTCTATCCACACCTTCTAATACACCCTTCAAAAAAACAAACAAACATTATCATAAAAGCATTAGGAGATATAAAATCAAGAAGAAACAGAAAAGATTGGCAAATATAACTGCAAAACAAATTCACGATTGTAATGAAATATCATAAAACAAAAAGACAAGGAATAGATGAGAAGAGAATATTTGGAACATGTATCAGAAAAAGGGATAATAGCTCACAATCTAACAGTAGGTACTGCGAAGGAATGACAAGGAGAGAGCACCACCGTCAAATGGGCAGAATGTTTGAAAGGCAACGATAGAAGAAACTGGGCAGATGGAATGGAATCTTCCTCATCTTTTTTTTTTTTAAGTTTATTTATTGATTTTGAGAGAGAGAGTGATAATGTGAGTGGGAGAGAGGCAAAGAAGGGTGGAGAGAGAGGAAGGGGGGGGGAGAGGGAGGGAGGGAGAGAGAGAGAGAGAGAGGGAGAGAGAGAGAGAGAGAGAGAATCCCAAGCAGGCTCTGCACTCTCAGCACAGAGCCAGATATGGGGCTCAAACCCACAAACCACAGGATCACAACCCGAGTCAAAATCAAGAGTCAGACAGTCCGCCCACTAATCCACCCAGACGCCCCTCCCTTGACACTTCTCTCCCATGTGGCCCTACATGCAATACATGATCAGTTCTTGTCTCTCCAGCCCCACCACCAGTACTCTAGTTCATGGTCATCTCTCTCTCCCTTCTACCCCGACAGCCTCCCATTGAATCCCTGGGCATCTAGTGAGTCCTCCCCACTGAAGCCAGGCTGAGTTCGATGAAGCATGTCACCCCCACGCCTGAACCACTTCTTCCATTATTCCTGGGGGTGAGGACCAAATCCCAGCAGGGTCTACAAGGCCCAACAAGTCTGGCCCTTACCAACCACTATGGGACTTGGAGTTTATCTCCAATGGGGACAAACCTATTCTCTGGATATTAGCCTTGAATATTTTTCTCAAAGGCATGCATCTTCTCCTATTATCCAGTCTTTTCTCAAGCAGCTTCCTCTTCCTAGGAAGCTCAGCTGCTCTGGACCCTCTTCCCCTCACGCCTATCAAGGCCAAGGGCAGGCCACTTGAAGGCCAAGGGCATTGAACACAGTTTTGAGTTAAAGGCAATCAGAACCCAGGAGATTCAAGAGGAGCTCTTTACCTCCCCTCCACTGCCTGAATTTACATGGGAAAGGTGAGCTTATACCAGGGAGACAACTATTAACAAAAGATACCTCTTTACCTGAAACATTTATCTGCTTAATAAAGCAACTTTTATTTTTCAAGCATCTCCCTGACCTTTTTTTTTTTTAATGTTTCTTTATTATTTTAGAGAGAGAGAGAGAGACAGACAGTATTGAGTGGGGGAGGGACAGAGAGAGAGGGAGACACAGAATCCGAAGCAGGCTCCAGGCTCTGAAATGTCAGCACAAAGCCCAACCCGGGGCTTGAACCCACAAGCCATGAGATCATGACCTGAGCCAAAGTTGGACACTTAACTGACTGAGCCACCCAGATGTCCATCCCCTGACCTTCTTGCTAATGGTCTTTTTCCCCTTTGTATCTCCAGACCTCACCCCTCTCCTTGACTCAGGATGCCTTATACACCTCAAGTTGCCAATCTTTGGAATTCTGCGGCTGGGTAAACTCCGTGTATGTACAGCACTAAGTTTGACTTTCTGTTAGTTCGTCTCCTACCAATTTGATTCTTAGTCCAGCAAGATGGACCCAAAGGGGATAGGAAATTCTTGTTCCTCGACACCGCTGTCATTTGAAGGCACAATCTATTTTCCTGAAAATCTAAATTCGGCATCATCAGTTCTTCCAGGAAACCTTCCCTGGCATCTTGGATTAAGCCCTTGTCCCCAGCATAAAGTCTTATAATCTGTACCTCTCCTTTATGGCACTTGCCATATTTGTAATGTTATGGGAGTCTGTAATTAATATCTCTCTCCTGCAGTAGACTGTTAGGCTTCACAAAAAGAGGGACCGGGTCTGGTTTTGTTCACCATGGTATCCCATTGCCTGGAACATAATAGATGCTCAGTATATAATGTGGAAAAAGCGAGTTTTTAATAAAAATGTACATACATACATTATATATAAATTTATGGATACATATAATTATATATATTTGTATCTATCATTTATATTTATGTGTCATATGCAAAGTGCTGGAAAAACAGACACTCAATTTTAGCAGAGTTTTTCACTGGGGATTTTTGAGGACTGTTCCTTACTTTGAAATTTTAATCATGAGTATCTATCTCATGTGGAGGCTAAAAACAAATGAAGTTACTACCATTCGGAGAAAAATACTCAAAGGTAAAAATGAGAGATATGTAGCAGCTGGAAAATTTAAAAATTTATCAGATTTGAGACAAAGATGATTCTGTATTCCTTTGTTTTTTTGGTGTTTTTTGTTTTTGTTTTTTTTATGAGTTGGCCAACCACCACTGCTCAAGCAGCCCACTCACCTACAGCTGCAGGATTTCCTGGTTACTGCACAGCTCACTACCTCAGGATAATTTCTCGTCACTTCAGTTTTTTTTACCCTCCTCGGTTGTTGTGGTTGCTTTACTATTGTTATCAGTCTTCTTCTTCTTCTTTTTTTTTTTTTTTAATTCAGCAAAGCTCATTTTAATTGCTCACTGCAAATACCACCTACTTACCTGGCAACAGAGACTGCCCTCCTCCTGTCTGAAAAAGCGAACCTAATTAGCAATAATGCTAAGAAGAAATGAGAAACAAGAGGGTGGAGGCGTCAATGGGAAGAATCAGTGAGAAAAAGTACTTCCAACAGTTCCGAGCACAGTCCCCCCCCATGCCAAGATGGCTCTGAGGTTTGAGTGATTGTCGGGCATCTTAAAGGTGAAGCTTCTCAAATAATTACGGTAGTGGAGTCTGCAAAGGTGTTAATTGACTTGGGGACTTTTCACTTTGCATAAATACTCAGGAAATGCAAGGCAGCTGTGGGCTGTCCTATATGAGTCCATCACTACAGTAACCCAGGAAGGGAGGAGGGTTGTGATAAAAGAAAGTTAATGAAGTGAGGATTTTTGATTAAAAGTTTCAGATTTTGGCCTCAGCATTTGTAGGAGGATTTCATTCCCCATGCAGCGTTGAAAACGATCATGCCCTCTACCACATTTTAACAAAATGAAAGCCATGTACCTTGGGGACCCTCAGCAACCCAGGCATTTGCTCTGATTTTTATAGCTATTATGAAATTATTGCAAATCTCACCTTAAAAAATTAATAAGTGACACTCCGTGAGCATAATTACGTTGTTCATCTTTCCATAATCCATAATTCCTCTGCGTGTAATAACATGTGATCGGTCCTTCTTGTAACCCAGCTGCTTCACATAATTGCTTGCTGTCCTACTGAGAAAACTTTTAATAAAGGACACATTAGGCAAAATAGTGCAACTCTGTTCTCCTAGCTACAAAATCAGAAATGGTTTTTCCCCCCAGATCTGAATCCTATGATTCTTTCTCCCTTTCTACAATAGCATTGGTGGGTTGGGGAGGAGGGCGGATTCGAATATTTCAATTAGAACCCCACAGTTCTTGAGGAACACTAGGATTCTGCTACTGATTGAAGAAATAGATAACACGTGCCTTTCCTTCAGCAGCTCTTATTTCCTTAATAGACATTTTTTCAGCAACTTTAAGAACTGTTTCCCTTTTGAAATACAGCATCACATTACGGGCCCCATCTGGAATGGAATGCACACAAACTAAGAAATGGGGGAAGAAAATATCTTCTTTTTTTTTTTTTTTTTTTTGGTCTTTGTCTAGTTTGAATAATTGCAATTAGCTACTGTACTATCTATATATATGTGTTACCATTATAGAAAATGAGCAAAGCTTTTCAATGACTAGGAACTCCAAATCTTGAAAAGGCTGATATCCAAGGGAAAAATAATCTTGTTTATCCAAAAGGGAACCATTTTGTTTTCTATTTAGTTCTATATTACCTTCATTATTGATAGTTTGGCTTTTTTTTTTTTTAAACATCCATTTGGAATAACATCTGAACTTTCTAACCCCCTTTTTCAAACCTGGATGAATTCTTTGGTGAATGAATCTTCTCTTTCAGAAAAAAAAAAAACCCCAAAAAACCAAAAAAACAAAAACAAAAACAAAAAAACCATGGAGAATTTCACAGGGAAAAGCATCCTCTGAAATCTTACATCCTAGTGTTGGGGTAAATGAGGACTGGATGAAGAAGAAGGATTGAAGACCTAGGAACAGACAGAAAAATATTAAATCAGAGCTGCTGAATCTCTCCACTCTGTAACGATTTCCTAGGTCTGCCATGAGAACTGCAGGTATAATTTAAAACACCAAATACCCTGTAGTGCATGAAAGCCAAGGCTCAATAGGGGAGATATGGACCAAATATGACAATTGGGAGGAAACAATAGATCAATATAGGATAAGGTGATCATTCTTTTGAGAACCAAACCAGAGAGAGGTTCCTAGTCCTGTGTGGAAAAGGGCCCTAAATTTCAAATCATGGCAGTGGGATGGGGTGCCTAGAAGGCTCAGTCGGTTGAGCATCCGGTTTTGGCTCAGGTCATGACCTCATGGCTCATGAGTTCAAGCCCACAGAGCCTTGAGCCTGCTTCACATTCTGTGTCTCCCTCTCTCTGTGCCTCTCCCCTGCTTGTGCTCTCTCTCTCTCTCTTAAAATAAGTAACATTAAAAAAAATTTTTTTTAAATATTAGGTCTGTTAAGTGATACCCTATATCCCAGCTTCGGCAGATACTGACAGTTAGGATGGCGTTGGTTGCCACATTAACACAATTCTGTTTTTTCTCCGCCTTTCTCTGCCATCAGTGGTAAAAACCATGGGACCAATCCTGGAGAGCTGTTTCAGGCTGTGGCAGCCATTTCAACTCCTTCCTTTAGTTCTACTGAACGACATGGTTCCAAATCAACAGTTTTTAATCCTGTTGATTAAATCCTCTTCTCCCCCCTCCCAGAAATTAAGAAAGGGTATGCTACCTGGCAAATGAAGAAGAGAGCAGGGGTTAGTTTTAATTAAAAGCAGAACATGAAACTGGCTTGAAAGCACTGGATGTTGAATTCTCCTCGTCATTCTATCTGAAGGCCTTTAGAAACCCAGCATTCACCTATGACAGCCAGAATAAGAAGCCTTCTCATTCTCCTCCAGCCTTTCTATCGAATAGTCTTGGGGCTACTGATTGCTAAAATGCAGACCCTATTACAGTGTCTGTGGATGGAAATAACAAGTGTCTTCCAGGATAAAACAATGAGTGTGAGGCTCAAGCATTAAAAGGAAACTACCTGTATTTTCAGACCTCAACGGAGTGTCTATCATTGGACGATAATGACATCTCGGACACAAAAATCACTACTCTACAATGGAAATCTCTGATATTCAATCTGCCTCTGTCAACATATGTTTAGAGCTAACGCATGCTGCTTATTTCATTAAATCACCAGGAATCTGGGATTGGAATCGTTACACTATTATAGTCCTGTGCCTTCCTCTGAAGCATTATGTTCCCCTTAAGTGTTTACTTTCATGCTTTATTCCGGCCTCTATCCGATTTCCCCTCTCTCTGGCAATTATCCATGACAATAAGAATTGCCTGCTGGTGTCATTTTGTAATTCAGGAATATAGGGGATAATACAAAAGTTTTACAGTTAACTTTGGGGGACGAGATCAAAGCCTCAACCATAACACTCTATGACTGAACAATTACCTACCACTACAAATAAAAGTAACGTAGTAACTACTACACGGAAGGCATACCAACTCGAAATTCCTCCATTTGTGGGTGGTTGGGACCCTCCTGAAGTGCTGTGCATCCAGCAGTCATAATCTACAGCCCCAAATACTGCAGCTCCAAAATGTGGCGGGTCCCAAGGGATCCTTCCAGAGTCACAGATATCCCCCTCAGGGTGACATCCCAAGTCATTGAACCTCAAGTTCCTGGTGAAGAGAGGTGACCACAGGTAAAAGTAACGTTCCAGAATTCATCTTCCACGAACAGTCAATCTAGAATCTGTGTAATTAACATGTTGCAAATGTTTCCCTCGAGGAGAAAAGAAAAATTAGATAAACACTCCATACATTCTCATAGCAAAAAACGGCAATGTTCTGATTTCAGCCCAACCACCACATAAACAACTGACAGACAGGACACCATTAGAGAGTGCCTCCGAGGCTTGATTAAAGGCTCGCTGCACTTTTCCTAAAAATCGCCGTGTTATGACACACTCCCTGGCAAACTCTGAACCCTGTCATTAGCCTCAGTTCAGCAACACTCAGAAACTTCGGTCCCCAGGGCTGTCATCATGTTTCACAAAGGGCCACATTGTGTCTCGAATTCCTACTCTTCTCGCGGTTCGTTTTATATGCTCTGCATGTGTGTTTGGATTTTCCGAACATGACTCATACCTTTTACATCCCTCCGCACCTCGCAAATGGGAGAAAAGGAGTGATGGTTAGACTGATTGGAAGTGAAAGAAGGTGTCCTTCTCTCCCTGGACAGTATGACTCTTTAAAGAATGCACTAACTGACTTCCCCGGCTCACCAAGATCAATGTGATGTGACATCTGAGAAGGGACAGGAGTAGTGGGTGTTCTCCTTACGTTATTTTTAGACAGCTCATCAGTTTTTCTCACTGACGGAAATAAAGCTTTTTTTCTCCCCCGTCTTTCTCTCAGTAGAGTAACAGAGCAACACGGAATGAGTCTAGCTCTGTTAGCTCTTCACACAATTGCATCTAACCGAAAGATTTCACTAAGTGACCTATTTAGCGTCATAGTCAAAATGCATTGGACCTGATTCTGTTGTTACCCACGTTCAGCCCTAAGAGGCCCCAGAATTTTTAAGTAGTATGGAAATTTTTCACACTTTTGTCAGGGAGTGAAGACAATTTATTCTCTGGATTGACTTGGAAGCCCTCTTCATTGGCTGAAAGACTGCCTTCCGGAAGAGGAGGAGTCTCACCCAGGAGCTTGGAGGTGGGAGCAGGCAGCTGCCCTGCTTGAGACAAGGAGATGACATCTGTTCTTTGGCTACCTTAAGGCATCAGGGATGAGGGATATGGGGAGTGGACAGAAATGATGAGGGACAGGGTGAAGAGTCAGCTTTTGGAAAGAGGCTCTCAATCGCCCCCCGAAAGGAGTGGTCACTCAAGATGTGTCCTGAATGGGGCGCCTGGGTGGCTTAGTCGTTAAGCGTCCGACTTTCGCTTAGGTCATGATCTCGCGGTTTGTGCGTTCGAGCCCCGCGTCGGGCTCTGTGCTGCCAGCTCAGAGCCTGGATCCTGTTTCAGAGTCTGTGACTCCCTCTCTCTCTGACCCTCCCCTGCTCACACTGTCTCTCTCTCTCTCTCTCTCTCCTAGAAATAAATAAAAACATTAAAAAAAAAAAAAAAAAAATGGCTCCTGAATGGGGTACCGTCTTCTCTGTTGCCAAACACACCGAGTCCCACCCGCACACCCATGCCCTCTCCCCCACTCCTGCACGATGGACCGCATGTTTGGGATTGGAGAGGCTGAGCTTCCCTGTGCTATCTCTGTAGGTCATGCAGCAACGAGTCTGCCCGTAGGCTGCAGAAACCACAAGACAGAAACCAGAAAAGCTTGCGTAACCATCAGAAACCTGGGGCACTTGTAGAAATCTTGCAGAGCCTCGGGGTGCTTGGAGATGTGGGCAATCTGACTCAGATCTACGAAAGCAGACGTTTTTCTCGTTTTTCTCAATATTTACACAACACTTTTGTATTTCTTAGGCGAATGTCTTGCGTACACGTAGGTTTGGGTCTGTGTGTGAGAGAGAGAACATTTACAGCAGTATCTGACCCAACATGGGAGCTCACTGCTCTTTCCGATTCCTCTTTTTCCCCAAGAGTGTGGTTAGTTTGAGACAAATCTGTTAAAAACTCGGGTGAAAACCCTGGTGCCTCCAGAGGAAACCTGGCTTGTCATGGAGCATTCCAACTGTCCTGGGGTGGAAGGCTCTGACATCACTGGAATCATAACACTTTTTTGTTCTGTGATTCTTTGGACATACGTCTTTACACTTTTTAAAGGACTTTCACATCCATTATGTCATCTCACACTGACGACATCCCTGCAGGGTGGAAGGACAGGTATTACTATAATAACTTGGCCACTCTTCCAACAACAGTCATAGTCCTTGACCAAAGCCCCAGAGCGCAGAGCAGGAAAAGCAAGGCAAACACTTTATGGCCACCCACCATTTCCGCCCAGAAACGTGCCCCGAGGCTGACTGTGTGGCCAGGCTTTGCAAGTGGCTGAAGGAAAGAGTCCTGGTCAAAGGGCAGCCTGCCTGATGGTCAGATACCAAAAGCTCTGCCTGCTAGGAGCCGGGTGGGAAGGGGACAGAGATCATGTCCTGTAGGATGACTTTTCTTTTCAGTCTTAGGGCACACAAGTTAAGGGCTCTGGGGGGCTCACCAGGGTGTTTGCCGTCTTCCTTCAGTTGCAAGATAGAATGCAATGGGACAGGATGAGAAAGAAAGGCCCCTCTTTTTTTGTTCAGAGCTCTTTCTTTGGTAAAGCAGCAAGAAGGCAAAACTCTCTTGACTTCAAGGAAACATACATAATGTTCTTTTGTCCCTGCCCAGCCGGTGACGGCCATACTTCCGTAGAGCAAATGACTGGACTATTTCACGGCCCCAGTGAGTCATTTTATGTTCCTCACGAACTTCTGTGTTCACAGCACGAGGTGAAAAACAATGCACACGGGACGCCTGGGCAGCTCAGCCGCTTGAGTGTCTGACTCTTGATTTCGGCTCGGGTCACGGTTGTGGGCTCGGGTCCCACGTTGGGCTCTGTACTGAGTGTGGAGCCTGCTTGAGATTCTCTCTCTCCCTCTCTGTCCCTCTCCCGTGCTTGCGTGTGCTTTTTGTCTCAAAATAAAATAAATGATAAATAAATTAAAAAAATAAAAATGCCAGGGCGCCTGGGTGGCTCAGTCAGTTAAACGTCCGACTTTGGCTCAGGTCATGATCTCGCGGTTTGTGGGTNATGATCTATTACTATAATTGTATGCATAATTATATATATACATATGGGTGTATATATATGTCTATAGAATATATACATATATGTATATATACACAATATAATATATACATACATATATAATATATACATGTGTGTAAATATATGCGTATATTAATTATATATATCTATTTAAATTATATATGTGTATATATAATTTACTCCCTGCAACAGAGAGTAAAGATTGGTTTGCCTCTTGAAATGGCTGGAGATGCCGCACAGTCCTTCCGTGCCTGGGCTTGTACAGGTAAGGCTAATAGTTTGAAATAAGAAAACCAGCGTCCTGCCCGTCCAAGAACTGGGGTAAACCCAGCCCCCATGGAGAGGAGAACGGGTGTAAGATTATCACCAGCTCTGCTGGACCCACGAACGCAGGGTGAGCGCACCTGCGAGCACACACCATTACTTGATATGAACAAGTGAAACCATTCATTAGGAGCAGGAAGGCGGTTTACCGACTCCAACAGGCCTATTCACATTTGTTCCATGATCCCACACACAACTGCAAAGGCAGGAGCCTACAACCATTTTTCAGTGTATCCATTTCACAGCCAAGTGAAAATGTTTCTGTACCAAGAATAACCTCACATTAAATTTCTCTTTTCTTTTCTTTTTTTCTCCAGCAGCCTAAATTTAATCAGGGGAATTCTTTTTTTAGACTCTATTCTATTCAACCTTTAAAAATGAAGGATCCGAATTTAATGTGAAATCTGCATTTCATCAAAGATGGGACACTGTGTCCTTGGCTTAATTATTCTTTGGAAATCGAACATCTTTACTACTGCATGCTTAACAGGTGGAAGGAAAAAACAAACTGCAGAACATGTGATTCAGGCCTGAGGGACTGGAGGTACTGATTCTGTCTATACCGATAAGGCTCGGAGGACCCACCTTGCATTGATAATACTCACATGCTGAACTAGCATGTGGTAGAGCAGTCAGTGATAATGTCGCTCATGTCTACCCTCAGAAAGAATTTAGAGCCTGAATAAGTAGAATAACAACACCCCCCAATGACATGACACTTTACTTTATAACCCCTCCTATAATATGAATCTCTCCATTTTAGTCTTTTATTAGCCCCTGGAGAGGAGAGCCACTAGAGCTCAGGGAGGAGAGAGTATGGCAGTAACCATTCAGTTTGCAGGTGGTAAAGCAAGACTTGCATCTCACCCTTCCACAGCACACGTCTTTCTGTGGTGCAGCCTCCTAATGAACACAGGGTTTTGTGGATGGGGGTGGGCAGGAGGTATGGTAACTGTACTTCTGGAAGAAAACAGAGGAAAGAACTGAGGGATGAAAGTCAAACTCAGCTGGAGCCTTGATCGTGCTTTTGAGGCCTCAGGGTGACCCGGGACAAGTGCCCTAAGTATCCACTCCCTCTAGTTTGCACCTCGCAGGAGGGAATGTTAACTCTAGTTTTTTCCACCTTATCACGTTTTTAAGGAAAGAAGGAGCTAATGAACAGAAAACTGTATGAAAAGGTATTAACTCTTTTCAAAATGTAGGCATGGAGATGTCTGAAGTAAAGTATATTGCTCGCTAACAGAAGCACGTGGATCAAATGAATGTCCTAAAGGCCTACGAGGTCCACTCCACTACTGGCCATTTAGATGATTCCAGAAACCAGTGATGGAGTGGGCACCCGGTCTCTGTGCCAGTTCCCTTGCATTTCCCTTCTGATGGTAAAGGTATTGATTTACCTCAGGAAGCTCAGCTCTCTGGATCCAGACATGAAGGGAGCGTCATCAAGGGACCCATCCTCCTTGGGTGCAGGCACACTGCCTGGAAACTGGAGCTTGTGCAGAAGGTTGTGGCACCTAAGGAGGGTTGGTGTTCAGTAGCCTCCAGGGCAGGGCTCGTAAGGGGTCCCCCTGCCTCCCATCTTCCAACAGCTCCTCCCTCTTCTGCCTGCCCTGCCTGGTGTTTCAGCCTTCCCTTTGATTCTGGAAATTCTCCTGCACTCTTGTGGGACATCCCATCCACGCCCTCTTGGTCTTGTTCTCTGAGTTGGCCAGTGTTACTCCCAGCAACTTGCAAACAAGGCACCCTGATGGTGAAGGCAGCGACGCTAACTGATGGTTGCAGCCAGAGGAAGGTGGACAGAAGAATGACGATAAAGAAAATCAAACCATTGGGTCACCTATTAATCTACTGCAGAACAAAAGGTGGGCAATGAGGTAATGAGCCGCTAATATGTCTACAACTACCAGCCTTAAAAAAGTCTCCTTTCTTCTTCCTTTGATAAGTCAATAAAAGTTTAAAAGATCAAGACAGAAATATTACGGTAATGACAAAAATTAGTTTCGATAGTAAATTNATATATCCATATATATATATATCCTTGTGTGGCCATGTAAATAGTACTGTTTAGTGCTATTAGTTTTATATGAATGTACTAGTAACTCTGCTAAGGAAGTTGTCAACTTTTTGTATGGAAGTTAACTCTCAGGGCACCTGGGGGCTCAGTCAGTTAAACATCCAACTTTGGCTCAGATCATGATCTCACGGGTTGTGAGTTCGAGCCCTGCATTGGGCACTATGCTGACAGCTCAGAGCCTAGAGCCTGCTTTGGATTCTGCGTCTCCATCTCTCTCTGACCCTACCATGCTTGCCCTCTGTCTCTCTCTCTCTATCTCCCAAATTACAATATTAAAAAGGAAGGAAGGAAGGAAGGAACGATGGAAGGAAGAAAAAAAACCTCTCTTCAAGACTTGTTTCTGCTAAAGTGTATTTGATGGTATGGGGTCATCACAGAATGAAATAGAAAGGAAGAGCTACATTCCAAAGTCTTCAAAATGTTCTGGAATCAGACAAATAAATATCTGGAGATAGTTCCACAAAAGAGTGTTCAACAGCCAGAGCATCAAACATGAAAGGGAAATTTAGAAAGTTCCCTACACAATAAAATCACCACCCTCATATAGTATCACATTGTCTTCACAACTAAACACTGACGGGGTTCTAATATTCCCTCTTTCCAGAAATCTGTTCTGGGGCGCCTGGGTGGCTCTTACGATTTGTGAGTTCAAACCCCACATCCGGCTATGTGCTGAGAGCTCAGAGCCTGGAGCCTGCTTTGGATTCTGTGTCTTCCTCTCCTCTGCCCCTCCCCCGCTCATGCTCTCTCTCTCTCTCTCTCTCTCTCTCTCTCTCTCTCAAAAATAAATAAACATTAAGAAAAAAAAAAAGAAATCTTCTGTTCTGATCACTATTGTGACCTGGCAAGCCCCTCTTAGACTGAGTGGTGTAAAACAACCATTTGCTAACGCTCACAGATTCTGCGGGTCAGGAATGTGCAGTGTAGCAAGGACGGCTTGACTCTGCTCTGGGAGGTCTGGGGCCCAGGCTGGGAAGACTGCCTGGCTGGTGGGTGAGGACCGTGTGGAGGTTCCTTCCCTCACACATCCCCTGAGGATGCCGGCTCTCAGCCAGGACCTCAGCTGGGACTGTCAACCAGAGCACACACAAGCAGGCCCTTCCATGTGGCCTGGGCTTACTTGCAGCCTGGTGGCCTCAGGGCAATGGATTGCTCACACGTTGGCTCGGGACTCTTTCCACGATATCCCGGCCAACAGGGTGGAACTCAATCTCCTTTTCTGTGCCAGCCTCCAAAGTTACATGGCGCCATTTCTGCTGGGCGCAAACGAGTGACAAGCCCATTTAAGAGAAGAAGACAACCAACGTCTACTCTGAATGGGAAGAGTAACAACGTCTCCTGATAAAAGGCCACGTGGGACAGGAGAGACTGGCCACCCTAGGAAGATACAACTGTCACACCATCATGGGTCTCTCCTTTCCAGCTAGAAATAAGCTTTTCTTCTCTAAATTCTCACAATGCTCTTTTCAAATTGAGACTTACAGATTTCCATCTTACACCGTAGTTACCATGGAACATGGTACCATCTTCACCACTCAAGCTCCTAGGGTTTCCTTTCCTTGTTTTGAATCTTCACAGCACCTTACAGAGCTCCTGGCACTTAGTAAACACTCAATAAGGTTTCCTGAAGAAATGTGGATTTCTTTTTTAAAAGTAGTTTTGGTCGGGACTAGAGCTGACCCTTGAACAGCACAGGGTTGGGATGCCAAGACCCGGCCCGATGCAGGTCAAAATTCACATAGGAATCCTGACACCTCCCCTGCCCAAAATTTTACTAACAACTTTCAACTGACCAAAAGCCTTACAGATAACATAAAGCATTGAGCAATACATATTTTGCGTGTGATATGTATTATATACTGCGTTCTTAACAATAATACCCAAATTTGTGTTACTTTTTGGGGTATTTCTAGGCCATGTGTTTCACCTGGGAGTTTTTTCAAATTGTGGTAAAATCTCCCCCAAATTTCCCAACATATTTATTGAAAAAAACCCGCATATAAGTGGACTCACACTGTGAGTTCAAGGGCCACCTGTATTATCTACCCAGGAGACATTCACACGCGCTTTTGGAAAGAAGGGACGGGACGGGAAGGGCGAGCAGGCGGGAGGGAAAGGAGTTGGGGGAGGGTAAGACAATGGAAGGCAAACAGGCAGGCATAACTGTCCGAAGTGGATCTTTCATTCTGGAAACATTTACATTGCTGCATTTAAAAATTTTTCCAAAGGAGAAAAGATCCAGTTCTCCACCTTTCATGCACACAGCTGAAGATCCCTAGAGAAAAACACACAATCACACTGACAGGTGTCATTTCAAAGCCATGACTGTGAATATCAAGGAGGCCCTTGTGTGTGGCACTTGTGTCGCACTTCCCTAGTGCATTCGTGTCCCTCCCTTCCCAGGTGTCTGTTTCACACCTTCTCCTCTTGTCTCAACCTTCAACATCTTCTCCAACATCTTTGTCTTTTGTTGATGACCTTCTGTGAACAACAAAACAGTGCAAAGGGAGGCCCCAGAGACCCCTCCCCTCTCACTGTCCAGCTGAACCTCTGCACAGAGGCCCGCTGTCTTCCCACCACCACCATACATGGGCGATCCATGCCCCCTTCCACAGCCAGTCCCGTTGCTCTAATGCTGGGCTCTAGTCCTACCTACCATAATGCTCCCAGAAGTCCCACCCCCGTCCCCTGCGCCAGCAATGCCAGCATTGTGTCAATAGGCTGGTATTTCCCCCATCCTAAAAAGATATTTCTCTTGACCATACTTTCACCAAACAGCCCATCTGTCTTCTGTCCTTCATAAAGAAAAACAAAGTTAGTTGAAAGAGTTGTTTATATTTACTGTCTTATCTATCCATATCTCCTCAAACTGTCTCTTCAACTCAACCCAGTCAGGTTTTCACCCTTACCACTCTATCAAAAATGTTCTTGTCAAGGTCACCCTTGGACCGACTCGGGACCAAATCCAATTTCAAATTCCCAGTCCCCATATTGCTTGACCCATCAGCAGCATCTGATGCAGGTAACATCCCCTCCTCCTTCATTTCCGTAATTGACTTGGTTTCCAAAATACTGCACTTCCCCCCCGACTACCTCCCCAACACTCCTCTATCTCCTTTCTTGGTTCCTTCTCCTCTTCTTTGCTGTTAAATTTTTTTTAATGTTTTTAAAAAAAATTTATTTCTGAGAGAGAGAGAGAGACAGCATGAACAGGGGAGGGTCAGAAAGGGAGGGATACACAGAATCTGAAACAGTCTCCAGGCTCTGAGCTAGCTGTCAGCACAGAGCCCGACGCAGGGCTCAAACCCACAACCATGAGATCATGAGCTGAGCCGAAGTTGGACACTTAACCCACTGGGCCTCCCAGGCGCCCCTTCTTCTTTGCCTTTAACGTTTGGTGCTCTAAGCTTAGACCTTGAATTCATCTCCATCTCCCCCTATTACCTTCTCAAGTTTCTAGTCTCAAAGCTTTAAATTACCATCTCTATGTGGGAAAGAGCTCCCATAATGTATCTTCCCCCACAACTCTCTTCCAAACTCCAGACTCAACATCTCTGCTTTAGATGTCTAGGAAGTAGCTCACACTTAACGTGCCCAGTACTGAGCTCTCTGTTCACCTGCCATTCTTTTGCTCATGGAGTCTTTCCCACCTCAGTTGATGGCAACTCCTATGTTCAAACTGCTTACACCAAAAACACTGCAGTCATTCCTGACTTCTCTCATATTTTATATCCATTATATCAGAAGTCCTATATCCAGACTATGACCTCTTCTCTCCACTGTTTCAAGGCACCACCATCTCTTGGCTATTGGAATTGACTCCTGACTGGTCTCCCCCTCTCTCTCCTGCCCCCCTACTTTCTGTTAGCAATAGTGAAACCAACATGGTTAGTTAAAACGTTAGTCATATCCATTCTTTCCTCTGGCTAAAGCCCTGCAACACCTCCCCATTTCAATCAGAGGGAAAGCTAGAGTCCTAACAATGACCAACAAGTCACTACATGGCCCGAATTCTGGTTACTTCTCTGACTTCACCTTTTATTGTTCCTCACCTCCTTCGCTGGCCTTGTTCTTTACTTTGAATGTTCCAGGCATGATCCCACATTAAGGTCTTTGCCTTGGCTCGTCCCTCTTTGTAGCCTCCTCTTCTTCCAAAAATACGAATGGCTTATTCCCTTACTGCCTGCAAATCTTTATTCAAATGCCATCTTTTCTGTGAGTCTACCCTGAACACTCTATTCAACCTTCAGTGACCTGCCCCTCGGCATTCCCAATCTCTCTTACCCTGTTCTGTTTCTTTGGTATCATTTATCATTGTCTACCAGACTACTTAATTTTTCCATTTATTATTTATCATGTCTACTGTTTGTTCTCTATCACTCTCTGCTACAACACAAGCTCACGAGATCAGAGCCTTTTGTCTCTTTTGTTCACGGACATGCCATAAGCCCTAGAGTACTGCCTGACACATAGTAGGTGCTCAATGAATAGTTTTTGAAAGAATAGTGTGAATACAAAATGTGTAGAGAAATGGAGTAGAGAGGGGGACCTGGGTGGCTCAGTCACTCAGAGTGTCTGACCCTTGATTTTGGCTCAGGTCATGATCCCAAGGTCATGGGATTGAGCTCTGCTGCATCAGTCTCCTCACAGGGCATGGAGTCTGCTTGAGATTCTCTTCCTCCCTCCCTCTAAAAAAAAAAAAAAAAAAAAAGGAAAAAAAAAAAAATGGNCCTCCCTCCCTCTAAAAAAAAAAAAAAAAAAAAAGGAAAAGAAAAAAAATGGAGGAGAAGAGAACTTACATGGTATGATTTTAGGGACATCATGGCATTTCTCTTGCCCCAAAGCAGCTTGCCCCTCACAATACCAAGGTGTGACCACCCTCTGTTTTTCTCTGGTTTCCAAGTGCCACCTTTAGACTCAGTCATTATTAGTGCAGAACAGTGCAGTCAATAGCTAAAACACACCCTTATTCTGACGCGTTGGTAGGGCCTCACAGCAAAGTTGGGTTGGGATTGGCAAAGAGGTGAGAGAGACAAGAGACAGGGTGTTAAAGTCAAAAGAGCACTGGACTGAGGTGTCTGGCTGGTTCAGTCTGTAGAGCACATGACTCTTAATCTCGGGGTTCTAAGTCTGAGGCCCACATCCGGTGAAGAGATTACTTAAAAATAAAATCTATAAAAAAGGAGTGGGGGGACCACTGGACTTTGGAAGAGTTAGATAATCTCCTTTCCTCACCTGAAAAATTAAAGAGGTGGACTGTGATCCTGTGTTTCACTCATGCAGTGACATATAATAAACAGCCATCATATTGGAAGTCAGACAGCTAGACCCAAATTCTAGCTTTCTCAGTAGCCGGAGAACACTGCCTAACTTCCCCGCCTACCCTGACCAATAAGCAGCACGAAGGCTCCCAGGCCCTGAAAAACAATGCTCGTTGTGTATTCTCAGAAAGAGAAGTTAAAGGATTTGGAAGGCACTGAAAGATAAATATGGCTGCCTCCATCACTAAGCCTTGCTCTATAATCTGCACATGGCCAAGACAAACATAATCTCCCCCACCTAAAACATCCCAGCATTACAGAGAGGACATACGACACGTCAAAGGGTTAAGATGCTATTAACCTTGTCATCCATTTATTACCTACGACTGTGATGAAAACCTAGAGGGAAACGTCCTTATGGTAGACCCTGGGGCCCAGGACTATAACTTTAAGGCAAAGGAGACTCAGAGGCAGTACTGTAAAATTCAGCTGGGTCAATCCCCTGGGATCCTCTTAAGGAACATAGGAATCAGAACCACGTGTCTACGACCCCACTGCACAAGCCAAAACAAGTTAGTTCAACAAGACTTTCATTTAGAGCTCATTCACGCCCTCCTGTAAATAAGGTCTAAGGTGGTCATGAACTGGCTAATGTAGCTTGTTTATATTCTTCTACAATTTTTTCATGGACTATATCACTTTCAGAGTAGCTACAGACATATGGTACCCAACAAACACTCCCTCTCATGCTCTTCCCCAACCTCCCTTACTGCCTCCCTCCTGGCCTCCAAGATTGGGGTGGAAACCATCAATAGCTTTATTTACAGAATCAAGAAACTCTGGAGGTGTTGATAAAAACAAGCCAGATACCACATAATGGATACTGTATGATTGCATTTATATGAAGTTCAAAAATCAGCCAAACTAATGTGGGAGGTGAGAGATCAAGGTCATAGTTCAGTTAGTGGAGGCTGTTATTATGAGCACCCGCTAGGGAGTTTCTAGAGTGCTGGTAAGCTTCTCCCTCTTCACCTGGGTGATGGTCACATTATAATGTACTTTTCCATAGGTTTATTTTACTTTATGTAAAAGACAAACTGTGAATTGTTTTTGAGGGAACAGCCTCCTTCATATTATCAGCGAGCCAAGAGTTCAATCACACTTCAATGAATATTATGTTAGTTCTGTTCCAAAATTAAGTATATGGCTTACAGAAAAAAAAAAGTCACAAAAATTAGTGAAAAATTTATCATACCATCACATATTTTAAAAATCAGCATGGGGATGCCTGGGTGGCTCAGTTGGTTGAGTGTCTGACTTCAGCTCAGGTCATGATCTCACGGTTCATGAGCTGGAGCCCCACATCGGGTTCGCTGCTGTCAGTGCAGAGCTTACTTTGGATCCTCTGTCCCCTCTCTCTGCCCCTCCCCTGCCCCTCCCCTGCTTGTGCTCTCTCTCTCAAAAATAAATAAAACATTTAAGTAAAGTAAAGTAAAAACTGAAAATAAAAATCAGCTGGATGTCTATAATATTCTAGTGTCAAATTATTCAAATATTTCAAACAAAAAATCTTCAATGTTCACATTTATTAAAAAATTTTTTTTTAATTTTAGAGAGAGCATGAGTGGGGAAAAGGAGCAGAGGAGAGAGAGACTTAAGCAGCCTTCACACTAAGTGTGGAGCCTGACACAGGCCTTGATCTCACAACCCTGATCATAACCTAAGCCAATATCGAGTGGGACATTCGACTGACTCAGCCACCCAGATGCTCTACAAATGTTCACATTAACGAGGCAGCTATTGCCTACCAAAATACTGAATATATGCAATGCATGCATTCAATTAGCATTTGAAAGTTTTGGCAAAGCCAAAGCATGGCCTGAAAACAAAGGAGAAATTGAATTCTAATAGATTTTCTGAGATGTGTTGCTGAGAAAACCCCCAGACTATAATACTGCAACAAAAATTGTGATATGGAGGGGTGCCTGGGTGGCTCAGTAGGTTAAGGGTCGGACTCTTGGTTTTGGCTCAGGTCACGATCTCAGGGTTCCTTAGTTGGAGCCCCATGGCGGGGTCTGCGCTGACAGTGTGGAGGTTGCTTGAGATTCTGTCTCCCTCTCTCTCTGCCTCTCCCCTGCTTGCTTTCTCTCCCTCTCTCTTTCTCAAAATAAATAAACATTAAAAAATATGTATATATGGAAACTCTCCTCCCTGCCCAGATTCTGAACCAGTGAGTGTGGAGAGCTGCCTCTGGGGGCACGGAAGAGACAACGTGCTCAGTGTAGCTGACCTTCTCCAAGAGAAAGAAGGCAGGTAAGGTGAAACTCACCAAATAGGTAATTTCACAGCGTCGTTGGTTCCCCAGGGAAAGGAATGAGCAAAAGCCAAGATGGCAGCCCCAGTGCACTTCTAGTCTTTTGGAAGGAAGCGCAGAGGGGCCAAACTCCCTCACTTACAGATACCAAGATTTGGTTAGTAAGTTAAAAGATGCCTTTTAATGAGGTGGCTACTGCTTAAAGGACATTCCTCAGACCCAGTCTTCCACAGAGGTGGGTGCCGGCTCCCACGCTGCTTTTTCCTATCTTTCCCTCGAATGTTCTGTGTGGTGCTGGGCTTTGCACCCATGAGATACTTTAGGGCACATAACTGCCTCCAAACATTGGCATCATGTTTCCTTGTGGTGCGACCAGCTCTGGAAGTAAAGAGGGATCAGACTGCCGCTGAGGGCTACATTCCAAACACGTGAGTAACAGGACACACTGGCCTTGCCCACAGTTGGATCAACTCTTATACTGTTTTTAAGGAGACCATCCTGGGGGCGCCTGGGTATCTCAGTTGGTGAAGTGTCCAACTCTTGATTTTGGCTCAGGTCATGATCTCACGGTTCTTGGGTTTCAGCCCCGCGTGGAGTTCTGCACTAACAGTGTGGAGCCTGCTTGGGATTCCCTCTCTCCCTCTCTTTGCCCCTCCCCTGGTCAGTTTCTTGTGCTCTCGCGCGTGCGCTCTCTCTCTCTCTCTCTCATACACACACACACACACACACACACACACACACACACACACAATAAATACAATTAAAAAAAGAAAAGGGGAACCATTCTGGAGTGTATGAGGTGTGACACCCACGTGGAATCCAGAGACCAAGTCTGTGCTGGGGAGATCTGGGTGACAGGCTTATGACAGCAGGAACTCAAGGGCCAGAACAAAGGAGAGGCCGTGTGATGTAAGGAGCCAGGGACCTTGGGCTCAGGGACCTGCCTGCTCCTGTACCTGGAGCCCCACCAACCCAGGCAGGGACCTTAAACTCTGTGTGTCTCAGGCTCCTCACTGGCAAAATAGGATAAACACAATTATCTCATGGGTTTATCATAAAGTTTAAATGAACATAAAGATGTAAAGCATTTAAGGGGCACCTGGGTGGCTTAGTCGGTTGAGCGTCCGACTTTCGCTTGGGTCATGATCTCGCGGTTCGTGGGTTCGAGCCCCGCGTCGGGCTCTGTGCTGACTGCCAGCTCAGAGCCTGGAGACTGTTTCAGTCTGTGACTCCCTCTCTCTCTGACCCTCCCCTGCTCATGCTGTCTCTCTCTCTCTCTCTCTCCTAGAAATAAATAAAACATTTAAAAAAAAAAAAAGATGTAAAGCATTTAAAAACACCTGGCATATAGAAAATGTTACGTCACTTTTGCTGCTATTCATATAATTGCACTAAATAATGTGATACAAAAGGTAGGAAATATTGGAAGCATGGAAATATACATCCTTTGTTTTGTTTTTCTAATTGATCAAGGGAGGAAGTAAACAGGGATGTCCAGGAGTAGTATTAGTTGAACCATGTAAAATTGATGATTTTTAGCCAGTGATTTACTTTGTGTTTTTGTTTTTGCCTATGCAATAGCACTTTCATGTGATGTGAACTATTATCAAGAGGGCAGATACAAATGTTAATTTTCCCTGTTTTTTGAACTTGTCTGGACCCCTCTTGAACCTAAGGCCAAGAAGTGCCTATGGATTTGTGGTCCCACGGCTCATCCATTAAGCATTCTTTACCCTCAGGTACTGTACACATCCTCGCTGGCAAACGTGTGCAACTGGCCATGGCTACCTTGGGAGATACTTTCTTCCCGCCTGAGCTTTTAGGCGGGCAGGGGAGGTAGGGAGGGCCTGAAGGCAACCTTGGTTTTACTCAAACTATTTTGTGGGACTCTTTAAGTCAGTACACTCTTTAAACTGGAAAAAAAAAAAAAAAAAAGTGACATGACCTCCTTCTACTGCAAATCCCAACCCACAGCTGAGGCTGCAGCCTGCTCTTCCTACACTGCACATACCCAATCTGTTTCAAGCGCACAGTTATTTTTTCTTGATCCATAACGGTATAAAATAAATACGAAATCTTCCTCGCCTATCCTCAATAAGTGACCCCCTTTCCTAAAATAAACACTCCTACGGATTTTTTAGGTATTTAACCAGAATAAATTAGGTTTTTACTTGTATTTATGTTTCTGCTTTTTTAAAAAATTTTATTTACTTTGAGAGAGAGAGAGATAGAGAGAGAGCGAGAAGGGGAGAGGCAGAGAGAGAGGGACAGAATCCCAAGCAGGCTCTGTGCTGTCAACACAAAGCCCGACGCTGGGCTTGAACTCACAAATCTGAGCTGAGATCAATACACAGATGCTTAACCAACTGAGCCACCCGGGCACACCAATGTTTCTGGTTTTTTTTTTTTTTTTTTTAATTTCCTA